>NW_028256595.1:0-600000 GCF_048593485.1 Apis florea | reverse complement strand
CCCACGCCACGTAATCGAGATTCGCAAACACAGACTGGGTTAAAAACGCATCTATCTATTCGAAAGGGAGGAATCACGATTTCTTTGCTCGATAAAAATATTTTTCCATAAATAATCGTTATTATTTCGATAAGATTCGATATATATATCTTATCCGTGTAAAGCGTCGTTTCAAATTTTTAGAACGGTATATATTATGTAGATGTGTACACAGATGAAAAAATAAAAATCGCGTTTGTATTTGGGACGAAATGCATTTAACCGACGAGTTCGAAATTCGTCCGTATTCCGGAAAGAATTGCCGGAAGCGTATTGGATATCCTATGCGCTTTAGTCTCGTTAGCATTCTATCCTTTAATTCCGTCCCGTTGTTTTCGTTCCTTTTTCTCTGTCGCAATTTCTACCGATCTCTATCGAACCACGTGCCTGTAATCGCTGAACGCTCCCATTCCATCACCCGATTCCGAAGCTATCTTCGATACGCTCCAGCTCTCCCTTGACTCAATTCCGCTTTTAATTCCTTTAATTTCGCACGCTGTCCCTGTCGCGTTAACAAACGCGTGCTGCATTAAGTTACGTTACGTTACGTGACCAAATTCGTTCATCGTCGATAAAGCGTGGCAAAATCGCGATAAGAGGCTCGCATATGCATCGCATGATTGACACCAACGTCCAGATTACCAGATGAATATATTACTTCGATTCGCGATACACTGGCCGGCTCGATGCTCGAGTAACGAAATATCTCCTCGATATTCCTGTCGGTGTGTTCCGAATTTAAATACGCTTCATATTTTCAAACTCGACCGAATGAAATCGAATCGAATCGAAACTTGCATCGCGTAAATAATCAGCCAATATTTTTAACCATTTCGCGCTTCATTCCCTGTATTACCGATTCGTTTCTAATAATAGTACTAGTAGTAACGTTGCATAAAAACTGTCCGATCCGCGCCACGTATCGTACGAGTGAAAGTTATTTCTTCGCCCGTGTGTAGATCGCATCTATTCTCGAGTATACGATCGAGTCGATTGTGCCCGTTTACGATACGTGATACGTGCACGAGTAAACGGACGGTTTTTCTCCACTCCCGTCAACCTGTTTCTCTTCTTCGTGTGTAAATAAACATGAAGGAAAATATATGCATTCGTAGAGAAAATACCAACTGGTTGCTACGGATTCTTATTCCATAACTCTTATTTCAAAATTTATTCCTTTCCTTCCTTCTCTTCGTTCTCGTTTTTCTCGTGTTTCAATCGCTCTTTCTATCGTCGCATGATCGTTCGTCTATACCGACTTAACTTTCCTCTTTTATCCTTTTTTACCAGCCGAGCGAAACGACTCGATTTTTACTCGCACGGTAATCGATAATCCCTCAAGATGATGATGCCAGCCGCGCATCGAGGAAAATCAGAGAGCACGTTTTAACGATACGGTGGATCGAGTCGAAGGATCGAGCGCAATGGAAGACGATCGTTCCATCTGGATCGTATAACGGATTACACACAAAGGTCACGATCGAACGACCGCAAACAACCGCGCGACTCTTTCCTTATCTCTATCTATCCTTTTCATCGTTATGCGAGAAAGGTAGATATTTAAGCGTCGCGTTTACCCAAGGTAACGGAACACACTCGTGTTACCAGTCAAGACGCTTACAATTTTATCGCGGTAACACCCATTTCGAGCTTTACTTTCTTCTCCTTCATATCTCTACAATTTTTCTTTCCCTTTTTCTCAACGACCTTTCTCGAAACACCGTATTCTTTCGTTTTCGCTTCGAGAAAAGCGAAACTGGAGAAGAAAAGTTAATCTCGTTAATTCTTTAACTACATAATATAATAAAAGTCGAGCGATGAATGGGGCGATGAATTCGAAGAGAAACACGCGAATGTACACGTATATACGATCCATATACTCCGTGTCATCTATGAGGTACCGAGGAGACAAACATTGGTTCTCGGACTCCCTCCGATGTGATTCAATATTTGTATTTCTCGGATGAAAGTGTATCATCGTGCGTCCATCCATCAAAAAGGACAAACGGTCGCCAAAATGTACAATGTATCATATATCAATGTACATCTCGAATCGATCGATTACCAGCTAGATTTTACACGATTCTTCAATTTTTATCTCTCGATAATTAACGAAACACGGTTTTTCCGAAACGAATTACAATATATCAATATTCGTGGAAATTAATAAGAATAAAAACGGAAAAAAGGATCGAAACGAATCCAAGATCGGATACGTGTTGAATCGTTGTAAGGAAATAACACGGTCTACGCGTACACGACGGTTTTAACGACGGTAAACATCAGGCTAATTGACTTACATCGGTCAGACACAGATTCGACCATTGAATTGATCGTCCTCGGAATCGACGACGAGACATTCACTCGCTACGCGTTCAAGAATACCATTCATTACAGTGACTTACAGTTCAAAGATATTCGAAATAATATAAACCTGTGAAAAAATCAATACACAAAAAAAAATCTACAAAAATAAATGAAATTAATCAATTTATCCAAATATTCAAATTAAAATAACATTCCAATTGATTAATAATTCGTCGAGCATCGTTTCGAGCATAGTTATATGCTGGAAATTAGAAATCGTTGATTCGCAATCGTCTTGCATCGTTGGAATATTTCGAATGTGGGGCGAGCCACGCGACACACCACGAAGAAGAATACACGTTATTACGAGCGTTGCGCAACGAACTTTCGTGGTTAATGGATGAAAAGTGAAACTGCGTAACGTTGCGGTTAAGTAGTAAAAACCAGGGACGAGAAATATTCAACGTGGAAACGCTTCAATGAGAATTCAACCGATATAAAACGCCGCTTGAACAAAGTTTCTCGTTTAGTTTATATATATATATATATATAAGGGGATAAAGCTATCTATTGTAATACAGTGAGATTGAAACCGGTCGAGACGCCGGAATAAAATATAAAATATGAATCTAGCTTATTATATACATGTTATATAGTATATACGTATACTTTCCCGCTATTTGTATCCACCATTATTGCTATCCTCGCTTCTGACGTCATGGTCGTAGACGATCGTTCCTTCTTACTCTTCTCCCGATTCTTTTCATTCTTGTATATATATATATATATATATATACACACCACTCTTGTGGTTCTTCTCTCGAACGCTTTGATGCAAATAAATGAGATTCGGTTAGTTGGTGGTGAATTCTACGAATTTGATACCTGTAGTAAAATTTCTCAACCTGTAGAATTTTACAAATCGAAACCACCAAGTTGAGTCAGAATTATTTTTTTAGAGAAAATAGAAAAATCGTACATTTCGAAAAACAAGCTTTATTACGACGTGTAATATAAAATACTGCTTATATATATAAAATATATATATATATAAGCTTAACGGAATAATATCGGAATAGTTGCTCGATATCTTTGTCGAAAGATAAAGAGGGATTAAATATTGAATATCATTAGATATTCGGCTATTCTAAACAGATCTGCTGTCCCATATTTTTTCTCTTTACAGGGTGTGTCCAGTTGTTTTCTCCTTAGCCGCTTTCCATTATCCCGGGGCCTTACGAAACTCCGGCATACTGCTGCACTATCTTCGACCACTCCTTTGGATAGGTTCGTTGAATGTGCGAAAGGACCTTCTTGATCTGTCGTGTTTCCTCGGGGCTACATTGCGGGCAGGCGCCTCTCAAAACCAGTGGTGCTAAACCTGGATAACAACGGCCGGGTTAAATCGAATTCTGCTGGTAACTTTATAGAAATTTATCGGCAAACTCTTCGAGGGAAACTCGGGACGACCCTCGAAATACGGATATAAATCCGATCTAAACAATTCGATGACTCCTCGTCCGAAACACTGCACATTTTATCGTAGGATAAAAATTTTTTTTTTTTTTTTTTTTTTTTACTCTCAGTCAAATCAATTCTCGAATCGAGGAAAATATTCGATTCTCTCTCTCTTTTTTTTTTTTTTTTTTAATTCGATCAAATTCGTTCGAGTACAATATTTACTTTTCAATCTTCTCCCGACCGGGTCGCATGGAGCCTCGCCCAACGCGCACTTCAGCTGCCTTCTCAAGTAACGTTGGTCGCTCAAGGCCATGTTTAATTGCTCGTCGGAGACCCGCGATCTTCCACTCTGTCCTTCTTCCGTTTCTGCCGTAACGGTGTAGACGAGGAGAGCGCAAGCGATCAACAACGCCTGAAATTATAATTACGCGAGATAAAAAAGAAAAACCAAACTGAAATACAAAACAAATTCGAAATAAGGGAATGTTTAAAACGTAAAACGGTCGAAAGAAAATTTTTTTTCACGCGTCGAATCGTATGATAAAGTGAAGGAAGAACCGAAGTATTTTCATCCGTTGAGAGTAGACTCGAGAATGTATTCGAGAAATAAAGGTGGATATAACAGGTAGACGAAGGAAATTGGCAGTTGTAAGGCGGCAAAGGTCGGAAACACAAGTATGCACATAGACTGGAATGGCAGGAAGGGAGGTTAAGGTTAGGTGCAGACATTCGCTGCCCTAGCGAAACGCGGCAAAGCTAACACGGGTTAGGAAGCATCGTGAGTAACGAAGGCATCCTACAACTTCCGTTTGTTTGCTTCTGCACGCTCTCCCTTCGACACGGTTCCGCGTTTCCTCACGCTTCCACGATGATCGACCAATCTTCTTTTATTTCTTTTATTCACCATCGTTAATTAATTCGAACGAAATGAAGGTTGAAAAAACACAGAGGTAAATTAGTTCTTTTTAAGCAAGTTTTTTTTTTTTTGTGAGAATCTTAGAACGCTTCGAATCGTTCTGTGTAAAATGTATGAAGGGATGAAGAGGAGTTTACAACGGAAAATAGTTTAAATCGAAGCTACTTGACTCGATGAATATATTTTCGCGTTCTAGGTTCTATATTGCTTTCTCTCTCTCTCTCTTTTTTTTTTTTTTCCGTTCTTTTGACACGCTCCCTGACGAATATTTCAAAGTTCCATTTTATTTTCGCCGCGTTGTTTGACCTCTCGATTCCACATACATACACGTATCTCCTAACGATCGAGCTCGTTTTTTAAACAACTCGCGTCACAATTCGCCATCCTTCCTTTTTTCTTTTTTCTTTTTTTTTTTTTTTTTCCCTCCCTATTCGGCTTCGTTTCGATTTTCCCAATTAAACCACCTAAATTACTCGCGATCCTCGAGAACACTTTGAACGCAATTAAAAACTGGCGCGTTATTATTCGTACGATTTCCCTCCCCCCCTTCTCCTCGATTCTTGTAAATACGGTTGAAAAAAATATTCGGATCGAAAGGATTGCGTTGCCGTCGATCGGTAAAAATACTTTGGAGATCGGATCGATGGTGGCTGAGTTTCGATTTTCGTGCTAATAATCGCGACGATTCGGTAAATCATCACGGGGCACGGGGCTGTATACGTATACACGGGCCAGGGATGATTTGTGGATTGGATGCGGGTTACGTGCACGCAAACCGCTTACTTCCGCAAATCGATGCGGATTATAAGAATTATTGGGCCGCTCTAAATGGCAAATGGGTGTGATATAGATTTTATTGCTGTCACACGTTGACTGTAACGATAGTAACCGTAACGTTGTATACGTGGGTTATTACATCCGAGCGAGACATCCTGACGATCCCTCCCCTTCATATACGTGAATTCCGCGCGAATCCTACGTATGGCCCGTTAATTATCGTCACGGTCTATGAATGATAATTCACACGTTTAAACGAGTTGCCCGGAAAACTCGCGCAACCAGTTTGTCGCCCTAATATTCCGTTGCAATTATCGCACGCGCAAGCGCGAAACCGCCTGCTGCTCAAACGGTAAATAAATAAATAATTTATCGTTTGTGTACGGCGCTGGCCGAAATATCGCGTTGTTTCCAGTTATTAAATTAATTTACAATCGCAGAATGGTCTATTGGTGTAATCGATGTGTAACAATTAGTCGGTAAATGGATCAAAGGAATTACGAAATCGAAGGTGTTACGAGTATTATCGTCGTCGTATTATCCATCGTAAAACCGCAACTCGGTCGGTATCAAAATTGGAAAGGATGAAGGAGGATAGAAGGAATCGTTAATCCATTTTTCTTCCATAAGCTTTCAACAAAAGATGCGCATCACGGTTTGTTCAAGGTAATTGAGTCTTTCGTTCAACTTGTTATTCCGTGCAGCACGCCATTTCCATGCCGTGTACGTAAATATACAAGATTGCGACACGCATAAGTTATAACGTAAGCAATGCTGTCGGTAAATAGTTTTAAATCAGTTTGCTCGTCCTTGGAGTTGCACTACGTGCCGGAATTTAATCATTTTTTATCGGAAACAAGAAAATGGCAAAATCGATCCGCTTCTCACTTACTATTTCGTTTCCACGGGAAATGAACATATAAACGCTACTTTTTTTTTCTTTTTTTTTAGAATTCGAAATATTTGAAGAGAGATATTACATAGTAAATAAATATGTAAATATAGTAAATAAGTAAATGCATATGTACTCTTCTTGGACTGGTGGAAAGAAGTCTCGCGAGACGGTGCAAGGGCAAAAGGAAGGTTCTTCGCTACGACCGCCTATCCCCACTTCAGGCGCTTTGTTGACAATCCTGACACGCTACATAATATAGTAGAAGAGCTATAACCTGAATATTTAAAATCGTAAAAATTATTTTCATTTATGAAGTTATGTTAATCTACCTAAGACTGGAAGCTGAAGTATTTTCGAAGCTATTAATTATTTAAATAGTATGTCTAATTTATTCGTGTACATACGATTATCATCCTAGCTGATTGAATACAAAATTACATTTATAAATTAAACTAATGTTACGAATCGTAATTAGCCTATACATATTATGAGAAATAACAAAATTTTTATATTATATCGACACACTGGATTAATTCGACGTTTTAGATTAGTATATGTAACAAATATTATGATAAAAACAAAAATGCGTGTGAAAATAGGCGTTTCCTTTACAAATTAACCAATCAAACTCGCGCTCCTTCTTTCTCCACCAATGAACTTGTACATCAAGCGAAGGAATGCACTCGCGCAAACCTAGTCCGTATCCTTTTTGAAAATTTATCGATTCTTTAATACCGTAAGCATTTCTCTTATTCCGATTAGTTTGTCGTCGCGATTATTATCATTTCCACCAAGTATATTTCAAACCAGATTACGTTTCAGAAAATTGATATTTGATTTCTATATTGCGTGCAACGACACTTTCGCGTTACGCGAAAATTATCTAACGCGCCGATGTAACGAACGTTGGATGGTGAAAATCGATCGGTAAAAAAGAACGCGAAAGTCGATACGAGGAAAGCGAACTTTTGGAAAGAAATATGGACGCAGAAGTAGAAAGTAGAATCGCAGGAAATGTGCGTTCGTACGTACAACAACAGTAGCATCGAAATCACCGATAATAGGCCGTTTAACCACTATGCGATCGGTATTCGCGATACGTGGGTTTGATCGGGAAAAGTTGCAAGTACGTGATACTCTTGTAAATATTCACGGTAAAAGGGACGATCAAGGTGAGGGTATCGAATTCGCTGGTCGCGTACGGAAGCAACCGCCCCTGCGGGAACACCGAGCGAGTTCCATGGCGGCGACAGGAATGGGAAGAGAAAGAGAAGAGGGAAACGAGAGAGAGAGAGAGAATCCCTCCGGATACTGCGAAACTTTAAATCACCGAGCGTACGTGTACACAGAGGTGCGCGTGTATCTACCTGTTGCACGTTCGTCACTCACTCACCTTGATTGCCGAAGCCATGTCGGGGGTGTTGGGGGCGTGCACGATGGATTTCCTGATAACGGCGCGAAGAAAAATGGTGGAAAAATCGTCGAAGAAACGAAGAAGGGTGGCGAGAGGTGTAGACGAAGTAAAAAAAAAGCGAAATAAAAACTTATGCGATCCTCTCACCGCAAAATCTCGGGACGCACTGGCCCGAAGATACCGCCCGTGGCCTTTCCTCCCCTTCTTCGCCCGATAAATACGAAAGTGTGTGTAGCGAGCGACGACGCTACGATGATATATATCGTTGGCTCTCCGTCTCCTCGGCCACCTCGCTCGTGTAACCGGCCAGTTACGATGGTAGGGGAAACCGAGACGTGCGTGAGTGTGCGCCGTACAGGTTGCCACTTTTCCTTCCTTCGTTCTCGCTCTTCCACCTTGCTCCTTAATTTCCTGCGACTCGTTGCGCTTTCTTTTGTTTCTCTCTTTCTTCCGCTCGATCGCGCTCCAGTCGCGTCGCTCCACGCGCTCTCCTCCAACGTTTCACCTCCTTCTCCACCTTTGACATTTCCCACCCGATCTTTTCCATCCTTTTTTTTTTTTTTTTTTTTCATTCCACTCGTCGAACAGTGAAGAACCCTTCCCTTCGCCTCTCTGCCTTCGTTCCTCGAGTCGATCGACGATTTGGCGAGTTTGGTTTATCAATTTCGGGGAAAAAGAAAGAATTGGTCAACTTTCGATCTTACAATCGAGAAAAAAATATTCCTTCGATTTCTCGCTCGTATCGCGATCTTTCGATAAGATTTATCGATCATTTCAAAAGCAAAAAGGAAGGAGAAAAGAGTTTTTTTTTTTTTCTTTGCGACGAGACAAAGATGAGCGTTGTTGGAAACGATCCGACTTTCGATTTTCCATCAAAATCGGGCGAAACGAAGTCGGGCGAACGACAGGGAGAAAGAGAAATTCCGATAAAGCCGCGGATTTAACGGACGATCGAGCCGACGGCGCAACCGGCGCCACGTTGGAAACGTGTGTGTCTGTCCACGACGATAACAGCCGGCGAATTGGTGTGAAAAAAATCGAGTAAAAAGAATAACGGCGGGGTGATCTGCCGTAAAATACGATTAAGCTGCTCACCGAACGTAGACAGAGGGAGAAGGAAAGTGTAACGAGATACCGATACAGGACGGAGAGATCGGCGCGGATCGGCTAAAGTCCGGCGCGTTATCGAAACGAAACGATACGGACGCAGCGACCGAAAAGAGAGATTGTGCCTTGTATCGATAAAGATTACACGGGCAGGATTCATTCGTCGATCTACTTTTGATCCGACGGGATTCGAAGCTTTTGCGGCGTCCACAGAATTTCCTCCACGCGCCTTTTTTCCCTCCCCCTCCTTCTTTTTTCATCTCTCAGAGAGTCACCTCTCCATCACCGACCTCTCCCTCTCCTTTCTTTTTCGACGATTCGTCGTTTGAATATCGATCGCTTTTCGATCCGATCGAACGATACGAAGAAAAGAGAATCGAAGATTTTCGAAACGTAGAAATATCTTTGCAAAAGAAAAAAAAAAAAAAAGAAAAAGAAAATCTCGTTTCGATATGTGGAAATACGAATTCGACAATACGAAACGTTTGGACATCGAGTATCGAGTTTCCAAAGTCACGCACCACGCGGTGACTGACTGAAATTCAAGACGAAATTCAACCGTTGTGTCGTCTTGGAAGGACGCGCGTATACCAAATTCCGGCAATTAACTGGCAAATAAAACAAAGCATGTATCGATCTATCCTTGTCCATTACAGACGAAGATCAAAATTTTTCTTCCTTTGATTCCTCACTATTTGGATGTTTCAATCAGGAGGATTTACAAATTTTTTTTCTCCTAGGTTAAGGGAGAAAAGAATCGATTCTCGTTAATTTCGTTTGAAGTATGGCAACTTTACGGATCACTGTTCCTTCACTTTCACTGCTTTCGCCGAGTATGGTTAAAACAGGAAACGACGACGTAACGTCTCATCTCGTTTTGCTCGAAGTTGTTATTACAACAATTGCATAGCGTAAGATTCGATCGAATACGTTCTTCATTCAAGCAACCTTCTAATTTTCGAATCGTTGTTATAAGACCGATAATAAAAAATGACGAGTTCGAGTTTCCCTTCAATAAATGAATTTTAAAAATAAATCTCAATTATTTAAAATTGATATATGTTTAGATCGATACGTTCATCTTCTATCGAAATGTTGTTGATGATAAAAAAGAGGAAAAAAGAATAAATATTTTAATAAGATTGTTTTTAATGCAATCCCAAACTTTCTTATATTAGAAATTCCAAGATGAAAGTTCATAGAATACGTTACGGTCCGTTAAACGTGCGCGTCTATTGATTCCACGAGAGAAAGTGGAAAAAGTCTAAACCTCCGGCTGAAAGCATAAAGGAACGTTGCCTACGTTTATCTCTATAATTATTATTAATGACAAAAAGGAAATCAAACGTTGACTATCAACTGGCCACGCTCGAGATGCGCAAGCGTTTTTGATTTCTCGAGGCTTTCGGCGATGACATTGATCGAAATCACGCGCGGAAAACGTATTTTGCTATGCTTTCAGAAGTGCAATCGAACGCAGCCGATGGACACTGACACGAGACGATAACGCGTAAAAATTGGTCCGGCATCAAGCCGCAATGCTCGCCTTGTTCCTGTCAGTTTGAACAATCGCCACTGTAATTTCACTCGATCGCGCTCCCGCTTTATTGCCGAATCTCTAACGCGATGGACGAAAATTGCTCCGTCGAAATACCCGTTCGATGCCGATCTTTCTATTCAACGCGTTTCACCGACCCAACTAATGGATACCGTTATTATACCTGAAACGGATTAGATTAGATTTTAAAAATAATGACCAAATAATTCCATAAATCTAAAAATATATTTAAGAAAACATGGAATATAAATCTTTCAAAAGTAATAATCTTCGTTGAGATTCATATTTTCGTTCGAAACATGATTCGTTGCGAAGATTGCAATTATGAATAATTCAAGAAATGAAAACATATGTAAGTACTTACTTATGTAGTAACAAGATAGAGGATGAATCAACTTTAAACATGAACGTCGCAAAATCTGATCGAAACGCGGATTCTTCGATGCATTCTCCTGATGAAATGTTCACCGGTAACTGGCGGCTTCCAATAATTCGCGCAAATCGCTCGTTCTTATTCAAGACACGCGTATGCGCACGGCAGATTGATTGGCATGCCGTATTTGTTTGGGAAATGCTGCTATTTGTAGAATCTATTTGCGTCGTTCTTCAATTGCCACATTTCACGACCTTCCAACAAATTTTCGATCCTTTGTCTTTTATCCTTTCCCTTTTCTCCCCCTCCCTCCCTCGTTTCATGATCTTTGCTTTTTTTATTCATCTTTCAAGTTTTCTTTACATTTTTTTTTTCTCATCAAAAGTGTTCGTATCTCACGATTACTATTTTTGATTTGTATCATTTCTGACAAATAAATTATAAACATTTAAAACATTAATCATAGGATCGATAAAATCACTTATAGCTTTCTATTTAAAGAATAAATACATCAAAGATGTTTTTCGAAATTCAAAAGTTATAATATATATTATATCTTGACTGTTACGAAAGCGCGGGAATTTATGGGAATTTTCAACTCGAACGATACTTAAGTTTCACTTTTACTTCGTCCCATATATCGTTCTCAATAATGAACGCTTCCATTTTTTTCTTTCTATGAATCTTTATCAAAATAAAATAATTTAACTTTATCGAAATTTCGTGAAATATATTACGAGTAACTAGGAAGTAACTATCCGCAGTAGATATGCGCGCGCGCGAAATCCATTTTCCAGTTGTTAAACCTCGCTAACTTGCTAATGTAACTCAAATAATTAAAGTGACGTGTACAGGCTCTACTCTGAGGTTACAGGGGCAACTCTTGGATCTAATGCGAATGGAAGATATCTATAACGCGTGAAACTAGTAAGTGAAAGAGGGAGAGAGAGTGAGATCGGGAGGGGAGGGGAAAAGGAGAGACAAAGCGAAAGAGAACGAGAATTTCAGAAACACTGGTAATAGCACTGTCAAAATAACATATGTTTTGTAACATAATTCGTAACAAACTAAATTGTTCTATCTTGGGTAAACTTCTCATTTACGTACTTCTCATTTACATACTTCTATTGTCAAATTATTGGCTTGAATTGTGAACGTTTAGTTCAGAAATTAATCACATAAGCTTCTTCATTCTTCGTCGATTTTTTATATTATTGTATATTTAATATCATTGTAATCATATGAATATAATTTTTATAAATAATTTCAAGAAAGCAAACTATTTTTGATTCGTATATGTGATACGAACAACTATATATTGATTAATTTTTATTTACTTATAAAAACTAATATAATTTTTATAAATTAAATGAAAAGGAAATCATCGCGATAATATGAAGTTATCTTAATTGTTTCGATGTTACAGGAATGTAGTTGGTAACGCCATCTGTGGAATACATCGTGTAGCATTCTGTATGCGAACAATACAACTACAGGGACACGCGTAACGCAACAATGGCGACCTGAAACATTGGCGTGCGCTTCCTTGCTCCATATACTTTGTGACATCTCGCCACTGTTTACTGTATCTTTTCTTCATATTCGTGAATGTGAAATACATTCTTGCTATCGTAAAATATGTGACTAGTGAATTAGACAAACAAAAAACGAGAAATTGTGCGGAGCCAGCCGTTAAAGTTAGTTAGTCGTAGGACACAATTCAATGGTGTTGGTCTCTGCCGAAAAAACGGGAAAGCCATGTATACATACATATCCTGTAAACTATAATGTGCTGGTAAATATAGGAATTATTATTATTTCTTATATTTTATATTTACCTTAATCGCATATATTTTATATATTGTTGATAGTAATAAATGATATAGAAGTGTGTAGGTTAGGTTGATCTAAAGAAATTGACATCGGCAGATTTTATTTTGCTCTCTTTTAAAAATGTAATCTAATTTTTTTTTTTCATTATTTCTATTATTTTCGATGCATTCTCGTTCAATATTATTTATTAATTTATTTGAATGATAGTTAGTTAACTAGAAAATATTGAAATATTTCATATTTACACTAGTATACAAACTTCATTAATTTATAATTACATATGCATACATTTGAAAATTTAAGATAACAAATATAAAAATAATAAAGATAAATAGTAATAAAAATAAAATATATACATAATATATTTATAAACTACAAAATCATTTAATATAATTGATATATTTATAAGGATTAAATTTTATATATATATTTTATATATGCATAAATATTCCTTTCGTTACTTATAAATGATTTTGTTTTTCTATGGATTTATAAATTATTTAAATTTATTTTATTTAAATTTAAAAATCTTTTTAAGATATTAAAATAAAATATATTCTACATACAATTATTATATTTAAAGGTAATTAAACATTATAACAAAATATAATATTTTTTTTTTAAATCTTAGTGGAGAAATAGTGAATACTTACCATCAAAATTTATTGTGGTGCTGATACGGCATGTTGAAATAAGGGAAGCGAACGAGGGAAATGAGCCACAATATTGCAGGCATGCCACCCTTTGCAAGGATGCCTTTGGGGGGTATGGGTATGGGTGTGAATATGGGTCCTAGTGCCCCACATCCTGAATCTTCTGCTCACCCTCATCCTCCACCACCACCACCTACAGGTGCCAATCCAAAAAAGAAAAGACGTACAAATGCAAATGTTGCTCAACCACCTCCGCAACAACCTCCAACAGTACAGGTAATTTTTTATTAGTTTGTATCTATAATAATCAATTTTCATTCATTTATAACATATTTAAAATATATTTTTTTAGGATTTACTACCTCCACCTTTAACTGGTTATGGAGACACAATAGTAGCTAGTAATCCTTTTGATGACACACCACCGCAAACCACACAAACACCAATGATGCATGGTGGACCACCTCACATGCATCCTCATCACCCACATCATATGAGTGGGCCACCTATGAGAGGCATGAGCCCTTTAACTTCAATAGGTGGAATGAGTCCTATGATGCCACACAATATGGGAAGTATGAGTCCAATGGGAAATTCGCCCATGACAAATCACATGAATCATATGGGAGCAATGTCTCCCATGAATCATGCACCAATTGGTGGTATGAGTCCAATGAATAATATGGGTCCAAGTATGCCACCTGGCCCAATGAATACTATGAACAATCATATGAATATGAGTCACATGAGTAATTCTCAACTTAGTGGTCCACCCATGGGCAGTCCAATGAATAATATGAACAGTGGGCCAATGGGTAGTCCAATGAATAACATGGGACACAGTATGGGAAGTCCTATGGGTGGTCCATTAGGATCTCCTATGAATACAATGGGAGGATCGAATCATATGCCTAATGGGCCAATGAATATGAACAATATTAATAGCCATATACCGCCCAATAGTCCTCTAAATGGACCATCTATGAACAGCGTAAATAGTCCATTGGGACATAATGGATCTCAAACACATCCAAATCATATGGGTAATAATCTTAATAATTTAGGAAGGCCGATGAATGGACCTATGACTACCATAAGTTCAATGGTATCCAACAATTTAAATATGAGTGGTCCAAATCAAATAAATAATATGAATATGGGTGGACCACCAATGAATAATATGTCTAACATGAGTATCAATCATCATAATCAAATGAGTCATATGGGTGGTCCAATGGGTACAATGTCTAGTAATATAGGAGGCGGACCGCCAATGGGTCATCCTATTAATATGGGAGGTTCGATACCACCTCATGGTTTTCAAGGTCCACCGGGAATGGGACCAAAACCAATGCCAGTTTCTGCGGGAAAGGTAAATTATTTTATCTTCGTTTTGCGAAAATCTGTTACATTTCAATAAGTGATTTATTATTTTAAATATGTTTGTTATTTTAATATTGCAGATATATCCTCCAGATCAACCAATGGTATTTAATCCACAAAATCCTAATGCTCCACCTATTTATCCTTGTGGAGTGTGTCATAAAGAAGTACATGATAACGATCAAGCAATTCTTTGTGAATCAGGTTGCAATTTTTGGTTTCACAGGTTGGTATATAAAAAATTATATTCTCCTTTTTATTTAATATCATATGAAAAATATATATTTAATATAATAAAAATTTATTGTAGAGGATGTACAGGATTATCGGAAACTGCCTATCAATTATTAACTGCAGAAGTTTATGCAGAATGGGTGTGTGACAAGTGCTTACAATCGAAAAATATACCTTTGGTTAAATTTAAACCATAACACTTCTTAACTCGTCGTATATGCGACATACGAGTGACTCTTTGTTAGCGTTTACACCTTGTACACGCACACATGCGCGTGCAATTGCACACAAATAAACACATACGGTATACATTAATGCATGAGCGAAATCATGCATATAATATAAACATATGCTGTTTGTTAATATCTTAGCTTTAACTTGTTGAAACATTAGGGTATCACTATGAGTCATATTGGTGAATGAGATGGCAAAAACGGTATGTTCGAAAGTTGCATTACTTTTTAAGTATGTTTATAACAAGTAGATTCATCTGTTTAAAAAGTTATTTATCATTTAATTTTTAATGTTACAAGTCTATTTTCAATCGTCCTAATCACAGATATATACAAAATGAATGTAAAAAATATATTAATTTAAACAAAAAATTTTGTTAAATATTGTATAATCAATGATGAATTATTCAATTTCAAATTATATTTAATTCAAAATCAAAAAATAATTATACAGATTTTTTATACACAACTAAGTTGAATTATATTTTTATAAAATAGAAATAAAATTGTTCCGTTACAAGAAATAAATGATGTTTTATATAATAGTGATATCATATTGTATGTTTTATGTATTATGATTATATATATAAAACATCATTTAATTTTCTCTTCTAAAATCTTTTTCCATTTTCATTTTAAAGATATGTCGTAACTATATACTTCCGCTCAGTTGTGCAAAATATTTCTGCATACATATAAAGAATAAGAAAATATCCGTATACATGTTTTATGGACGATGAAAATTACTGAAATTTTATATTAATAAGAAATTGAACAAATACATACTTTGTTTATTTTATGTAGGTTTGGGTGAACGTTCCTGATAAACTGTAATTGTTATTCAAAAGTAATTAACAGTATATATTAACTTTATTAATAATTTCTAGTTATGTCATTGTCATTTATCATCAGGCTCGTTACGTTGATTAAGAAAATCCAAAGGATAAAAGTGGTACTTTTATAAAAAGTGAAGTTTGCACACTGTTTAAAAACAGAATAATACAAATTCCAAACAATGTTAATTTTTCTAATTAATGCGATTATAAATGTTCATATCTATCTTCGAATATCAGAACATCAGAGAATTCCTAAATCCATTTTTTTATATAATTAAAATATCATCGAAGTATTTTGAGTTTTCAAAAAACTTGTTTGATTAGAATATTGTATCAACATAACTAAATATCTCAAAATTGGTTCTTGTTCTTAAATATTACAAATGAAAATACAATTCTTGTATTGTTATATTGCAAATATTTTTGTATAAACCATGGTCAGTTATTTTATAATATATTTTCAAAATATATTAGAGTTTAAGAAATACTCAAAATGTAAATAGAACCAATACTAATGAAAAATTTTAACGTTATACATATAAGAAATATTTCTATATGTTTACAATAATCAATCAAAGATCTTTTTTCTCTTATCATTTATGTGATAAGAAAAAAAAAATTTTTTTATCAGAATTAAATATAATTTTTTACCATGATTTATGCAGAAAATTAATTCAACAAGTGTAAGTAACAAATTTTTTATTTTTATTTATAGTTTTTCATATATGTTGAAAAAGAAACGACAGAAATTCAAATTGGCTTTTTGCGTTTTCTTTGTACCATATTTAAAATAATATAATATAAATTTAAAAAAAAAATTTATTTTATATTTATTCATACAAAAATATAAACTTTAAAATCATAGGAAACATTTGATATTAATAAAAAGTAATTTGTATAAAGAAATATTGAAAAAATAAGAGGAACGAATTATTGTTACAAGGAAAGTATCTAAAATATATGATTCATTCATATGTTTAACAAATCTATCTTTTCTTGACGCAATAATTATAATTTAATAGCAAAATCAAATATGAATTAAACTCAAGATACTTCGTATATATGTCAAATAAAATCGTATATTTAGTTGCAATAATAAAATTTGTGCACATATTCACACAAATACACACATATTACATTCACTTCTTCTTCAAGTTAAGATTTATTGTTACATTTGCCACGGACTTTTGATGTCAGTATATTCAGGAAGAACTGAGTATTAATTATATCGACGTGAATGATCGAAGTGAAATGCAATGGAGAGAAAAAAAAAAAAAAAAAAAAAAAAAAAAAAAAAAAAAAAAGAATAATTCCGTCGGCAGCTAACCCAAAATTAAGTCTACGGATTGTATAGTTATATACATATATATATATATACATATACATACATATATGTATGTATAGATATATATACACATACACACACAAATATATATAAATATAGCTAATTATCATTTTACTGTTTGATGCCTGCATTATACGGAGGACTGATTTTTAAAATTTTAAATATATCAGATTGAATGGTTTTTCTGATACACGAAAAATTTTTTAATAATTATTCTTTTATTCAGTTTTCAAGTTTACTCTCCGTGTAATCCACGCTTTAATCTCATTTTATTGTAATCCTTTCTAACAAATATTATACATGAGTAACGTACACAGGATCCTATAACTACATAATGCTCATATTAGTATTACAACGAATAGAATACCATCTTCACATATCTTCTTTCTATATATTTTGTCATGTCGTGGAGGCCGAAGGGTCGTGGATCACGCTAAAGATCGTTAACGTTGCTTTTTTTTCTCTATTATGAAAAATTATATATGGGAATGCAGGGGATTAAGCGAATAACGAGAGAGAAAATGTTATTCAACGTGGGATGGGGAAACGGTGTGTAACCGGAAATGATACTAGATAATTGGAGGATCAAGGATAATGATTTTCTAGTACAAACGAATAAATCGTAATTTAAGTAACTACTAGTAGTGTCTATTTTCCAGAGATAATTTATATAAGTTATATCGTTTGCGAACGAAACCGTTATACGATCGTTATACGATCATCAAATACGATGCACGCCTAAAACATTATGTCTAAATGAAAAGAAAGAATCTTTGACTTATATTTAACGGTAGCTTAATCCCTGTATAATTTGTTAAAAACAAATGCATTTCATATGTGTCTGAATGTTTGTCTCATTATATTACCTTTAAGTTTGATCACCATAACCTTGTTTTTCAGCATTTTATTCTAACAAAAACAAAAAATGGAATATTTTCCCGAAGTTCTAAGCGTAACGATTTATAGATCAAAAATTTCAAATGTATATTTATCGCGCGATATACGATATTAGATAAGTGTCTGAATATATATGAATATAATATTCGATTTTTTTTATTATCTTTAAAATATTTGTAAAATTTTGGTGAATTTATCTTTCCATTCGTTTGTGTACATAGGTTATTTATATTCTTTCATCAAAAGTAAACATAGCAATGTTGAAAACGATACAAAATGAACGTATCAATTATGCGTGCCTCCAATTTATTGTATCAGATTTGTAAATATCTTTCTGTATCGTGTTAAGCAATCAAGAATACGTTGGATGCGTGTTGCATCATTTATTTTTGCTAGACACATGAAAAAGCGATAGAAAAAAAAAAAATTTTTTATTCCTTTCTTAAATAATTATTGTACATTTAAATTAACAATTTGAATATGATTTAATATGAGGAAAATCTCAGCGTTTCGAGACACGCGATTTAAATGCAATACTTTATTATTATTATTATTATTATTACGATTAATTCTACTATTTTATTATTTTTGTATCATTACTATCTTAGAGATCAATATTTGCCACTAATAATTGAATTTTTATTCATTTTAACGCTTTTGTATATTAAATAAGCGTTTAAGAAATGTATCACAATGAATCGGTTGTTGATTTTCAATGTGAAAATCAATTTTTTATTATAGGAAACAAATTGAAAACGGAAAACAATTTAAAAAAAGAACATTTTTCTTTTTTGTTTTAAACGTAAAATATGTAAATCAACAACAAATAATGGACAAAGAAATTTGTCCGTATCATTATGATCGAAAGGTATACGTATAAAATTTTTCATAGATGATTTTTTTTTCATGTAAATGTTGACATATATGTATACATACGTGTATATATAAATATATAAGTATATAGCTATATATGCATATATTTGTATATATACATAGTACATGTCAACAATAAAAATTATATTGCAGATATACATTACGTGTATATATATATATATATATTATTATTATTATTAATACTATAAAAGCGTGTGGCTATATTCGATTATCCGAAGCGTGTATATATTTATATGGCATTTTAAATAACAAATCCATATCATATTGATTTTTACATTATTATACTTGTGTGTATATATATATATGTATGTGTGTCTTGTGAAACATCATCCGTTCATTTAAAAACACAAGTAGTTCAAAGTGATAGTTTATTTTTTTAATTTAATGTATCAAAAATGTTTGATCTTATTATTTATAAAAATTGAGTATTTTTCCTTTTTTTTTTTCTTTTAATGAAATTTTTTAAAAAAAAGTAGTACAATTTAATATTATAAATTAACAGAATTGTTAGAAATTACTTGAAGTAGCAATCATGAAGTACAATTGTGTCATTAATGTAAATGTTCATTAAATCATAACGTATACTTATTATAATTTAACATAGACTTTTTGTCGTTTTTCGATTGTATGAAGGCGTACAATATTCGATAAAGTACGAGCGATGTGAGCTTTCGTAATTCGATCTTTCGAATTCAGATCATTTATCCAAAATTTCTTTGGTATCTTTGGTCGAATGTAAACCGGTTTTTCGTTACAAATTACCTTGAAATCTGTAAATCGAACGAATTTTTTTTTTTATTCGTTTTTCCAGAATTCAAACGTATACCTCATCTCGCATATAAAAATTTTTTGTTTTTTAAGTTCATGAATGCAAAATTATCATCCATCACTTTACCCTACAGAAAGTAAACAGGACACATTTACATAAGCATTAATATAAGAAACAATTAAATTTCATAGAACATTATCTACTTTACTTGCTTTCAGGCAAAATTGCGATGATTGATTTATCCATGGTTCATATCTTGTCTCTATTCCAGAAGAATGAATGTGACATTTGTGTCTGCAAATAGACGCACTTCTGCTTATATTATCTGTATACCCAAGTCTTCCGTACAATCCATATTTTTTCTCGTCGATAGCTCGTAATGTACCGTTCTTCTTCATTGCCATATATATTTGTTCCAACATTCCATAACTCTTAATCAAGAAATCCCGTTGTGCTAATGATGTGACACGTTCTCTTTCCTCAGATTCACAGATAATCTCTGGCTCGAACGAATGTGAAATATTATTTGGAATCGTCGACTTCTTTATCTGCAATATCGTTTAGATAAAATTTTCAGAGTGTTACAACAATTTCTTATTCTGAAACACTGACATTTACACAAGTATTCTTTTTCGATACATTCGCAGATTTACCCTTCTCTTGATCATTTGTTATTGTATTCTTCTGCGTCGCGTTTGAACTCTCTGAATGTAATTTCGAATCACTGCATTTACCAGAAATCTTCTTATTTTCTTGCTCCTTCATTTTCACCTGTAAATCGAATGAAAGTTTCTTGTAAATCAATAATCAATATTCGTTCATCAAATAAATTTTGTGAAAATGAAGAAACACCTCATTTTCTTCCTTTTGGATCCTCGATGCTTCTTCTCGAGCTCTTGATGCCGCAGTATCTTGATACACGGATATGTTAGTTTGTTTAAAAAATGGTTCGTATTTTTCACTATCGGAACATGGATAGATCCTACGAAAATTGCCCATGTGTTCGTCCTCCCATTTAAATTGTTTCTGGAGATAATCTTCCTCCAACTTTTCAGGTTTCGACGTTGTACCGATCGAGTCATTCGTACTATGTGAAATCAACGATTGAAATAATCCTTTTTGTAAGCTTCGTTTCATAACAGCTAAATTTAAATGTTTAATCGTTAACTCACTTGCTATCCTTAGAATTTATTCCCTGAAGCAACCTATCCCTAACTCGCTTTCTATCTTCTTCGATAATTTTTTTTTTGTCGCATTGTTGAAAATTCAGCATTTCAAACGTATTCATCAACAGACCCTCCTTTATATCCTTATCGATTTGTGCATCTGTATGAAAACTCGGTGAATGATTAACCTATAACATATTTATTTCCCCTCTCCCTAATAAATATACTTTGCCTACGTGTGCATATATACATATATATATATATATATATATATATATATATATATATATATTTTTTTTTTTTAGTGTACTATCGTTACCTCTAAGAGATATGGTTTTAGTTTCCAATCGAGTAACACATCGAAACCGAGTAATTCAAAACAAGCGTATGTTTTATCGTGTGTAGGAAAACATGTATGATAACTATGTTTCAGAATAGGATATGCCGCCAAAATCGTTTTTATAATGATTTCGTCGATCTTACGCCACATCTCATCCACATCAATGTCTTTCATTTTAAACCACTTATTCAGAGTCGATATTTTCCTATATTCAGAAGATTTCCGGTCATTCGAAAGAAAGTAAAAAACAAAATATCGTTTAAAAGGACTAACCTTTTACTACCGATTTCGTCGTCGATTACATACATTCGGCTGTGTTTATTCACGGCATAATTGGTCAAGTGCATAAAAACGTTGGATGTGTTGTGACCGGTAGGTTCCTTATATCTACTCGTGGCAAATCTGAAACGAAATATATTTTAAAATTACAATTAATAAGGAAAGATGTAAATAGATGTGATCATTACCTCGCAAGACCATCGTTGTACACATAAATTCTAAGAGGATCGCAGGAGGTGAGCAATGCGTAGATACGAAGATCGAATTTGTAACCGTCAACCAGGAAAGGCTACAGACAGGAATGATCTTCATTAAAAGAAGAGTATAAACAAACTGTTAAATTGAAAATACTCGCATACTCTGGCCACGTAAACTTGGCAAATCATGCGCTCGGTCGGTTTAACATCTCTCAAATTTTTTGTCAGGTAAATGCCACGTCCTTGACAGCCTGTATCAGGTTTAATGATGAAAGTTTTCGAGCGTCTTAATTTCGCATAGGCTATTGCTTCTCCGTGGCTAAACATTTTGATCGACGAATAATGCAAACATTTTTCTTCGTATCGAACAACAAGTAAATAAGGTTAAGTTTTGAAAAAGAAGACAAACGTTCTTACTCTGCAGGAAAACACCATGTTTTGGGGAAAAAGTTATAATCCTTTGGAAAAAGCTTCAACATGCGGTTCAAGTTTCGAGCTAATAAATCCTTTCTACAGATTTCCGTCATTCCGGGGAAATGATTAACCTTTTGATATCTTTTCATATCTTTCGCTCGTTCCACGCTCACGCTCAAATCTGTCCAGTAAAGATTCCAACTGCTATCTTCGGTAACTTCTTTCATTCCAAAACGAGCTGCCACTCGTCTCACCGCGTCGTATTTACAATTACTCGTACATATCGTCAAATATCTTTAATAATAAATAAACGATTAATAAATACGAGAGAAAAAGGAAAGAATATTATTCGCGATACCTTTAAAAGCAAAATCGTACCTTCGTTTTTTCTTTTTTTTCTTGACCGAAATTCCTTCCTTTCGTGACTCGACATCGTCGGTATCCACAAATGACAAATCACCTATAAAATTTTACAGGACACTGCGTGACACAAACACTATTGTCGACATCGAGATTAAATACCTTTCTCATCTTTTTTATCCGTTAAACATTTGGGTATAATTGGTTTTCGATCATTTTTATTCGAATCGGTAAATGAAATAATATTCAATGAAGTGTCAGATACAACCACGAGTTTCTTGCATCGGTTTCTGTATACAGTTTTACATGATCGCACTTCGGTACTTGAATCCGATTCACACGTGATCTCGCCACTCTTTTTTGTATCACCAATTTCGTTCTCGCGCACCACCATCAAAGGACGTTTGTTGTTGCGTTCGATGACGTTCATGACCGGTGTATCTCATTATTTTAAACGATCTCTCGTTGCATGGTATTAATTTGATTACAAATCAAATCAGATCTGCATTATACAAATGTGTGGCTCCGTCAATTTTATTTCGAATGTGAAATCGATTACTTAGATAAAGATTAAACTATAATAATATCTTTGGTGAGAAAGATGATTCGACTATGATCAATTTATTGGCGTACGAGAAACCGAAATTCGGTTCCATTTACAGAAATTCCCCTCCCAAAATTAATCTGTTTTACATATCGCTTCTCGCCTCAATTGTTTTTCCATTTCTCGAGGCAAGAAGACAGACTCGACGGAAATTTGATTTTATCCGAATCTCGTATTCTAATTTCAATTCAGTGTAAAAATAGTCTGAAAGTTTTTAAGCAAATATCCATGCGACGACGCAGGTTAATCGATGTTACTGCGGTTCAGTTCACGCAAAACCTAGCTCGAGAATTGCTTCATTACTTTAATTACGGCGCAATATAACTGCATAGAATTCGTATACTAATAAAAAGAAGTCATATGTATATATGACTATATATATATAACGATGAATGTGTCAATCATAAATAAAATTTCGTTATGCGGTAAAAACATGTAAAAAAAACTATGACATATTTGGTAAAAAAATTTTGTTATTCTCTATTGCTTATCTCTCTTTAAGATTTTTACAGATTTGATTTCAACCTTGTCATATCCTTTATAATCTTCACAATGTTTAAAGCACATCCCCAACTCAACGTCACACCGCTTCCTCCGTGTCCATAATTATGAATTATCTGTAAATGAATTAAATGAATTTCAATTAATCGAAAACTTTACAATCGATATTCGTACAAATTCGATACCGTAACTTGTCTCCCGTTGGAAGAACGGCAAACTTCAGTCTCGACGCGAACTTCGCATCTTCCAGGTCTAAGACCAACCCAATCTTTTGTTACTTTCGCATTCTTTGAATAATATAAATATTATTATTATATAACTAATTATTATTACGCATCGTCAAAGTTCAAGAATATAAATTTAATCAAATTATATACTTTGAGAGCGGGTAAAATTCGACAACATCCGTTACGAATAAATTCGAAATCCTCTTTCCGCGGAGTGCAATCCAAATCATTTTCTTGATGCGTACCGCCCAATACTACGTTATCGATACTTTCAAAAAAAAGACATATAAAAATAAATAAATAAATAAAAAATAATAATTTTTAATAATTAATTCAAGATTCATTCGTGATTCGTTTACTTCGGTATTATATAATTTCCATGATCATTTTCTTCCAAATATCCATGCATTATCCAGGATGCTGTCACCTTAAATGACAAGATTTATTTGACAAATTATAACACCGCGGTATCTCACTCTCAGCAATTTGCTACCAACCTTAGCAACTTGACCTCTGATGGACGTAACGGTATTATCGCCCACGAGTTCACGTGCACCAAAACCGCTGCAATTTATTATCAAATCGTATCCATTATCGATCAATTCGTATAGCGTACGTATCTTTCTTTTTCGAACTTCTCCGCCCGCTTCGAGAAATCGTTTCGTTAACCAAGGCAGCATACGAACAGGCTCGCAAGTATACGTCAAGAACATCCACGCGTGTCTACAAATTGATAACTCGAATCAGTTGTTTACCAAGCGAACGAAATGTTATAAATCAATTTCATTAACACTGTACTTATAATTGGCGTTGCACTCGGAATTCAATTCTTTCAGTTCGTTCGAATTCAGTTTGTGCGCACCGTATACCAATTTGGTCCAGCTCGTATCGGGAAATCCATCAGGATTGTTGGTGACGCGATATATTGGTAGCAAGGAAAGCCCGATATCGGATGCCAAGCCCGCTTTCCAAAATTTTTCCAACAATCGATGCGTAATTCCGCCCCATTGTCTATCAGCAGGTACATTCGTAATTACAAAATTAAATCTAATCTTAATAACTCTGATAACAACGTTTCTCCTTCGATTTTCGAACTCGAACGCGTTGTTGTTTTCATGCATAACGTAATTACTTACATGCGTAACTTCGTTGCTCTACAACTATATAGGAAATATCTGACGTCAGAGAAATGCGTGTTAAATACTTACGATATTTTATTATAAGGAGTGATCCCGAGAAGATAAGGAGTCCAAAGACCGGCGCTTCCGTCGCCAGTGGTATTTGGTGAAAATTTGTCCGCAAATATATCCACCTCGAATTGTGGGAATACGCTTTTCACCGCAAACGCACTTGTTACGCCAATCACACCGGCGCCTACCACTGCCACCCGCATATTTTGAAGATAAATCTAATTAACGCGGCGAGTATCGAAACGCGACTGCGTCGAGACAACGTTCGTTTAAAATATAAAAATATAAAATATCGAATCACTTAAACGATAACCCATTACGATATATTTGTATTCATAAGTCGCGATATTTAATTGTTGTTCAACACTCGAAACGTTTTTTCAAGATTAGAAATTAAAAAAAAATCGATTAATTATCCGCGCAAATTAAAATCACTAAAAAATAATAATCATAAAATAGTGCATAAAACTCAACTATTGCGCTAAATTTTTCATCTCCCTTAAAGTTAAATGACGTGTTCAAGGATCACAAAAGTGAGTGGAAAAGTGTTACACGCCCGAAAAATTGTACGATTTTTATATATATATATATATATAATATTATATATTATATATATAAATATATATATATATATATATATTCGAAGATTACGATGAACTTACGATACCACATATTCTTAGCATAATGCCCCTGCACGGCTCGGCAATATTATGCTAGAATATGGGAATCGCGGAAGTCAGCGCGCGAAAACTTTATGGTGATTGTGAAAAAAATTACCATGTCGAGATCCAAGCGATGTTCGTTTCGCGCCGCACCAACGATAAACGGAGCATAATACTTTAAATTTCGCGTCTCAAAGGTCTTATACTCTGCTTACCGATAGCACGACACACATTTTTCACAGATATGAATGTTTCCTTCTATATATATCCCTCGAAGTCGAAGAAACACCGAAGCGAACTAACTTATTTACCTTTTACAATCGGGGAAGATGAATCACGTGACATTCAACGTTCAAAGCGTAAAAAGAAAATTTTTGAAGTGGACGTTTTGACGTACGTTCCATCGACTAAACCCCGTACGCTTATCCACTACCTCCCACAAGACGGCTAACCGAAGTGCCTGATGACAGTTCATGGTACGGAGTATTTGTTTACATCACATATGAATACCCTAGACATAATATAGCCCGGAAATGCGATAAAGGGTGTAAATGATAGGATAGAAGGCACAACGCATTAGAAGCCAGAACTGTTCCTCGTTATATGTTCCTTCTTTATTCACGCTTATACCCTTTACTAATTCGAGAAATTAATTAACAATGTATCCGAAAAATTTGTAAATGTATATTATGTCACGTTTATGTCACGCGACTTTATACAATTCTTTCTTCGATGCAATTTTTTCTCTCTTTTAAATATGTTTTTTTTTTTTTTTTTTTTTTTTTTAATTAAAACTTATTGAAACTTTCGTGAAATTTTTAAAAAGATTTTAAATAATTAACGTTATAAATTAAATGTCGTAATTATGACATGCAACTTATCTTAATATTGAATTGATGATCGTGATTCAAAAATACACAATTTTATGAATGTTTCTTGTTCCAACGCGAGCGTGATAATAATTGAAGATGGAAATTTAATTGATTTTGCTGAATTATTAGAATATGTATGTGCTATTGCAAAACACCTGACTCGTTCACCAAGATCGTTACCAGGGTGGCCGAGGATTTTTCTTGACTGCGTTTGCGATGCGTTCGATGGGTTCGGATAACGGACACCTAAGCGTCTGTTATCCGAGAAGATTATCGACACGATGCGTTAATATTACATCGTACTTTGCGTACCAATGTTCGCTCGAAGCTTAAAAATAACTTAACCATTGATATGATTCTTATGATTAAAATGAAAAGAAATGATAAATTATAGAAGAATGTTCGGTAAAGTTAGAAAATGATTGATTAAAAAAAGCAATGCAGAAATAAGTAATTAAAAACTGATGATAAGAAGAAAAATCGAAGGGAAAGATTTATTCATTATTTGCATGCAGAAACATTATGATTGAATGGAATGTTTGATAAAAGGGATAAAAATAATTTATGTTTGCATTCAAAAACATAATATCGATAATATTTGAATTCATTACATTCATACATTATATTTGAAACCCGTTACCTTTTATAATCATAGATATAAGCAGATTACATAAAAATGTTCAAATTATAAATAAAATAATAAGAATTATATTAATTCATGTTCACACGTAAAATATATATATTTTTTTTAACGGTGTAGTTAAATTTGTATTACAATTTTTATATAATATAATGAAATTTCACACTCTTCTTATAATATATGATTTATTTAGAGTCATATAATTAGTTAATAAGAAATTTTTTTTATTCGATACATTTTTATAATATACAACTTAATGTGATTTTAATATGGTTTCAAAAAACTGAATAATAAATTTATCTAAATAAGTCATATAAATTCTGTATATCTAATTATCAATATTTTCAAGATTATTTTAAAGTTTTTGAAATATATGTATATTGTTTTTTTATATATATATATATTTAATTAAGAAATTAAAATAAATATTACTATTTTTATAATATGGAAATAGTACCAATAATAATTAGATAATGTACCAATAATAAATTAGATTTACGCATATATAATAATATTGTACAAATTATTATGAATTATTATGAATACATAGAAATATAATAAGTACACTGGTGTTTTCTCTTTGTATGTAAATTTGTCGGAAAATAATATGAAACTTTGCCACTTTCATTATAGCAATATTATAAAAACATAGAATATAAGATTTTTTAAAAAATGTATACGTTATTATATAAAATTGGTTCATCTCGATTTTTGTAATGCATATTGAACATAACACATTATATTCTATCTTTTTTTATAATAATTTTAGTAATCAACATTATTTATGAATAGAACAATGTAATTGTAATTTTAATTTACATTAATAATAATTTTCAGTAAAAGAGAAGTAAATTTAAAGAAACAAGTTATAACTTTGACTTGATATATTTATATGTATATATGTATATATACGTATATATATATATAAAATATGTATATATATAAATATATATATCTTTAAAAAAAATTTTAACATTCGTTGAATAAAAATTAGTTTTTTAAAAACTGAATAGGCTATATACTTTTCAGAACTGGTAGAAGACTCTTCTCTAAAGACAAAATATTTATCACAGATAGAGTTGAAGTTATCAATAAAATCGCAATAAAATAAGATAATATAATGATATAAGAATTGACATTATTTTTTATTAATTCGATCAATATTATATATTACTGGGTTATAATTTTTACTAATATCAAATTAATTCTTATCTTAAATAAAAAATATATAAAAGATTATATATTAAACTTAATAACTTTTATTGCGACTTTATGCCGTATTTTAAATATGAATATAATATTTTTTAGCAATTTGTAACTGATATAGATCCATTATTTTATAAACTTACTATATAATCAAAGGTTATATAAATCGATTTGTGTGATGTATTTTACTAGAGTGAGTTAATTATATAATATATTAATCAATATTTTGCTATCTTATCATTTGTCTAAATTTATGCAATTCAAAGATACTTTCTGATAATCTGCAAAATTTTTAAATAATTATATTTTCGATTAATAATTTTTCTCGTCATTTTTATAAAATATTTTATTATATTTTACAAAATAATTAAAATTATTAATTTTTTTAATGCTTACCTTCCAAAAGCATTTATAAGTGCAACAATTTCACTTCTTTCTAAAAAAAATTTCCTTCTATTAAAATTATTTAAAGTTGATTCCCATCTATCAAACTTCCCTGAGAAGAGAATTTTTAATGCTGTACCCAAACCATGTATTTGAAGTTTTCCCCATAATTTACATTTATCGCAACCTACACAATCCATAATACGAGAAATATTTCTAAAATGTTGTTTAAATTGATCTTTTAATAACAGGGCTTCAGATCCGCCAGTAAACATGACGCTTTCATTAAAGTGATCGGGAAATGACCTAAAATATATCTATATTAGACATACAATCTATAAACATTTTATTTATTAGTTATAAAATTAATCTTACTTAATAATATTTAAAATATCATTTATTGCCAAACGAGTATCTTTATCTTGTGCTTTATTACCAGTATAATATTCTTCCCTTTCTAAATATGGTGCAGCTTTAGCCAAAGCTCTTAACTCTAATAAATAAGTAAAGTATAAATTTTTTAACCAATTTGGACCTTCACCTCCTGTTTCTTCTGGTGAAAATCTTTTCTGAAATTCTTGTAAATTAGGGCCCCATTGGCCACCAGGTACTATCCCTAAATTGTCTTTTGATGATAACAAATATTTTGAACACAAATGAATGTTAATACTAGCATGAAGTCCTGATATAACACGATAAAAAACTCTCTTTTCCAAACACATCCCTGCAATAATAGATTAAAATGAATTTATAATATAATATCCAATAATTAGAAATATTTTATTAATTTAAATTACGTACCATTTATTTTTGAAGATTGAATAAAATTATGTGGTGAATTTTCAGGTCTGTAATTAAATATATATATATGAAAGAAAACATATATTTCACAATATATTCATTTCATTTTCAATCATTGAAAAGAATACATACCTAAAACAATTTTCCATATAAATATTTTTCCATATTCTATGTGCACTAGGACCTTTATAACCTGTGTATCTTTCAGGATTTAATAAAAGATCCACATACTCTCCAGGACTTGACTCTTTTACACAAAAATTATCTTGAGCATCATCATATTGCTGCCACAATTCAAAATCCTTGTAGTTCTCTGAACTAACAAAAAATATATAAAAATAAATTTGAAATTACATTAAATATTATATATTTATTTAATTAAGATTTGTTATAAATCTATAAATCTTTTTTTACCTAATTGTTGTATTTAAATAACCAAGTTCTTTATTATGATCTTTCGCACTATATAAACAATCATCATATTGTGCTTTGATTTTGTATTTATCCATAGGATTTTCATTGAAATGAATATTTCTCAATATATCCCCTTTTAAACCATCTGGAATATCTTCCTACAAACATAAAGATATATATAAATTTTAACAATTTAAATTTTAATAATATTATATTATATATATATATATATATTAATCGTACATATTATCATATAAATGTACAATATTATAATATTTTCAAATAATATTTTTCAAATTAACATATTACTTACATCTTGACAAGGTTGTACATGACAATATCTTATAGCACATTTACTATCATCAGTCCAAAAAGGACATTCATGGTTTAAATTTACTTTATAAAAACGAAAATAATCTTTGACTAGAAGACTCTGAACTCTTGGGTAAATTTTCATATTATTAAAATAATCCACTGTATCCACATTGCAACTACAATCATCTATTGACCCTTTCAACTAAATTTTTATAAATATATTTTAATTTATTTAAAAATATAAAAACAATATTAAATTATATAATGTTAATGTATATATTGCATACACATAGTTAATAATGACAGATGTCATATTCTTGTAGGTTATGTATATTTTTTATGAAAAAATTTGAATAACGAGAAAACAATAAAAATAATACCTTACAGAAACATTGATCATTCTTTTCATTGTTTGTATTAAAATAATTAGAATGTACAATAGAAGGTGAAAACACAGTAAATAGTATCAATACTCCAAACATATTTTCATTGGCTTCAATCTTCATGATTAAGTTCACTGGTATACTTTTCAATTACGTTTTGAAATTGATAATAAAATAATACCGCGCGCCCCCGCGATATTTTTCCACTTTTTATAACATCGACTAGTCTACGTGCTACCAATAACGTAAATCTTTCTGTCAAAAGCAAACATTATTGATACTTTCATCATATTGTTTAATGTTCTACTAATATACATACATTTACTTATACTTAGAAATATTCTTTTTTATAATTATATATTTAAATAAAGATAACACATATTTCAAATAATTAAAATATTTTATTTTACTTATAATGATTAATCTTAACGACGTGACTGAAATCACACTACACTGTGTATTGTGTATATGCATATATGTGTATCTAGATACCTATTTACTTATATTAGTCCCCTCTTTTCATTTAATTATATTATGCTTCCACGTGTACTTACAACATTTGTTACTGATTCTAAATAACAATGATAAAATACAACATTTAATAAATTAAATTTTAATAATTAATTATTGAAAAAGAATTTATTTTTTTTAATTATTTTATATTAGATTATATATACTTATAATCTATCTTATAATCTACATAATAAAATTATGTATATTTATATATTATATGTGTATATCTAAAAATATTGTATATTAATATTAAATTGTTACATTTATTTATTAAATAGTATAATAAATTTAATATGTATAAAAAAAAATTTAATAAAATAAAAAATTTTTAATTTTTTCCCTTTTCATGTAATCTTTCTAATATAATTGTAATTTCATAATAAAGAATTTAAATATTATAATGAAATTATAACGAAAATTTTTTTGAATTATGAAATCTAATTAAAAAATTATATATATATATATAAACGTAATATAATATTAATTAATAGTCCAATAAAAAAAATCAAAATTAAAAATATTATATATTTATATATATGTGTATATATAACTAAATATTAATATTGAATATATTTCTAATAATAATAAATTAGTCTAAAAATTCAATTTTAATATACATAATATTATACAATAACAGATTAAATAAACAATGGATTGTATGAATTGTAAGATATATAAATTTGTGTATAATTGTGTAAAATTTAAATAAGATTTATTTTTACTCACATTTTACACTGATTCTAAAATAATTTTTAAATTTCTATAAGTATTATCTTGAAATGATTTTATATTTTAACATATATACACATTATTTTTTGATATATACACATAATTTTTTAATATAATACAGTAATCAATATAATAAAATATTGAAAACAATAAATTATAATAAAAATATTAAAATAAGATTTATTATTTATTTAAAATTTCTTGACAAAAGTATAAAAATTGAATTACAAGATTTAAAAAATAAAATTTTATAAAAAGAATATATATATTAAAACAATATTTACATAAGATAAAAGAATATAAATTTAATATATCATTGATAATTCTTTCTTTATAATATACACGCATATGTAATATGTACATAAGAAATTTATTTTAATTTTGAAATTTTATAAAACTAATAAAATTAATGTTCAAATGAATTATAATTAATCAGTTCACAGTACTATTTGTATTCATTGGCGTAGACGCATTGTGGTATAGGACATGTCAAAACTTTATGCGAAGGTGCCGATGGTTAGTTGTCATTAAATAATGATATTTATATTTAAAATTTATTTACATTAAAGAATAGATTTGAAAATGATTTTTTAAATTTTCTAAATTTAAAAGATTTTTTATTATATTGTTTTATTTTCAATAATTATATATAAATTCTTATATGTGTATATATATGTGTATATATATATATATATATATATATATAACATATACATCTAACCTACAATGTTTGAATTGTCAAAGAACATTTTGAAATTTACCGTACATAAATATCTAAAAGAGTATTATATTAAAAATATTTAAAAATACTTATATAATATAATTATTATTTTCATTTACTAATAATTAATTTATATATTATCATAATCTTCAATAATTAAATATTAATTTTTTGTTTTTATAATAATTATATTTCTTTTTAACTAAAATCATGAATTATTAGATAATAAAAATATTTTTATTGACATTTTATTATACATTGACAATATAAATAGAATAAGTATATTAAAAGAATTTATTACTTTAAAAATTTATAAAAAAATAATATAATATAATTAATACTGATATAATATTGTTAATATTAACTTTGATACTTAAATATAAAAGTTTAATTAATTAATCTTTTTCTGAATTATATATTTAGGATAAAAGTCAGTTTACGTTTGAAGATAAATGGCCATGTATGCGACCAACTATTTTAAAATTACTCAAACAAGAAACTGTTACTCAAGCAGAGTGGCAAGATTTATTCTTTTCTGTTCATGCAGTATGTGTATGGAATGACAAAGGTGCTCTTAAATTATTAGATGCACTTAAAGAAGATATAATGGATTTTATAAAACAAGCTCAGCAGGTATATATTATTCTATATATTTCTAAATAAAAAGATATATATTGTTATTAATAAAAAAATTATTATTTTATATACTTTATAGAGAGTTTTAGCACACCAAGAAGAACAAGCCTTATTAAAAGCATATATAGCTGAATGGAGAAAATTTTTTGCACAGTGTAATTATTTACCAACACCATTTAGACAATTAGAAACATCTCTTGCTGGAAAAGCACCATCTAGTGTTCAGAAAAAAAGTCAACCTGATGATATTGTTAGAAAAGTAAGAATTTCTTTTTTAGTTTCTCAATGTATAATTCTATAATTTTTTATTTTTATTATAGCTGATGTTGGATAGTTGGAATCAAAGTATATTTGGAGAAATAAAACAAAAACTTCAAGATTCAGCTATGCGACTTGTTCGTGCTGAAAGAAATGGTGAAGCATTTGATTCACAGTTAGTTATTGGCGTTAGAGAATCTTATGGTAATAAATTTTTTTTTATCATGTAAGCTCTTTCAATGTACACATTATAATTTTAAAATTGTATTTAATTAAATTGCAGTAAATTTATGTTCAAATGCAACAGATAAGCTTCAAATTTATAGAGAAAATTTTGAAGCAGCATATATAGAAGCAACAGAAGCTTTTTATTGGGTTAAAGCTCCTGAACAGTTATCATTACATGGTGTAGAAAATTATATGCGTTATGCAGATGCAAAATTACAAGAAGAAGAACTTCGTGCCCAAAAATATTTAGAACCAAACAGTGCTAGTGTACAACTTTTAACTGATTGTTGTGTACGTGTTTTAGTGGCAACTTTTAAGCCAGCTATATTAGCAGAATGTCCAAGAATGATTCAACATCGTCAAACAGATAGTAAGTATAATAATTACAATATTTTGATTTCTAAAATAATAATGTAATATAAATTTTAATTATAGAACTTAGGTTAATGCTAAAACTAATGGATAGAGTTCCTGAAGGAGTTGGTCCAATGTTAAGAAATTTAGAGGAACATATAGCAAGTGCAGGTTTAGCTGATATGATGGCAGCTGTGGATGTTATTACTCAAGATTCTGAAAAATATGTCGAAAGATTATTGGATCTTTTTCGTCGATTTTCAATTCTTGTTAAAGAAGCATTTGATGATGATCCTCGATTTCTAACTGCTCGAGATAAAGCTTATAAACTTGTTGTAAATGATGCAACAGTATTCAGGTTAGAATTACCTGCACGTCAATGTTCTGGTATTGGTACAACTATTTTGAATAACAAACCTAATAATAATAATAATGGACAGCCAGAGTCAAAATGTCCAGAACTTCTAGCTAACTATTGTGATATGTTACTTAGAAAAACACCACTCAGTAAAAAATTGACTTCTGATGAAATTGAAAGCAAGTTAAAAGATGTGGTATGTATTGTGATATATATTGTTGTGCTTATAATATTTAATATTATTTTATGTCATACTTATTTTATGTTGATTTCTTTTTAGTTATTAGTGTTAAAATATGTTCAGAATAAAGATGTGTTTATGCGCTATCATAAAGCTCATTTAACAAGGCGCTTAATATTAGATACATCTGCTGATTCTGAAAAAGAAGAAAATATGGTAGAATGGCTCCGTGAGGTTGGAATGCCTGCTGATTATGTTAACAAATTAGCTCGAATGTTTCAAGATATTAAAGTGTCACAAGATCTTAATCAACAATTTAAGGAACAATGTAGAGCTGCTATTGCAGATAGTATTAATATTAAGGTATTTGTTAAAATTTTATAATAATATTTTATTATATATTCATATATTGTTCATATACTGTTAAATATATTGAAATGTGTATTAATATTATCTATCATAGATACTAAATGCAGGTGCATGGGCCAGAGGTAGTGAACGCGTCACTGTAAGTTTACCGTTGCAATTAGAAGATTATATTCCTGAAGTAGAAGAATTTTATAAAAAAAAACACAGTGGAAGAAAATTACAGTGGTATCATCATATGTCAAATGGCACGGTAAGAAAGAAAAATCTTGTCAAAGAGTATTAAAAAGGGTTTTATTTTAAAAATTATTATAAATTAATTAAAATTCTTTATCCACATTAAGAAAATATATATATGTTTAAAACAGAACATCATAAGTTTTTCTGATGCAGTAAACGTGGGTATAGAGTAGAACTTTTCAAAAAATTCAATATCTCGGTTCTAATTTTCAGCTTCACCTTGCAACCAATTTGGATGGTGTTCCAGATAACATTTTCTAACCAAGTGGGACGCTTCGATGTGGATGTAACAACATTTCAAATGGCAGTTTTGTTTGCTTGGAATCAACGACCGTTTGAAAAAATATCATATGAAAATTTACGATTGGCTACGGAACTTCCAGATCCTGAACTAAGACGAACATTATGGTCGTTGTGTGCTTTTCCGAAACTTAAACGTCAACTTCTTTTAGTTGAACCACATGCACATAGTCCCAAAGATTTTGCAAATGATACAAGATTTTGGGTTAATCAAGAATTTGCTATTGTGTTAGTAATATTTCTTTTTCATATAAATTATTTATTATATAAATTAATTAAATTTGATTTGATCTAGAATAATTAATATTTTTCTTTAATTCTTAGAAAAAATGGTAAACTGCAAAAACGAGGTAAAATTAATTTAATAGGTAGACTTCAATTATCAACTGAGCGGAGTAAAGAAGAAGACAACCAATCTATTGTACAACTTAGAATATTAAGAGTTCAGGTAATATTCTTTATATTGTAAGAATTATTGTAATATTATAAATAATTAAATTATAATAATTTATAAATAATTAAAAAATCTTTATAAATAATTCTTATCTCTAATAAGTAAAAATTATAATATAAACGTATTTTTTAACAGGAAGCAATTATCAAGATTTTAAAGATGCGTAAAAAAATTAGTAATGCACAGTTACAAACTGAATTAGTTGACATATTAAAAAATATGTTTTTACCGAGTAAAAAGATGATAAAAGAACAAATTGAATGGCTTATTGAGCATAAATATATACGTAGACACGATGATGACATTAATACTTTTGTGTACATGGCATAGATCAGGATTATACATATAATATTGTTCAGATTCTCATGATTAATATTATATTTTTATAAACATTCAGTTCTTGTTTACCAAGTATATGCTCAAAAATCCTAATATAATAAAAAGATATTAATGTTGTTTGTAATATATTCACAAAAAACATTTTTTGAAACAAATAGTACTGTCATACAGAGTCATATCGTTCATAAATTAAATAATATTATATTGTCTTCGACCATAGGAATGTGCATTGTTAAGTAGGTATATCTATTAAATTTTCAAAAATTAAAGTTTTTTTTAAAAAAAAAAAAGTTAATTTGAACATATCTATGGAAAAAAATGTTTGTTTTAAAATCTATTCATTATATTATATTTCCATTATTTTTTGTCTTTTATTTTTAGTGTCATTGCTATTTCATTAATAACTTTATCTTTGATTTTATTTTTATTATTTTGTTTTATATTTAATATAATCTGACAATTTTATTCTATTTTAGAATAAAATAAGTTATTTATAAAATAATTATAAATCCTATAAATTTGTCACAAATTAGTTTATTTGGAGAGAAAATGTTATAGATGGTATGTACACATATGTACATTATACATTTTAATACATGTTTAAGCATAATTGCATGAATATGTTTATTTATTGTGTAATTGTTTAAGTGTACATATTTTCTAAACATAATTATTTTCATTAATTTGTTTAAAGACAGATAAAAGCACTAAATTATAGAATTTTTTTCTAGAGTTTTATGATACTTCTATATTTTGTTTTTATTAAATACATAGCAATTTTTTTAAATCAAATACAATTTTCAAATTACAAAAGTTAAAATAAATTAATTCATATGAAAAAAAAATATATAAAAAATGGCCTACACCGTTACATGTAAATGTAAGGATATAAAATTTTAATTTTTTTATATTTTAATAATAAAATCTTATATCATATCTGTACCTAAAAAATTTTACAATTATATTGTGAATGATAAAATCTTAACTTAATATTACTGATAACATTGATGTGTATAAAGCTTTTATATTATTTCAATATGCGATCAACTGTAAAAGTGAACAATTTCGAAATTAAAAAATAAGATTTTTTTATATTTTTTGATGTATTTTATTACATTTTTCCCAAAAATATTATTTTTATAAATAAATCATTTTCTAAAATTATTTTAAAATAATAATTAAAATAAATTATATAATTAATTATATTATATTACATAATTGTAAAAGATATTTTTATATGTTATTTATAAAAGACTTCAACACAAAAATTGAGTTTTAAATAACATATTTATTCACACAAAAGTAATTTGCTGTAACATATAAATTATCAACAAATCTATATTAGATTAAATCTTACATCAATATGAAATATATTTTATATAAGAGAGAACATTATATACATTACACACATGCGCGCGCGCGCGCAACACACACACACTCATGCATTAATAATTACAATTACAAAAAAAAACGCATAATATTAATATATTTTGAGTAATACATAGATTTATTATTTGCAAACAATTTTTTTCAAAATAACAACAGTATTTATAAGTTTAACTTTATTAATTATATATATTCTAAAAGTTTAAAATAGTTTTTTAATGAAAAAAATCATTTTCTAATTTTCATATTGGTTAATTAAAATATGACATGAAATAATATCACTGATATCACTTTTCATGTGTTTGCATAATATACTTCTATAACAATATATATGTACATTAAATATACATCAATGTTCATAACTTTCTTTAAACTTATCACACACATTCACTTTGTAACAAATGATACTTTTTAAGTTAATCTTGCTTGAAATTCTGAGATAATTATAGTACCAAGATTTTAATTCTATTTGCCTTTTTTCTATGATCATAAATTTTATATATCTTTTTTAAAATTATTTATAACATTGATACTTTGAGTAAAATTTTAATAGTGATAATTTGATACTTTTTATTTTTGATATTTTAATATTAATTTTATTAATTTTTATTATTGTAAGTAAGCAGCTAACAATATTTTAAAATATGTTTTTAAATTAAAAGAGGATAAGAATATAAAGTTATTTTGAAACATGTAGATTTTTATGTAATTTTTTATTTGTACGTTATTAAATATTCGATGATTTTTAAATTATGTCATTATATCACGTATTTTTATTTGTTTGTAATGTCTGCATAAAATATTATTTATCTGAAAACAAAAACAACTTTTGTGATAAAATATTTATTATATATTTTTATTTTATCTTAAATACTCACATATATTTGTCTGAGCAAAACACATTTACAGATTATTTCCTGTGAGTTTATAATCATAAATTAAAGTATCAATTTTGCAATATTGCAATACAAAATTGTTGAATATCATTATTTGTAATGCCTCTAATTGCTTCTTGGATGGATAAATAATTCATTTTATTTGTAAAGATGGACAATTTCTAATCGAGATGTTTATGAATGTTCTGGACAACGCGTATGTTGAATACGTGGAACATTTTTTATAGGATTTGTTGTTTCACAAACATGTACAACTATGCCAGGTTGTCCTGAACCTCCAGGATGTAATTCATGACTACCTCCTGTAAAATTATTTATATAGTTGATATACATATATAAATATATATAGAGAAGAAGCATATTATAAATTATTCAAATAATAAAACCTGCAGATAAATTTGCTATAGCTGCTAATAAGTCATGATTGACTAAAGGTTCATTTTCCTCTCTGGGCTCCCATCCAATAGGTGGTGAAGCAGGTGGCGAAATTAGGAACTGTTTAGTAAGTGCTGGTGGTTGAAGATGTTGATCTTCTACATCTATAAAATATATTATTTTTATAATGTATAAAATTGTTTTTATAATATATAAATATGTAATATACAAACCTATTGGAGTAACAGGTTGTGCAAAATAACAATTGATATTAGTTTCACCAAAATGAGTTTGGTGCAATTGTATCCTAGCATTTGCTGCTGCATTTGGCGAACTATAATTCACTCTCATTCTTCTAAAAGATCTAAAATATTGAAATGTAGCATCTTTCCCAAATTGCTTGAAAAGGTCCTGTATTTCATCCTATAGATATAAAACAAATATCTATTAAAATGTATATTTATTACATTGAATTTTATTATAAATTTTTATTACCTTTAATTCATCATTTTTAAAAACTCTGGGGTCTACATTAGTTACAATGACTGATGTTGGTAAATCTTCATCACGTACTAAATCTTCAATAGATCTTGTATCAGAACGACTTTTTTCTATGTCAAATTCTAATTCTAATTGTTGATAATTAGGATGTAAATTTGGTAATCCATCAACTTCATTTATTATGATATTTTCTGATTCTTCTAGTTCTTCATCTTCCACTACATCAGAACCATGTTTCTTCTCCATATTTATTTGATGCTATATATAAAAAATATTACACATTAATATAATATGTATATTAATATATAAATTAAATATATAAATTAATATTTTTAATATAAAAATTAACTTGAAAATATCAATTGTGTGAAAATATGAGTAATTTAAATAATTTACTTTTTTATAAATATTTTGATTGATAATTTTATTATGATTTTATACATCAAATTATAAATAAATTATAAATTTATATCATTTTTTTATAATTATTTTCATATTGATTAATTATCTTTAATTTATTAATAAAATTTCAATAGTTGTTATTTCGCAAATAAAAGTTCATAATATCAATTATGGTATGTTATATTTTTATATATAATCAAAACTTATGGTATGTTATATTTTTTCAAATGTTAAGGTTCTTTTATTAATCGTGAACTAAAAACAATGAGAATGTATATATTTCGAAATTATATATTTTTTATGAATTATGAATTTATTTGCAATTTATATTACTATTAACAACAGATCATTCACATCAACATAACATCTAAAAGACAAAGTAATTAATAAGTTGACAGAATAGGCAATACTTACTTGTTTTCTTTGATTAAATCGAATGTATGTCTTCTTAATATTTATCTCCTTAATATTAGATTGAGAATAAATTGTTTACTTATTAGTTTACTTATTTTTTTTATTTCATTTAGATATAAAAATCTTTCATTGTATTAATGTTGTTATTAATCATTTATACACTTTCGATATGTTACATATTGTATTCATTACTTTATTATTATCGTAATATAATCTTTTATAATCGTAGACTAAGAACTAGACTAGAAAGATAAGAAAATTAGTATAGATAAACTTTTTTCAATAAAATCACTTATTATTGTTATATTATTTATTACGAGCAATAAATAAAAACGAATAAAAATCTATATTATTTAAAATATTTGTTTTTTTAAATTATGAAATTTAAAAACAGTATTTGTTTTCACTAGAATAAGGATATTTGAAAATTCGTCTTATATCAATCTTCTTATCGAGTTACCCTTCTATACACTTATATAAAATATATAAGTACTTATGCATGCGCATATGCATTATATATACATATCTATGTATTTGTACTTATGTATATCATATAGTCGTAAATAACAGTGAGCAACAAATAACAATGTCGACGATGGAAGGTTCACTTAGCAAATGGACAAATGTTGTAAATGGATGGCAATATCGCTGGTTTGTTTTAGACGATAATGCTGGTCTTTTATCATATTATACAGTAAGAATTTTTGAATATTATAATTTTTGTTCTTGAATATTCACTTTTATTAATTAATAGGTTACATTCTATTTTCTTTTAAAATATTTATGTGATAATTAATTTAAAATTATAATTTAAATATAATATAAATTATTATATTTATCAAATTTTTTTAAACTTATTTACCAATTATTTATAAAAAATTATTTGTAATTCTTTAAATATCTTATATATTTGCCATTATCAAGTAAATATCTTGTTCTCATTTATATTTAACAAAATATTTATCAACATTAAATGATAAAAAGAAATTAATTTTAAAAAAATTATTATCAATATAAATATTTTTGTATTATATTCATTATAATTAAATTATCAATAATTCATATTTTATAAAAAATCTAATTATTAATATTTTCATTATATTATTCATTATATTTTTATTATATGTCTTAAAAAAATTATAAATATTTTAATTATAAATATTAATAATGCTTTCTCTAAAATTTCTATTAATATTACATTTCAAATATGCTAATTTTTTTATTATTTTTTAATTATATTTTAGAGTAAGGAAAAAATGATGAGAGGAGCCCGCAGAGGATGTGTACGTTTAAGAGGTGCTATTATAGGTATTGATGATGAAGATGATAGCACATTTACAATTACTACATCATCATATAAAGATGATTCAAAAACATTTCATTTTCAAACAAGAAATGCAGAAGAACGTGAACGTTGGATTCGTGCATTGGAAGATACTATATTACGTCATTCACATGCTGTATGATTATTTAAATGTTATGAACAATAAGAATAAATATATTTTAATGCTTAAATAAAATTTATATTATTTCAGAGATGGGATCCTAAAAAATCACCTCCAAAACAAGATTTTGATCGCAAAGTAGCTGAAGCAGATGCTTATCTTCAATTGTTAATTGATCAAATAAAATTAATTGAAGGAAAACAAAGATCTGTTGCTGTAGAAGATGAAGAAAAGCAACAAAAATATGCAGCAATTTTAACTCAAGCTAATGCAATGCTTAATTCTGTTAAACATACAATTGTTCAGTTACAAATTGCAAAGGTAAATACTTATGATGTGAAATATATTTATGTTTTAATACTTAAAATTTATATATCTAATATAATTAGTTATAACAAGTACAATATTTTTAGAATACAGCTATACCTGTAAATGGAATATATAGAGGACCTACTGATTCAATACATGTTTCATCTTCTTTATCTCATGGTATGTACTTAAATATACTTGTAAAATATATTAGTAATTGAAAATATATAATACAATAAATTATAGTTGCTGTTAGAGAACCAGAAGCAACTGTACAAACTGGCATTGAATTAGGTTCTGAATGTGTAGAACTAAGATTACCTACATTGCCAAATGGTAATTTATTTTCCTTTACTTAAATTAAGAAAAAATATTAAATTATTAAATTACACTATTTCATAAAGAATAGAATCATAAATTGGATAAAAAAAATTAAATTAAGATGTATATTTTTATTGATTTTTATTTGTAAAGCTGTTGTGGATAGAGATCTTCCTGTACCCCAATTCTCTTATTCATCTTCGGATGAAGATGAAGATTATTATGATGCAGCAGATGAAATATCACCTCCTTCTGCAATACAAAATCATATCAGTATGTAAGTATTTATTTTTTATAGAGTTTTTATTTTTAACCCATTAACGCCCAAATTTACAATTAAATAATGTTTTAAATTTACAATTATTATAATAATATTTGTTGTAAAATTTTATTGAAATAGTCTTAAATGAAAGACGTATATTTAAAAATAATTCTATTGCGTTTATTTTTAAAAAAAAAACGATATATTTTCTCGAATATGTTTTTTTCATAAAGATAATTTGATTTCATTAGATAGATTGTGCAACTGCATTTGAAAGTATTCTTTAAACAAATCAATCGCTCATTAATCTGTAACATTGCATTATTTATAACAAAATAAATGGATATTCAATGTATTTATCAGTAATGATTTCAACAAAATTGATTTAAAATTTTATTCATTTAAAATTATATAAGTTATATAAGTTATATATATATAAACGTTCAATAATATATATATGTATATATATATATATATATATATAAAACTTATATATATAAAACTTTTGAATGTTTATATTGTCAAAATAACAAGTGAAGAAACAATTCAAAATGCAATATCTTGAAATTTCCTCGGCAGATGACAGCACCAGTTAAAATATCGGATGTACTTCTTTGAGTACAGCGGGCGTTAATGGGTTAATATAAAATTAAAGAAATGCATTTTGCAATAATTAAACGATTCAGTAGAAGACGAGATAGTGAACGTTCGCAATCACATGTGGATGTATTAAATGAAAATCGGAAACAGCCTCCATTACCCCCTACCAAAGGTGATGGATCAGTTGATTATGATGGTAAGAATTAATTCATATGAAATGATATTTTACTTTGTATAATAATTACATTTAGAAAAATATATATGGAATTAAAGTTTTAACAAAAATATGATATATTTATTGGATAATTTAAATAATAAACTAATTACCGTAATCTGAATTATAATAAAATATATTATTCTTGAATTTATAATACAAATATATAATAGTAATCCATTAATGCTTATTTTAAATCTAGAATTATTATGATATATTTAAATTTAGAATTATTACAAATTTTCATTGAAAAGATATTTCATTGAAAATAATTGTATTATACGTTTATTTTTTATTAGTGAAAAAAGGTAAGTCTTATAATAATATAGATGTGTTAACTCTAGAATATAAGAGTTTTCTAAAAGTAATAATTTTTTTTCATTAAAAAGTAGATTAAGCAATTATAATTAAAAATATTCTTTAAACAATTAATATCAATCGCTTATAGTTTGTAATATTGCATTATTCATAATAAAATAAATAAATGTACAATATTTTTTATCATCAATGATTTCAACAAAATTGATATTTTAAATTATATTTAAAGCACATATATATATCCACAATTAATTTTTGAATATTATGCATTGTCAAAGTAAAAGTGAAAAAATAATTCAAAACACAACACTTGAAAATTTCAACAAATAATAATAGCAATTAAAATATTAAATGTATTTCTTTGAATACACTTATACAACAAGCATCAATTGATTACAATTAGTTATTAGAAGTTAAAATTAAAAAGAATAAAAATTACTTTTTCATTATTTAATTAACTTTAATTAACATTATTACTTAAAAATTATTATTATAAAATTTTGTTACAGCTCTTTATGAAGAAGAAAGTGAAACAGAAAGTAAGAAATCATTTATTTTTAATAAAATTGTAAATTATCTGCATAAGATGTAATCTTTATCTTTATGTTGCTTTTTAGTGGATTCTATGGAATCTCATGGATCTGTTGTAACTCATCTTTTATCTCAAGTAAAAATTGGTATGGATTTAACAAAAGTAGCATTACCTACATTTATCTTAGAGCGCAGGTCACTTCTTGAAATGTATGCAGACTATTTTACTCATCCAGATCAGTTTGTAAGGTATATTTTATATAATAAATATTTAGTAAAAATTTTTTACAAATTTATTAAAACTTTTAATACATTAAAATATTGTACATTTTAGCATAGCAGATATGCCTACACCTAAAGATAGGATGGTTCAAGTAGTTCGTTGGTATTTATGCAGTTTCCATGCAGGTCGTAAGTCAGGAGTGGCTAAAAAACCATATAATCCAATATTAGGTGAAATTTTTAGATGTTATTGGGACATTTCTAATGATACTATGGATAGTCCTAATGATACAAAACTAGTTGTTGGAGGTCCTGTACCTTGGTGCAAAGAAAATCAGCTTTCATTTATTGCTGAACAAGTATCTCATCATCCTCCTAGTAAGTTTTGTTTGTTTATTAAAATCTTTATAAATATCTTTTTATAAGAAATTAATATAACTTTTATTATAGTAAGTGCATTTTATGCTGAGCATTATGCAAAAAAGATTAGTTTTGGAGCACATGTATGGACAAAAAGTAAATTTCTTGGATTAAGCATAGGAGTACACAATGTTGGAAAGGGTTGGGTAAATGTTTTACAACATGGAGAAGAATATGTATTAACTTTTCCAAATGGTTATGGTAGATCTATTCTTACTGTACCATGGATAGAATTAGGAGGAACTGCAACTATTCATTGTACACAAACTGGTTTTCATGCTACTGTAGAATTTTTGACAAAACCTTTCTATGGTGGTAAACGTAATCGTATTACATGTCAAATTACACAACCAGGAGATAAAAAGCCATTTGTTATTATAAATGGAGAATGGAGTGGTTCAATGGAAGCAAAATGGGCTGATGGAGTAAATATAAAAAATAGTTATAAAAAATATCGATCTTTTATTTTATCTCATTTTGTTTCATAAATTCAATCTTTGCAGAGAACTGAAATATTTGCAGATGTTAAAGAACTTCATACTCAAAGAAAATTAGTGAAATTAATCTGTGAACAAGAAGAACACGAATCACGGAAAGTTTGGCGAGATGTAACTGTTGGATTAAAAATTAATGATATGGAAAAAGCAACAGCAGCTAAGTGTACAATTGAACAAAAACAACGTGATGAAGCACGTATTAGAAAAGAAAATAATATTAATTGGCAAACTAAGGTATATTCTTCTTTTCAAATTATATATATATATAAAATATATATATATATATATTTTTTTTCTTATCTTAAGTAATTACATAAGATTTTATTTGTCGACAGTTATTCAAAGAAACCAAAGATGGTTGGATTTATATACAACCTCTTGCAGATAGATTACATTTTTGTTCCAATCAAATTGCTACAGCATAGACCTGCATTATGATTTGCTGCGATTTTAAATATTGCACAGTACTAGAAATTTAAGGCCTAATACATATAATAATATATATAATTAACATTCATCATTTTTAAATTTAATGACCTTGTTATAGAGAAGAACAAAACTAAAAGGGTATTATAAATTTCTCTTTAAAAATTTTTTTTTTATAAGCCTGATTAAGTACAATAGCAAATATTAAAATGCTATACAATATTAATATTTCATTAAAGGTATGTAGATATTTTCATAGCAGGCAAATTATTTTTTATAATATATTATGATCGACAGCTATTGCATTAAAGAAAAGATATTCGCATAGTATTATACTATGTATTATATGTCAATATAAACATAAGCTTATGTATTGTTAAAAAAATATATATAGCTATAAAAATAATATTCCTGATGATGATTTACAGTTTCCGTTAACAAAAATTGAAAAACAGTATAATACAATATAAATAAGAAAATTTAATTAAATAATAGTAGAGTAATTGCTATCTCTGATAGTATTTTTCATAGTATATTTTTTCTAGATATCATCAATGATTAAACATCATTACATAAAGACATTTTTTTTATTCCATAATAATTATATGTATATTTGAAGATTTAGCTTTGAATATTTTTAAATAATCATTTTGTAATATATAAAATGACTTAATTAATAAATATAAAAATTGGATAATTGTATTCATAATTGTAAAAATAATATATGATGTAAATTTTTTTTATATTTATGTACATAATTATTTATTTTTAATTTTCATTGAATATAAATTCATAGCATTTACATACTGTAAATATTTATAAGTATTTTTCATATTTTTTTTTATTTTATTTTTTTTTTAATTAACCATAGTATTAATATTAGAATATCTCAAAGAGATTAATTTTATTTAATTAAGTTATTATATTTAAATATTTATATTAATATAAATACAATCGTAATTTATAATTCTTTTAATTTTGCTAATCAATTAGCAAATATATGAATAAATATATGAATCAATATTGTAAAATATTCCTATTCAATATAATATGTAATATACAAATAAATATGTAAATTTTTGATAAAATAAAGCTTTATTCATGCATCAAAATAATACATGCATATTCAGTATAAAATGTTTTGCGTAAGAGTGAATTAAAAATATACAAGATTATACAAATATTAAAATTTATCAATATTCTAAAAATATAACTAACTATTATTAATAGAATTTTCTAAACATATATGTCCAATATAGCAATCAATAGCAACCCTATGAAGTTGTGGAAATCGTTTTGTTGATGTTAATAAATGTTTCAAACCTGCTTTTATTACTAAAAAACTTACTTCACAATATGATTTATTTATAGAATTAGAAATATTTTTATTTGTTTCATATTTATATAATACTTTTACAACAGATACTCTTTGCAAATTTATAACATTATTATATAAAATTTCCTTAGGTTCAATCATTAAATTTAAATGCCAATCCATTGGTTTTAAAATGAGAGAGTGAGTTTCTTTTCCCATAAAACATTGCAAAACTATTTCTTCACCAAAAATACCAGTCATTGAAGTTTTAATAGCAAGCAAAAAATCATTAAAGGGATCTGTTGCATTTTTTATTTCTGAGTTATTTAATAAATTATAATCCACAGCACAACTCCATAATTTAAATGAAGTATCAGTATGAATTTTTCCTATATATTGTAAACATCTGTTACAAATCACAATATTTTCTTCTATTTTTAAATGATGATTAAACAAATTTGCATGAATGATAAAAAATAATGATCCATAAAAGATATCAGATTGTAATGGAATTAAATTATGTATAATATTTTTATGATTATATTTACAACAAAACCATTCATCTGGATCATAATTCATATCTGGTACAGGCAAAACTCTTTTAATATGTATATCTTGAGAAAGAATATTTTTGCAGCAACTACACATTATATTACACTTGTTTGCATTAAATAATTCAGTATTTTTTACAGAATTTTTCAAAAAATTGTTATTTATTGTTGAATTGTTAATTATTTGTGTTTTGGAAGATCCAAGAATAGGATCAGATGCAATTTGAGCTCGAAAACAAATCCAATTCTTTCTTATGTTTAAAGTTGATAATGAATCTGGTATTAATTTTACAAATTTTGTTAAAAAAGTTACTGTATTATTTTCTATTGTTATTTCTATACTTTCTTTTGAAAGTTTTATTTTAATTTCTGTTAAATTTACTTTTTTATTTAAATGAATAAAAGCATTACATATTTGAAGTCTGGGTCTTAACTCTAATGTTATGGATTTTATCATTTTGAAAAAATATTATTTTAAAAAAATAAAATTTTTTGATAAATGTAATTAATTCCTTTTTTACATTGTTTTAAATTTAATCCAATATATGAATTGAATTTTATTACATAACTTTATATACTTTATATATATATATCATTCTCTTCTCTTTAATACTATAAAAAAATAAATGAAAAAATCATATTTTATATTCAAAAATAAATTTTTATCTTGATTCATATAAATTTATATAAATTGAAATATAAAAAATTTGAATAATTTACCTTAAAAATATTTGATGATGAATTTTTCCCATATGGTATTATTAATATTATTAAATTAAATAAAATTTTCAAATTTTTTCTTATTTTTTTTTATCTGAAAACATAGATATTTATAAATTAATACTAATAAAATATCATAATATACTAATAAATTAATATAATAATTGTATAAATGATATTATATAAATATTTATAGATTTTATAAAATGTATTAATTAAAAAATTTATCAAATTATTAATTTATTTACCAAATGTAGAATCTATTATGACTAAATCAGAATTCGATTTAATATTTTTAGATATTCTAAACAAATAAATAAATAATTATAATTTGTAATGTAATGTAATTGTAATATAATTTTACTTTATATATTACGTGTCAAATATTATGTTTTCTGATAATTAATAATCGAATAATTAACATTAACGAATATTACTCGTTGAAATAGCGTTAATTATATACTGTTTTATATAGGAAAAATAGTATCACAGATAAGATGCAAAATAGATCTAACTTTCACTGTATTTTTTGTTTCGTGCCTGGAAGAAATGAAGTCTCTAAAATTCATTATTATTTTAATATCATTTTCAGCATTATTGAGCAATTTAAAATAAAATAGCAATGTTGATAATAACTAAAATTGAAATTAAATTTCAATATAAAATTACAAATAAGAAATAGAATAAATATTTTGTAAGAGTATATGAAATATTACAATTTATATATTTATAATTATATTTATATAAACTTATATAAATTATTATGAAAAAATTTATGATTATTAATCTAAATATATTGTAAAATTAAAAATGCAATATATTTGTTATATTAAAAATTAAAACATATTGTAGTTTAAAAAAAAAAAGATGAAACATTCAATTAATATCGTGTCATTATGCATCAAAAATAAGAAAAATAATTAGTATAAGAAAAAGGTAATATAAAAAGATAGGTTAAAAATTGAAAAATCAACTTCAGAATGTTGCAAATAAAACATATGTATATAAAGAAAATAAATAATGAGAGAAAGATAAAAATAGCATAGAAAATGATTTTCATATTTTTTGAATATCAAAAACATTTTTTGAAAAACAACTAAGAAATGATACTAATTTTCAATTTTTATTTTATTTTATCCTATCTTTGAAGAAATATTTTTAATATTCAAGAAGTGATATTACAATTAATTCTTAGTATATCTCTCTTTTTCACACTATTTACTCTACTCTATGTTTATACATATTTTATCTGCGGCCCTCTGAAAATGGCGCTAAATCTCCAATTTTTAATGTATTTCTGTCCTTCTACTATTTGTTTTCTTTATTTTTAGTTTATTACGAAAAATTTTAAAAAATTGTAAAAAAATTTTGTTTGTCATCTTTATTTAATTATATTTTTTCGAAAAATTTGGCCAAAAGTTTCTGTTTCAGAATTTTTTAAAAAATTTTATATGCTTGAATTATATTCTTCTCATACAAATTGATTAAAAATTTCGATAATATATTAGGAAAATATAATTCAATAAAAATTAAATTATAAAAAATATGCGAAATTTTTCCAAGAAAAAAGAAATTTATATATTTATGTAAAATACTGTGAAATAGTTTTGCATATTTATCTATAACAACTGCCATTTTTTGATATTTTTAATTTTTTTGGATTTTAATTTTTTCACAATTCTATTTTCATTTAATTCTAGAGTTAATTAAGTCATATACTTCTTTATATATTTCTATATTATACTTATTTCTTAAAATGCTATTAAGTGAAATTGATATATCTCGATATTTTCTACAAAAAAATATTGGTCAAATATAAATCATGTAAATCGAAAAATTGTTAGTATAGAAGAATATAATTATCTCTAAAAAAGAGATTGTGTTATATATGATTTTTTATTTGTAGCAAGATTTATTTTATTTTTCTGTTCAAGAAATTCATATAATATATATCTGTTTACTATTAATAGCAATTAAAAGATTTATGAATTTATCTAATATATTTTTAAAAACTGTTAATTTTTTGTAATTGAATTCAATTTAATATTTGTATTTACAGACAAATTTTTATATCTTTTCTATGACGAAATCACAGATTTTTATATCTAAATTATGACAAAGTTATTTTTTCTTTTTAAAAAATATATATTATTATATAATAGCTATTTAATCAATAATGATCATTTTAAAATATTATATATTAATTATATTATTTTTTTTATAATAATTATCGTTAAAAACATTTAAAAAAATTTCACTAATCTTTCTTTCTTGTTTATTGTATTATTTCAGCAAATAATCTTAGATAATTGATTGTTTTATTATTTTTATATTATTATAAGACGTGAGATATCTATTTGCTATATTATTTATAATTCCTAACAGAATTCTATCACAATCACATTGTTACTGCGTTTTTAGTAATTTGTGAATGACATAAAAATAGTAATGCTCTAGAATTCCAGAAATTTGGACAATAAAAATAAAAATATTTTATTATAAAATAATTTTTCGTGATATTATATTTTAGAACATGGAATGTTTTGAAATAATCTCATAAATATTAAATCTATTTTATTCCATTTTCTGTATAATATATTGTGATAGTGTTGCCTCTGTTGGGAAAAATTGTAATTATAAAATAACCTAACGAAATTTATAAACAAGTATAAATATTAAAATTAGTATTGAAATATGATTATTTTTTCAAGATATTTATGTGATAAAATATGGCAAAAATTAGCTTTTGTAAAAGGTTTAGGTATTTCTTGTTACTATATTTTTATTCTTCTATTTGTTTATTATTGTATTATCATTTTCAGATAAAGAGTTTAAAGTTTTTTCAACTTTGAGACAACAAAAAACTCAATTAGAAGATAATAATTCTAAAATGGAAAATAATAAGTCAAACGATTCTCTGTCTTTTGTAAATTATAGATTTATTTATCCTGAATTTTTACCAGATCCTAATCCATTATATCGTAACAGTATGAGAGAAAAATTAGAACGTATGGATATGTTGAATAGAAGATCGGTTTTGAATATTCCTGAATTTTATGTTGGTTCAATATTAGCAGTAACTTATTCTGACTTACATGCAAGTGAAAAAATAAATAGATTTGTTGGTATATGTATATTAAGGGAGGGTAGTGGATTAAGAGCTTCATTTCTTTTAAGAAATGTTGTTAATGGAGAAGGTGTAGAAGTATCTTATGATTTATATGATCCTGCTATTCAAAAAATTGATTGTTTAAAGTAAATATAATTATTATATTATAAATTAATTAAATATAATTAAAATATAATTTATTATAAATTTCTTTTATTTATAGATTGGAAAGAAGATTAGATGATGAATTACTTTATCTTAGAGATGCACCATTAGAATATAGTACATTTCCTTTTAATATGGAAATGGAACCAACATTTTCAAAATCTGTTCCAATTAATAAAATTAAAATTCCTCTTAATCCATTACCTTGGTCAGAGAAATGGGAACGTAAAAATCTAAAAGGAGTTAAAGACTTGATTGTTACTGAAAAACGTAGAAAAAAAGCAGAAGCTCATTCTAAACCATGGGAGAAATATGATTTGATGAAAACCTATAGGTAAAATTTGATATTAGCAATAAGTAATTATTTATTATTTTGAAGAAAATAAGCATAAATATGTATTTTTATGTTTTAATAGAGAAACTATTCCAGAAGAGGAACAAATTGAAATATTTTCAGATGTATATACAGAACTTCGTCACTTGGAAGTACAGAAGAATATATTAAAACGCAAATATATGTTAAAAAGACAAAAACGAACTACATAAATCTTTTTAAAATTATGAATAATATTTTTTCCAATTAAATATTATTTGTATATTAAAAAATGATATAATGTACATATTTTTCTTACATGATTTCTAATTATTTTGTAAAAATATAGATATACATATATATAATTTATAAATATACGTATTGCCCATTTTTGTTATAATAGTAATTCATTTGGATATGTTTCAAACTGAGAGTTCTAAAAAAAATTATTAATAATACATTTTTTGTTTTATTAGGAAGTGAAAAATATACAATAGAAATTATAAAATTTCAATGACTACACATCATCTTTAAACATTCTTATCTGATGTATAAGGAAACAATTATTTTTTGCATATTATTCGAATTGAGAAAAGATAAATATGCAAACATAAAATTAGCTAGTTAATAATGCTACATTGATCTCTTTAACCATTTTAATACGATATAACATTTTTATGAGATGTTCCTTAGCCAGTGGAGATGTTGAATACCATACTGGACTATCCGGTACACAACTTCTTTCTGGTAGTAAATAGAATACATCATTCCGTGTTTTAACACTCTCTGGACTAAAATAACACAATTGAATTAATGTAATTATTATATTTATTTGAAATTTTCTTTTATAAAATAAAAATAAATATATGTACCATTTAGACAAGTAAAATTCATATAATTTAACTGGACACCTTAATGGATTTTCTTCATTTTCTTGTTGTTCATATACTTTTTTTTTACGTGAATTACTTCCTAAAAAAAAAATATTATCATTTTATTTACTTTTTTAAATATAAAAATTATTTAAATAATTATTTAAAAATACTTACCTAATGCTGATTGTGGTGGATAAAAACGAAGTAGAACATTTCTAGATCCTGGAACTTTTCCTGTTGTAGCAGGTTGTGCAGCAGGATTACGTTTCCAATGTTTCATAATGTGAGAAAATGATAATTGCATATGTTCTTCTACTGTCTGAATAATATTAAATTTTAATCATTTTAATATATAAATATTAATATAAATATAATAAATCAAAATAATGTATACATACTACAAGGTTAAAATGTTTAGTGTTAAAAAACATTAAAGTACTTAAAAGGACATGAGGGGAATGAGCACCTAATTGTTTACATTCCCATAAATGTTCTTCTTCGACCCTTGTAACAATGTATTCTACAAAAAATTTTATTAATAATATAATATAATTTTAATTAATTTTAAAAACAAAAAATAACTTACGTGCATCATTATAAAGAACAGAAAATTTTTTTGCAACTTCGTTCAAACAATCTGTAAATCTTTCATAATATGAATCCGTAAAAATATTGTCTATTCTATTATTTTCAAATAAATACTGTTGAATTCCTATAATATAGAACAATTTTAAATAATTAAAAATTTCTTTCGATTAATAACAAATATAATTATTTTACCTAAACAAAGATAATATATTGTATCTGGAGCATATTCTGCTCCATTTGGTTTTCTAACTTCTTTCACAAAAAGACATAATGAATAATTTAATTCATCAGCTGTGAGTTGTAAAAGATCTGTTTTAAATAATTTCATTTTTCTCATTGGTGTACTTTGTTTTTCTAATTCAGTATTTTTTGCTACTACCTATTTTAAAAAGAATAAATGATTTTTAATTTCAATTCTTAATTAAAATTGAAATTAAATATATATTTAAATTACCCATTGTCTCCAAGCATTTACTCCGAATGTATATTTAAGTGCCATATTAGCATCTGGTTTTTCTATAGGTTCTATAATTCTTGGTTGAGGTGGAGGTTGAGGTTCAGGAGGTGGCATCAAAGGCATATCATTTGTACTAGATACACGTCTTCCTCGTTTATTCGGCGTAGATCGCGGTTTATATGGAACCATTCGTTTTCTTCCTCGAGTAGCAACAATGAGTCGTTCTGATTGAACTAAATGTTAAATAAATTTTTAATTATTATCTATTTTTCTATCGCTATTTTTTTTCTTTATATTGTTTACTTTCATTACCATCATTTTCTATAGTTGCATCAGATTGTGTCTGTGCTTGTGTAGCAGTGATAGTATTTGGAGTTAAAGCAGCTTCTAAATCAACAGCTGGTTCATCCAATTCTCCAGTTGCCATTTTTAAAGCCATTTGTAACATATCATCACCAAATGTATTACTAGAATCAACAGCTTCTGGACTAAAACCTCCACTATGTGAATGATCTCGATCACCAGTATCTTCATCTCTATAAAAATAAAAAAAAAGAAAAACAGAAAAAAAAATTTAATAAAAAATTTTAATATTAAAATTACCTATCATCTGTAGAATCTGAATCAGTCTCATTAGTTTTCTTTTCTGTTGCAACCATTTCTGCCATCATAAGAAGTTCTGCTTCAAAAGGATCTGCTGGTATTTTTTCTTGTATTCTTTTGATTTCTTTAAATATTCCCTTAGCACTATTTCTCGTTGTGGGTATAAAAATAGGCACAGGAATTGGTAATGGAAAAGGTAATGGAATTGGAAAAGGCATAGTATACATATGCATTGGAAATGGAACATAAATTGGAACTGGTATCGGTACAACTGCTTGTTGAATTCCATCCGTTTGTGTAGCTTTTGTACAAGGATGTGGACGTACTGAAACTCCTTTTGTGTGCATTACAGGTTTACATTGAGTTGTTTTATTATGAATTTGGACTGGACTTGGTGGTCTTGTTATAATATGCTGCTTATAAATTACTTGTGGTGTCTGATTTTGACTAATAGCAACTGAAGGTACTAACATATTATTTACATTATTTTGTTGTGAGGTTGGACTGGATTGACCATTTCCAATTGTAGCTAAACTTGTAACTGAAGAAATTACTGGCATATTCTTTTTGTTTTGTATGTCATTAACTTTTTGATTATTAGAATTTGTGCTTCTTTGAGGTAATGTTCTTTTAGGCATACCGGTAGGTACAGGATCATCGCCTGTCGGTATTGTAATTGGAGATTTAGTATATTGGGCTTGAAAATTCATTACACAATGATATGAACAGAAATTTCGTATCGTCGCATCAGACATTGTTAAATGATATTGTGCTTGAGAAAATTCTTTGCAAAAGTCACAATTTATTCGTTTTGCAGAAACTGCATTAATAGAAACCTATATAAAATTAAAGATAAATATAATTTTATATATTATATGATATAAGAAAAGAGTAAATTTATTTAATACCTGATATAATGTTAAACAATTTAAACTACACATCATCATTACTTGTCCTGTTTTTAATTCTTTTTTGATCATATCAAAATTATATTTTTTTACTTTGCACCAATTACATGGAACAATTTTCCTATTAGTAATAATAAATATATTTAAACAAGTTTTAGAACAAAACATATGAGCTTCATTTTCATAAAAGACAACAGAACTTTTTTTATTAGGTAATTCAAAAAATTTTTTGCACGTGGAACATTGATCAGGATCAACCTTTTTTACAAATTTGAATGCTGCAAAACATGGTTCACTACATATAGCTACTGGATCAGATCTATCTATTTGAACTTCACAATGAACAATTTTTTCCTGTTATAAAAAATATAACTATAATTTAGAAGGTTTCTATTGGATATGTATTAAAAATATAAATATAAAAAAACGAAATGATTTCTTACTTCTTGGCAAACACTGCAACATTTTTTTTCCATATTTGGAGGTTCAATAGAACTCATTTTTGAATATTTTTCCATGCAATCTTGTGTACAAAAATCTTTAAATTGGCCTTTATCACCAACTGGTGCAAGAAAACCTTCTGTACTAGAGCTTATATCTTTTTGACAATAACTGCATACTTTTAAGCCTTTTTTGAATTCTTCCAAACATGTGGAACAACAAAATTGTCTAACATCATAACCAAATCGTACACAATACTTCCCTAAACTGACTGCTTGTACCGAACCATTGCAATTTCTACAATAACTTCCATATTTTGTTTGAAATTTGCCTAGACATTCCTCATTACAAAACTCCATTGTTTCCCAAGAAAGATTACGTTCATCATTAGGTTCAACAATTAACAAACAGTTTGCACAACGTTTCTCTCTCTTAGAATTAACTCCATCACTGGGTATATCTGTTGCTCTATTATTAGCAATTTTAAATAAAGCTTTGCAAGTTTTTGAACACACATTGTAAGTATCAAAACCAATTTTTACTTTAATTTTACATGATCTTTCTTCATTACATTGTTTACAAATTTCTTTAGCTGTTATTTCTTCAATTTCAGAATTTTTTGATTCCTCATCAATATTAATCACATCTGTAGAGATAGCCGTAATTTTATTAATTGATTCTTTCTCTGTCCTAATATTTTTTGTATCTGTTATAACACATTCATTTGCAACATTTGGATCTTTTAGATTTTGTTGTAAATTTTTATTTGTATCAGTATTTAATTCATTATTTTCACATATTTGTTTATCTTCACTATTTTCGTGGTTTTTATGTAAAGATTCTTTATTATTAGAATTTGATTTTTCTGTTTGTTCAGGAATTATAACTTTCATGCTATCTGGAATAATACATAACTCATCATCTTGTCCTGGTAAAACATTAGATTGTTCTTCTTCAGTATCCATTGATATCTCATTGACAGTTTTTTTTGTTTGATCATTACATTTTTCAGTTGAATCTTCAACTTCTGTATTTAAATTTTCATTATGTTCTGATTGAACTGTAGTTTTATTGCTATTTTTAATAACATTTTGAGATAAAATATCAATAGTACTATCTTTATTTCCTTCATTGTTATCATTTTTATTAGTACTACAATTACTGTCTCCATTATTTACAACATCTTGCAAATTATCAGCTCGATTACACAATTTAGAAAAATCTATATTAGTTTCATTCAGATCCTCAGTTTCCATGGATTCAATATTTTCTGTGATAAGATTATCTCCACCAAAAGGATCTTCAGCATCGATAGATTGGTTTTCAATTTGTGCATCTCCATGTTTTTCTTGAGAAAATTGTACAAATTCTGTATTTTCTGGTTCTATAATATTTTTTTCTGTTATATTTTTATCATGATCTTCTAATGTCTCTTTTGAATCAGTCTTTTTATTATCTGAATTATTTTTTTCATTAAGAGATTGTTTTTCTGTTTGTGAATTTTCCAGAACATTATCATTAATTTCTTTTTCTGTTAAATTTAAATCATTCGTATCTACATTGACGTTCTCTAAACTTTCTGTTTCCTCTGATACATCTTCTGAACATTTTTGAGATTCTATACATTCTACTATATTAACATTGTCTGATAATTTTTTTTCCTCATTTTTATCAATAATATTAGATATCATTAATTGAATTTCTGAATTTTTTTCCTGTGAAACATTTTTTGTAATATTTTTATCTAAACTCGATGATTGTATATTTTGGCAAACTGTAACTATAATATTTGTCTTATTTTCATCTTGCAAATCATCTTGTAAACTTAATTTATTTGTTTGTAAATTACCTTCTTCAAAAACATTTTCTTCGCATGATTCAGTAATTGATAAATCAATATTTTTTGAATTTTCATCAAATAATTTTTTTTTATTTACATCTTCTAAGCTTATTTTCTCAGTATTTTCACTTATTTCAGTGATCTTTTGTTTTTCTTTTGAAATTAATGACTTTTGTACTTCATCTACATTAATATTTATTGTTTTATTTGGTTCAATTATATCTTCAGTTTTATTTTCTTTTTCTATATGACAATCTTTTTGAGTTGGATGACTTAATAATTCTATATCAATATTAGAATCCATGCTCATTTATGTGATTAGCTATATAAAATAATAACATTATATGAATATTATATAATATATATACAGATGAAAAAAATATTAAAATTTAATTAAATCCTTAAAATATATTCTTAACATAAATTAAAATATAAAATAAATTTTTAGTAAAAGGGAAAGAAAATTAATTATAAATAAAAAATCATAAGGAATTAAATATCTTATTCATTTAATATAAATACATAAATAATATAAATTCATTTCAAATTAACAAATATAAATAGAATTTTATAAACATAAATCAGATAAATTGATAATATATTATATAATAAAAAAATAATAAAACATTTTCCAAAAACAAATAAAATTGCATTTTTTCTGAAAACATATAATAAATAATAGTAATAATAAAAAATTGAGGTTATTATAAAAAGTAGCTTCATTTCGCCATGTTGTATTTTACATTTGTGATTTAATCAAGTATGACAGTAGAGGCAATAAAACATAAATAAAAATAGATAAGAAAAATTATATTTACATTTCAGAACAATTAATTATAACATTTTCTGAATAACAAAGTAAATAATTGCAGTTTAATATTTCAAATTAAAATACAATGTACAATTCAAAATCGTACATCATTTAAAATTATAATATTCTATTTAAAAATATATAATATTTTTAGTTATTAGCTTTAAATATTAAAAAGCAAATATCACCTTTTTTTCTCAATGCTAAATAGCACTTCGTCTCAATTAGTTAAAAATATAAATCCGTATTCATTGTCGAAACACAACAACCGTGGCGGTAATCCGTCTACATACACTACCAACATATGATTGTAATTTTATTTGGATTAAACTATAAAATAAAGCTTCGTTTTCATAATTACGTTATATTAATATTTTGTTTCATATGAATATGTTATAAAAATATTTTTAAATAAGAACAAAACATTATATCAACGTAACTATTAACATATGATTGAAATGATTTGTATTTGAACGATGTATTTTATAATCAAATATAGTAATTGTACATATAATATTTATTGAAAATTTGCTATATATCAATTTATAAATATATTTAGAAATATGTATTTAGAAAAATTCATTTTAATTGATTAATTATTCATATTCATTAAATATAAGCAAATTTTTTTTTAAATGAAAATGAATTATTAAATTATATAATAAAATTCAAAAATAAATATAAAAATATTAAATAATATATATCTATATAGTAAAACAAATATAAAATTATTGTTTTAATAAAAATATAAAAGAAAAATAAGATATGAAAGTTAATTTTAAATAAATATTTTATAACCTTATGTCCTTGTTTCTATTTCTTTTTAATAATATTAAATAATTATATATAATATTAAATTCATTAATTTTTATTATTAATCAATTATTATTACAAATTATTTTTAAATATTTTAAACTTTCGAGCGCATGCTCTATTTTGTGTATAACGGTTAAATGTGAATTTGCCTGTTGTTTAGTCGTGACGTATATGTATGCTTTCACGCATAAAGTCAATGAGTTACAGTATATGTTAAATATTTATACAATAGTGCATAAAAACGATTGTACACATGTACAAGGATAAAATTTTAGTAAAAAAGGAAACTTAAAGAAACGTCAAAACAATAAAAAAGAAAAAAAGAACATTGAAAATCTCGGTGTGTAAGAAATATCTTTTTTTAAAAATCTGTAAAAAAACTATTTGTTAAATAAAATTGAAGTATAGCATGAGACATTTTGCAACATAAAAGTGTACATCTATTCTGATAAATTTTCAATATTCTTCAACTGTACTCCAAAAAAATCGTACGCGATCCTTTTAGGACGCGTTGTCGATTATTGTTAAAGTGGAAGCTTTAGAAAATGGCCGACAGTTGGACACAGAGCGTTGTTTGCCGGTAAGAAATTATTTTGTGATTATTTTTAATGATTATTTTATTAATTGTAAGAAATTGTATCATGAAAATATAATTTGCTGTTTAATTTTACGTAAATAAAAATGTATTAAAATTAGAGATATATTGTATAAGTAAACAAACATATAAATATTAAGTAATTAAATTTTGAAAATTTATTTTAGTGACTTTTACATATTTCTATATACTTTTTTATGTATTTATACAAAATAAATACAATATAGATTTGTATAAATTCATAAGTAGCTTTAATATTTATTAATTATTATTATTTATTGATAAGTAAAAATGTTTAATATTTTATAATAATTTAATATTTTCACTTTTTCTTATTATAGTTATTTTAAAAATGGTATGTGCCGTGAAGGAAATAATTGCAGATACCGACATACTCAAGGAATTTGGAATGATGGAAATAATGAAACTATAATATCTTCTTCTGCCCCATCTATGAATACTGTTTGTCGTTTTTTTAAACTTGGTATCTGTAAATTTGGAAATCAGTGCTATTTTCGTCATAGTACTGAAACTGTTGATAACAATTTGGTAAATGCAAATTCAATAGAAAGTTCATCACCTGGACAACACACTTCAAATATTTCAACTCCGACAACAATAAAGAATGTGTATGTTGTCGTCAGATGACATTATAGTTCAGCAAGATTTAAGTCGTAATACCATTTGCATATCACATAATAATTATATAATATGGTATATAAAAATATACGACATATATCTGCATATATATATATATATATATACATACATACATATACATATACACATACATACATACACATATATATATAATAATTAAGATAATAAAAAATATGATGTATTAAAATATATTTATGTACTTCCAGCAAAGACAATACTTCTATTGCTGAGGAATGGGTAAAGGCACCAGAATTTATACCTTCACATATAGCTGGATCATCTTCCACAAATGAAGCCTCTACAACTTCAGGAACATCTATAAATTCTTCAATTTCAATATCTTATGCTCAAGCTGTAAATCCATCTGGTCAAGCATCCAGTCCAGCTTTAGAACCTTTATGTCCATATGCAGAAGCAACTGGAATTTGCAAAAAACGTAATTGTACATATTTACATGGAGATATTTGTGAATTATGTAATCGTGCTGCACTTCATCCATATAATGAGGAACTTAGAAAGAAACATACAAATGTAATTATACATTCAATATTATATTGTTTATATTGTTTAAAAACAATATATAAATTATTAGTAAAATCATTATTAATGTTAATGTTCCAGGCATGTGTCAAACAACATGAAGTAGACATGGAGCTTTCATTTGCTATTCAACGTAGCAGAGAAAAATCTTGTGGCGTTTGTTTTGAAGTTATAATGGAAAAAGCATCTGGAGAACAAAGATTTGGTATTTTACCTAATTGTAATCACTGTTTTTGTTTAAGTTGTATTAGAAAATGGAGACAAGCTAAACAATTTGACAATAAAATTATAAGAGCTTGTCCAGAATGTCGTGCTACCTCTGATTTCGTATGTCCAAGTATGTATTGGGTAGATACAAAAGAAGAGAAAGAAAAATTAATAATGGATTATAAATGTGCGTTAAGGTAAGATAAATTATATACATTTAAAATATTTAATTATACTATATTGTTTATTTATTATAGTACTAAAGATTGTAAGTACTTCAATAAAGGACGTGGTAAATGTCCATTTGGCAATAAGTGCTTTTATCTACATGCACTTCCTGATGGCACTAAAACAGACGTTGGTCCTCCTGTTCGTCAACGACGTAATGCAGATGCAGATGATATTTTGCGAGTAAGTTCAAAATTTTCCAATAAAAAATATCAAAATTGATTTATATTGATATTATATAGTTTTTTTAAGATTGAGTAATTGTTAAAGATATGTAAAAAATTTCCAAATTTTTACAGCAAATAATTTTGTGGGACTTTTTTGAAGAAAGAGACACTCGTTGGATATATGATGTAGATCTTGAAGATATTGTTTCTCTTTTTTCAGGTTCAGAAGAATCTGAATGGTCTGAATTTGAATTTTAGATTGAGTAGTTGTATTAATTTAGTAATCTGCTACTATTGTTGTTAACTGTATCATCTATCTCATCCACCACTTTGTATGTGGTTTCAATGGCTGAATAGACAAGTAGTTTATAAATTGTTTCAATGGTTATGATTTAAAGACATCTCAACTACATTAATGAAAAATTTGTGTGCTTTTACTTGATAATATTTACGTGAAAAATATGTAAATAATATCAAGTTAATAATGATAATAACAACAAAAAAACAATAACAAAGAGGTTACAGTCTTATGTACAATGGCAAGTTTTTAAATGTTACATAGTTATTTTCTAATCGAATTTGTTTATGTATCTTGACCAATATTGTTACAACTAATACTCAATCATAAAAATATGCATCAATCTATTATATATCAGTGGTCCAAATTAATTCGATTAATAGAATATATCAATATAATAATCATTTGCTAGTATAAAAATAAAAAGTTTGTTTCTTCCTTTTTTAATTTGGCTTTAAACATCTTTTTTTTAAATAAAATAAATAAATACTGTTTTTTATAACAACAAAAGTAAATTTATATATTTAAACTTTTTATTAAGAAATCCTTATTTTTTTTGAAGAGAATCATTGTTTAAGATTTTTAATAGAATTATTTTCATAAATATTATACTTACTATTAACTTTTGGCTTGAAACTTAATGTTTGCTTAAAAACAGATTAAATAAAATAAAAAAATATAAATTTATTTTTATATAGCTTTATTAGTTTAGAATTAATTTTAATTTCGTTTGGGTACTTATATTGCCAGCAAAAAAACCTCAACTTTTATTATATTTATTTGTTATTCAACTTGGATAATGAAGAATTTATAGAATGTAAAATTTTGATTTGAATTAATGAGATAGTAAAATATATAAACAATTTATTGTTCGTAATAATCAGTATATAATATCTATTTGAGTATCAATTATTCATATTGAGGATACAATTAACAAGTTTTGTCCTACCTCCAATTATGGCTCTGCGAACACTTAACAAATTTCCTTAACTTATTAAACTGTATAGCATTAGTTTCTAATTAATAGTTTTAAGATAATCGTGATAAATTGCGCAAATCGAGTGTTCTATATAATAAGTGTATGTCTGGGCGATAGTATGAAAATTTGGTTGAATGTGTGTACTGCTAAATATAATAAAAAAAAAACTCTTTTTAGCGAGTATACACAAACAGATTTCAGATATAGAAAAAAATAACAAATAAAATTTATTTTATAAACGAGTATTGAATTCAAAGCTGTTTGGAATCTTTGTTATTTTATCTTTTTGCATTTTATATTTGCAATTAAATATATTAAATATACATTTAGTATATTTAGACATTTTTTTAGTTAAAAGTTTAGTTAAGTTAAATTTTTTAAATAAATAATATTGCAAAAATAAATTATTATTTTCACTGATATGAAAAAAGGCCATCAGAGCTTTATAAATAGAAATAAAAACCAAAGAATATGGTATCAATTTTTTTATTAGTTATTTTATAAAAATGATTTTTTCTATTAAAAGATTATATTCTAAATCTATTGCTCTGAGTGAATATTTGATTATCAAATTATTTAGAAATATTTCATACATGTAAATCCATTTATTATTACACTTAGTGATAAGATACTCTTCTCTTGAACAACATTATCTATCCTCAGTGTTGTCTTTAAAGAATAAGATAATCACATTGTTCGTCAATAAGACCTAATATTATCGAAAGTTTTTTCAAACAATCTTTTCATGATAAAATATGTAAATTGTTTATATTTTCTATAGAATTTCTATACTGTTAATTTTATAGCGAATTGTTATAATTAAGTGTTTATTGTTATTGCTAACGTCGCTTATAAATCTATTTAGAATATTCTGTATATTGTCCCTATATAAAGCACTTGTCTTATATTTTTGTTTTATCTATTATGTACATTTTAATATAATATTAATGCATCTAATACATGCTATCACAATTAAAAAGCATATGAAAGTAATTAAAATATATAACTTTCATGTGTTATGTATTAATTTTTTTTAACATTATTATTAAAATTTATGCGTTATCAATAAGAATAATAATCATGTTGTTTGATAACATTGAATGTAATTTATGGATTCTAATGTGTTTTTCAATAATGTATGTCTCGTTATTGTCCAAAAAGCAAGGAAATATACACTGCCAATGGGTCTGATTGTAAGTTCAATTTTAATTCATTTTGTGAAGTGCAGTTGTAAAGTGAAAAACAATGCTTCGCTCATATAATATGTTACGCGTATATGTTTTTGCAATTGCACTATTTAAATGTATAAAATTATAGTTTATAATAATTTATGTGATAGTATGAAAGATAATTTTTAAGATGAAATTAATTAATTGATATTGAATTATATTTTAGGTATAATTAATTGATTGTTATTCCGTACTATAAAAAAATTTATTAGATAAGATTTTGTTCACTATATAATTTAAAATTTAATTTTCTTTTTATTATATTTTATTCATTTTAATATATATCTTATTTTACAAAGAAAAAGAAAAAAATATGCGTTATCTATAAGAATAATAGTTTTTTTAATTAGTTTAATTTAAACACATACTTTGACTGAAACAAATAATGTAGATTTTAATCCTGTTTAATTTATTTATTGATTGGTTTTAATTTTTTTATCGATATGTCGCCTTTGTCTATTTTTTTATATGACTTTTTTTAAATTAATATGATTTTACAAATAATAATCAAACAAAAATTTCTTATTGTAAAACAAGACATTAATTCTTTTCTTAGTCTTCTATTCTATCAGCATTATTCGATGTTATTCATAATATTATATAAAAATATAACAAAATTAATAGCTTTATATTAATTTCTATTATTATTTATATTTTAATATAGAAATTAACAAAATTAGTATGTATTATAGTTTTCAAATTATTAAATATATAATTGTTTAAATATTTATTAATAGGACAATGGACGCTTAAGTTAGCTAAATAAATGTGTAAAAGAATATCGCGGAAGAATTTTTTTTTAAATATTTAATGTTTAATAATATAATCAATCATATAAATAATAAAAAAGAATGTATCTTTTGAGATTTATGTAAATTGTAAATTTAATTTGGAATGTCAATTTTTGTGATAATTTAAATATAGGAATTAAAAAACTCTCAAATTTAAGAATATTTTTTATTCACAAATATTTTTTCATTGAAAGAATATAACTGTTTTGTAAATAAAATATTATAATTATAAAAAAATGTAACATTGTTTTTTTTTAAATGAAAACATTAAAGAATATTAAAGATAAAGTTAAATCAATCAATTATTTATTTATTTTTAAAAAAAAAATTACTATATTATTTTAGATAATGTATTTAATAAGTAAAGAAGATTAAATGAAAAGAGAGAAATTAAGAATTATTTATATCTATTGAACTTATGTGATATAATATTTATATAATTTAATAATATTAATTTGAGTATACATTGAATTATTAAATACAAAAATTAAAATTGCGAAATTAAGTAGAATGTATTATAAGAATATATTTCAAAATTAAATAGAATTTTGTTATGTTTATATATTTTCTTTAAATAAATATAATCAAAGTATAATATGTGAATCAATACATCAAAAATTTTTTTTTCTGTCCGAATCTTTTCTTTTATATCTTTACTCTTATTTTACATTGTACAGAAATTTATTAAAAGAATTATTCTTATAAAATATTTTTATAAATGTATAATATACTGAAATATACTTAAATTATTTCTTATAATTATTACTTATTTATATATTTTCTTTTTAAAATTTATTGTTTTAATACTATACATTTTTATTATCTTTCAAATGTATTTTTAACTTCTTAAATTATTTTAAAAGTAACTTTTGACTATATCTTATAAATATTACGTAAAGTTATAAAAGATTATTATTTTTATTTTTTATATACAATAAACACGATCATTTTTTAACTTCATTTTTTTTTTATTATATAAAAAATATTATTTTTAAGCCTGATCATGATTATCAATTGTAAAATCTAATTTCTAGAATAGAATTTCTAAGTAATTTTTAAGTTAGAAAATCTTGATACAATATGTTAAAAATTATTCATTAACATTTCTTTTTATATAAGAATTTATCTTATAATATATTTGTTACAAATTGAATTTTAGTTGTAATTTTAATAAAAAATTTAACAAAAATAAGGCACTTTTCAGGTCTCTCTATTAATTTTAATATAGTTAATTTGGATATTATAATCTATAAATTATGAAAAATATCTCAAATTATAATTGTCATATTAAAACAAAAATTTTTCCACCAATATATCATATATTTTTTTATACCAATATTATTCAAATTTTTTAAAAATTAAAAATGAATTTTAAATATTTTGAATGTTCAGATAGGTCCAGCCTATATTATTTGTATCGTATTATTCTATTTCTAAATTACATCTATTTTATGGACAATTAAAAATTATCTTAATGATGTGAGATAAGGTTGACATGTCATTCGTTGAACCGGTTGATAAATTCTTTTTTGAACTGAACCAGCAATTGAACCATTATGTATAGTATTTGTTTCTGATTCTCCGAGTATATCGTTTGTTCCAATATAGTGTGATCCTCGAGAATCATTTTGAGTTTCATTTGAAATATTTTGTCCATTCGTTTCATTCCTTTTACGAAATTTGGTGGAATATTTATAGAAATCAGACATTTCAAAAGGTTTTGTAACTTCTCTATATGGTTGATATCTTCCAGCTTGTACAATTGTACAATTTTGTGAAGATCCCAATATAATTGTTTCTTCATTCGTTTCTTGATTTGATTTTGATTCCGCTGGAATTTCAAGCACTTTTATATGTGTCGGTTCGTAACGAGAGGACAATGGTTGCAAATGTTGATCAGTTTCAACCATCAATATATCACTTTTACGATGATTAACTGAAGACACATAATTATTTTTGTCTTCATTAGTATTACCAGTGGATGATTTGGAGCAAACAGGTAGAGTAGATTGATAATGAATATTTTTATGCGATGATATTAAATTGATATCTGATCCTGGACTTGTACCTGAATCCAAAGAAGTTTCATACCATTCTTTTTCTTTTCCTTTTTTACCAATATTATCCATTGTATCTTTATTATCATGCAAATGATTTGACTGCCATTTTTCTACACTGCCTAAAGATTGAGTACGTAGTAACATTTTATTATTACTAGACGATTGTTCGGATAATGGAAGTAAATGGACAGAAGTATTTTGAGACGAAATGTAAGAAGAATTTTTAGTACACCCTACAGATACTGTACGATATCGTGGTTGTATATCGGTGACAATATTACTATTATGTTGAACGGCATTGCGTTTTCTTCGATCTAAACTGCCAAATCTATCTGAAGCAAATTGATCATCTGTACACCAAACAATTTCATCTTCGTATCGCATCCAATAACCTGATGGTAATTGTGATTCACTTGGTGAATCTGTGTATCGTAAATTTTTATTTGTGTTAATATCGCGGTCTCGTCTTATTACAGATTGTGGTTGAGAATTACTTTTATGATATACTGGGAATTCAGGTATATGCGTATAATGTAATGTACGAAAATCTCTTTCATAATATTCTTGTCCAGATCTTCGTTGAATATCATTATCCAAATGCTTATGGTCAGAATATTGTTGATAATTATGCACTTGATCTTGTTGAAATTGACGATACCGTAATTGTCGCTCATCTTCGGTATATGTATTTGGCAAAGGTCGATACAATCGTTCACTATCTTGATAAAAGTTTTGAGTACGTGAACTACCACTGCCATGAGAATATGTTCGCGTACGACATTGATCGGATAATATGTAAACATTTTGATTATCGTTATGATCATGTTCAATTATTTTGATACTTTGTCGCTGATCGGAAATTGTTGGACAATAAGGATTGATGTGATTATGATTATAACTATTAGGTATTAGAGATTGATCATCATATCCATGATTAGGATAAGTATTACACTTATCTTCAGATCCTAATGGACTTAAACTTATACCACTCTCTTGAAGTAATCCTCTTGTAATTTTAGTATTTACATCATTTACTATGAAAAAAATATATTTAAAGTAAAATTAAACAAATATAATTTTTTTTTTATATCTGGAATAAAAAATTATTATACCTGTGCCATCTAATGGTGGTCGAGGTTTCTTTGTTCTATGCTTCACATTAGCATGTAAATGTGACTGAGCATTACAAATGGTAGAGTGTTGAAGTTGTGTTGAATGATGTGTTTTATTACGACTTTGTCTTAGAAAATTTAAACGTGCTTCCAATTCCTGAAGTCTACGTTGACTTTGTTGATAGACAAGCCTATGTTTACGACGAACTGCTTTGCTTTCTTTAGGATCATTCACAATTCCTAAAGCAGCTTCTACTATACCAATTTGAACTTGTCGTTCTAATTCCAAAGCAGATTCCTCCTAAAAAATATAATAATAAATCGTTTATTTTATAACAAGATATTGATTCAATTTTTTGAAATTTTTTAGAAACATACAACTTCATTTGTTTTTAATTTATTAATTAAATTTTGTGGATATGTAAATGCTGTTCCAATTCTTTTACGGAATATTGGTGGACTTTCTCCAGGTTCTAATGGAATTTCTGGTGGTAAAACACCAGTCAATTCAGCTTCTTCTACACATAGATTTTTAAGTTCATTGTTTTTTTGTGCTAATTTTTCTTGCAATGCTTCTCTACGTTGACGAAGCCATTGTAATCTTGTGGATAACGAATCTTCTACTAAAGATCCAGATGTATTTTCGTTCCCTGCCATCACTTAAGAAAAAAATTTAGTTATAATTTATAAATATAATTAAATAATGTAATTATGCAATTTATAATAATTATATTGCTTACCCATATTATTAAAAAAAATATAATGATATTGTACACTAATAATTTAATTAGAATATTTATATAATCAAATTGAATCTCATGAAATTGAAAATGTTAATGTTGACACGTTTAATAAATCATGTATTATAGAATATATAACTTTCTTTTCATTTCCTTTAATTATAAAATATTTGTTTAAAATGATATTTTTTATCATTTTTAAATTATTTTTCCGTTATAAATTTTATAAAAATAATAAGCACAATAATAATTACGCGATAATGGGAGGTTAATTATTATTATTCAAAATTATTTATACTTGTACATCATATTAGTTGATACATAATTTGTTGAAATTGATGTTTGTAAAAACTTATTCAATAAATATAAATATTTTTATTAATTAAATATAAGAATATATTATATTTTTTATAACAGAAACGAAAAATATGATCAAACAAATCGACGCCTATTATCTTCGTACAGTTGCCATTTTATATTTTACATAATCTATATAGTGATTTGATTATAATTGAATTTTATTTTCAATTATAAAAATTTTCACAAACATTTATTATAATTTATATAAATTTAATTTTTTAATGGAAATTCATATATTATTTTTTGTTACGTCAAAATAGTTTTAATTATATTAATAGTGGTATCATTGATATTGCATATCATGTATTATGTATGACTATTAAGTAAACACTTCTGCTTAAGTGAACTTAATTTTTATTTCAGTGATATTTGAAATAAATTATTAAAAAAAAAAAACATAATAAATTTTAGAATCTATATTATATATAACGAAAAAACTTGAAAAATATTAAAATCAAGTAAATAATAAATTCGAAATTATTAAGTTAATAAATATGTTAATTAAAAATTCAATTTCAATTTGTTAATAAAATGTTTTTGATCAATTTAGGCATTGATTAATATGGTTAATATTTTAAAACCTGAATGTTCTTTTACATCATGGTATCCTTTATTTTGTAAAGATTCTTTAAAAGCAACAATTATTTACATTCCTGATGAAGTTCTTAAATATTTGGAACATGATGCATTTATTTTACCTGTTGAAGCAACAAATTCAATGTTACAAAATACAGAATGGATGGATGGATCTCCAGTAGTAAACGATGAGGTAAATTTAAAATTTATAATATATACATGAAGAATAATTGAAAATTATTTTCTATCAGCATTTATTTGAAGTTCAACCAACGTTTCCACAATTTAGTCAACAAATTCAAAATGTCATAGATGAATATGGTGCAGTTTTTATAAAAACTAATTGGAGTTCACCTTTGGTATAAATATTATCTTTTGATTTTTATTGAAAAATATTTAATTTTATTAATATATATCTATTTTTAGGATGCAACTTGGGTTGCACCAACTAAAACATTAAAATGCAAAACATTAGAAGAAATATATTTATTATTAAAAAGTTCAGATAGGATTGCTAAAGATTTGAATAATGCAAAAAATTATTTGGATCATGAAAATCCCATAAAATCTTGTCTTATATTAAAGAAATGGAGAGATATTAATCCCTGTACAGAATTTCGATGTTTTGTAATACAAAATGAACTTATAGGTAACAAATTTTTTAGAATATTTAGAATGTTTATAATTCATTTGTTATTTGATCATTTATAATGAATTAATATTTTATTTTGAATTTCTTTCAGCAATTAGTCAACGAGATATATCACAATATCATAGCTATAATGAATCAGAAAAATATAATATTCAAACAGATATCAAAAGCTTATTTATGGAACGTATTAAAAATAGATTTCCATTGAATAATTGTAAGTAATTATCTATATAATATCTTTGTTAAATTAAAATTTATTTAATTTAATATATTGTGATAGATTCATTTGATGTTATACGATATAAAAAAGAAAAAGTAAAAATAGTTGATTTTGGTCCTTTGGATGAATCTGTTGTCAAAGGAACACTTTTTACATACGAAGAATTAGAAAATCTTGTAGAAAGTACTCCAGAATTTAGATTTATTGGTGAAGAAATTGGTATTCAGCCAAAAACTCCAAATCATTTTTGTATTCCACAAGAAATAAATGAATTTTTTCAATCTAATGAAAATACAATGCTATTAGACATTATTCAACAAGTAAGTTTATAATTTTTTTAAAATTGCAAAAAAAAATTTGTTACTATTCATTACTATTTTATTTATCAATAATTAATTTAATATTTTTAACTTAAGGAGGTGGAAAATCAACGAAAAGAATTCGAAAATGTTAATTCCAATAGTTTGGAACATGATTAATGTACATTTGAAAAACAAAATAATAAATAAGTGAATAATTGTACACTTGAAAAACATTTTTAAATACAGAACTTTCACTTTTATTCTGCCAGACCCTCTTCTATCATTACATTACATAAAACGATTAAAGGCTATCCTACCGCTTAAAAGAATTATCATAATATTGCAATATTTTTCGAGTCATCGGCCTTACCGAGCGACGTCCTTTATATAGAAAATATCTTGTTTATGTACAATATGCAATCCTTAATACTTCGATTTGAAAAAGGATTTTCGATATATGTACCTCCGGACAAATTAATACGCTGTACAGTCATATCCACGGAGTATTTTTTTGTTTTTTCTTCATTATTTCCTGACAAAAAAACAACAAGAGCGAGCAATTACATTGATCGATACTTATCAATTTCTGTGATTTTACATTTTACATTTCCTGATATATTTGCACATGAAAAATATTTGATAGGTAGCTTTTATAATTGTAAATATTATTTCAATTCTTTTTTTTATTTTTAATGATTTATCTAATTGTTGATAATTTGATATATAATTTTTATAAATTTTATATATCTATTATTTCATATATCAAATATTAAAAAGAAAGAGAAAAGAAAAGAAAATAGTTATTTATTCACTAAAATTTAAGAGAGGTTTAATTGCCAATGTCGACAGTAAGAGTTAAAAATATTTAAACTATCTAACATACAACTTTACTATAGAATTAATTAATATTTTAATTCGTGAGTTATACGCATTCATTGTATAATCATATTTTGGTTGTCCGTTCAGATGTGTATGACGTGTATACAAGTACTTCATCATTTAATATTTATAAATTTAAGTTACAATTTCATCTCTTTACGACTAGACTCTCAATCATACAATTATACAATCAATTAAAAAAAATAAGAAAATTACTATAACCATATTCTTCTACAAAATACATATTAATATTCTGACGTTAATTGTAAAAAAAATGTACTGGTAATTCGAAAATAAATTTTCAATTTAAATGAATAAAATGAATGGCAAAATCAATCCATAAAATATCGTATAAGATCATATAATTTTTTTTATGATCCTTTAATTTCCATGTTATACTGTACCAATGTTGTTTTGTACGGATTTATAATAGCAGAACAATCTTAAAAGTCTAAATTCAATAGTTTCAGTTCGAAACATGCGTGTATCAGAATATGTGAAAATAACGAGGCCTTTAGCATTCATCGAAGTTACAAAGGAATAATATATAATCGTATGGAGAAAACTACGAAGTTTGCAAGTTTATGCATAATTTTTTTCACTTAACGCTAGTCAAATATTTACATATAAATGCTGATGCGGGTGTATTCACATGTAAATATCGATTCTACGTTAAATATAATTAATGATGCGTTAGATCGAACCGTAGTCTTCATTGAACAAACATTTTCCGACTGGTCGTGTATCTCGAAAATATGTATTATTAATGTTTTATATAATTACAGTACATATGTATAATGGTAATGTCTAGAAAAGAAATGTTCCCTTCATTCGTATTTTTTCTTTACTGCATTTTTTAAACGTATATACAGAGAAGCATCTTCATGATTCTCTTGCTTTTTTCGGACATGACTGTACTGGTGTGTCTGTTATTTTTTCCTTTTTTTTTCTGTTTTTTTTTTTATTTTTTATTTTTATTTATTTATTTTTTTTTTTTAACAACTTCGTCCTCGGTTTATGTGGCTTTTCGTCTCTCTTCGGTTTCTTCCATCCTTTTGTAATTATTTAATCTCTCGATTTTCAACTGATTTGTGCTAAACGACAATATGTATTTTAATGAATGTACGTTTTGCAGTGCACGGCCGTTTTGTTTATACATATTCTCTCTCTCTCTCTCTCTCTCTCTCTCTCTCTCTCTCTCTCTCTCTCTCTCTCTTCCCCTTTCTCTATCATTTCTTATTTATTTATTTTTCCAAACCTTTTTTAATAATTTTCCTTTCTTTTTTCTATATTATTTTCTCATATTGTTCATTTAAAGATATCAAAGTGACGCGACAATATCGTTCTCTCAAATACTGATATCAAGGGTTTGAGTGAGAAAAAACAGTAGTCTTAACAACATGCGATACAAAAACTCTAAGTTAATCATTTAACGGCCAGTGTGAAGCGATTTGGATTTCTCTTCTATTTTTTTATCTGTCTTTCTTCTTCTTCTTCTTCCTTTTCCTCTTCTTCTTCTTCTTTTTCTTCTTCTTCGTCTTCTTCTTTGTCTTCTTCTTCGTCTTCTCTGTTTTTATGTTTGTTTTTCCCTCTTTTTTTTTTTTAAGTACCTGAAAAGCTCTCGATTCTGGAAAACTTTGCTTATCCTTAAGTGTTTCTTCTAGATTTTTATTCTTTTATTTAAGTCCATTCATGAATTTTTTTTACGAAGACTACAGTTACCCCTCTATTATAAATGCGATTGGTACGACTAAAGATTGGCGAAAAAGGCCAGGCTATCACTGACAATCGTATTCTTTTTCTCGTTTTTATCTCTTCCATTCACTCACTCATACTACATGCACATTCTTTTTTTTTTCCTATTTCTCGCTCGTTTGCTTTAACGTATAAGCTACATGTAATGTTTTTCTCCATCTCATCAAAAAATACGTATTATTAATATTATTATTATTATTATTATTATTATTATTAATATTATTATTATTACTATTATTATTATTATTAATATTATTAATATTATTATTATTATTACTATTATTGTTATTAATATTAATATTATCATTATTATTAATAATATTATTATTATTATTATTATTATTATTTTAATGTAACGTTCTTTCAAAATTTACATCTACACATAAAGATGCATTTCTTTAACGTTTTTTATCTCTTTGTTTTTACGTTTATTTGTTGTTCGTCTCACTTTTTCTATATTTCATTTTTATTCCGTTCTTTGTGTGTTTCGTTCTTTTTCTCCTTCTTTCTTTCTTTTTACATCACTTTAGCTGTACAGGAAGATAAGAACTTACATTTAGACAATAACATTAACTTGATTTTTCTTGTCGACTCGCTCCGCTGGAAACTCGTCAGATTATGCTGAAAAAGGATTTTAGGATTATTCGTTGAGCGATCGTTCAAATGGGAGTCGAAAAATTTTAAATGTACATTATTTACAAGACACTGAGTGATCAGAATGGAAGAAGATAGACAACGAAAGCTAGAAAAACAGATAAATTCTAGTAAGGGTGCCTAGGTAAAACGTGTGTCAACGTGTGTAAGATATTGGGTTTTAAATTTAACTTTGTTGTTTGCATTTTGTTATTGCTAATGACATAATAAGATTTATTTGGACGAAGATTTATTTTCCAACAGAAATTCGAATTTTCGAGGAGCAGCAATTGTACTTAGATTGTCTATATTATCTTTCACTTCGCGCAAACAGGATATTCAAAGTGAAAGATATTATTTGAAATCGTTCAAGTTACAGCGGGCGATTTCTTCGACAAATAATAGCAATTGGAAATTGCTTAAAAACATGATGAGAATTATGAAAAATGATCGACGTGTGCACGAGGTAGAGATTTTACTAATCGATGACAGAATAAGAAAATGAAGAAGATAATTATCTTACAATAATACGTTCAAAACGAAGCAATTAATACAATTTACAATTGGATTATAAGAAAAATAATAAATTTAATACGCTTATGTCGTACTTCATTTCTCCTTTTTTATCCATTTGCCATTTTTTTCCTTTCAAGTTATTTTTTTAAGTTTCCTTCCTTTATTATTATTATTATTATTATTATTATTATTATTTATTATTTACTATTTATCATCATTATTATTAATATTATTAATATTATCATTATTATTAATATTATCATTATTATTACTTTTTTTTGTTTTCTTTTTGTTTCTTTTTTGTTTTTTTTTGTTTTCTTTTTTTTTTTGTTTTTTTTTTTTTTTGCTTCTAAACGGAATCACTTTGGTTCGTATCACGAAATGAGACTATTCACAGGAACATTACTTTTCAACATCCTTAATCCTTAGTTTTTGCGCCAGAGGTAACACATTAAACGCTTCGATTAACGAGTTCTAATCTTTACGTGGAAAATTTCCAATCCACCCCATGATGATGAAGGTGCGAAAGAAACGTACGGAAATTTATAAGTGTTGTTTCATGGCTTAATTATACAACCTTTACAAGAATTTCTTCTTTGCTTATAGTTTGTAATAAATTGCAGGCATTCACGCGTCACGACAGCACACCGAAAGATGATATAAACTTGTCATTCTGAAACAAGGTGAAGCGATTTTGTACTAAAGTGCAGCGATATAATACTATACTTTTTAATGAATTATCTACGTAATGTACAGTTTTTTTTTTTTTTGGATACCTTTTTTTTTCTTTTTTTCTTCTTCTTTTTTTTTTTTTTTTTTTTTTTTACATACACCGTGACAAACAAGGTATGGTCGGCTCGTCACACAACGGTTGCTCTTAATTACATATATATTTCTTTTGTCTCATTTTATACGTCCTTCTTTCGATATTTTCCTTTTTCTTTTCTTTTTTTTTTTTTTTTTTTCCTTCAAATATCTTCACCTTTATTCATTCCTATTCTTTTTTTGTCACTAATCCGTTCAATCGTCTCTCTCGCTACTCTCTCTTGTATCATAAGGTAATAATATTACGACATTATAATTTACAAGGACTATCTTGATTTTAGAGATTAAGATACTATAAGTTAATAATCGAGAACTTTACGCAAAAGGCAAAGAATTCAATGCACGTCTCGTTACTTCTACGTTAATTCACCAAACGAGATCTATAGATTAATTCGTCTATTCAGTCTGACCATACCATGTAAAAGAACGTAGAATAGTATCATCATCATTATCATCATCATCATCATCATCATCATCATCATCATCATCATCATTATCATCATAATAGATACAGTAGACAGAAATTATGAATTCAGGCTTTTAATTATAAATTCTTTAGTCTGCGAGGGATCTATCGACAGTCGGATGCGTTCTATTTTAATTTTTCCCATCCTTCTCTTACCAAATTCCCCTCCACGCTATCTCTCTACCCTTTCACGCGCCTATTCCTCGCCGTAAAACCTTTATCTTTTTTTGACTAGATTGCGTCTCTAATATCCTTAACGATTTAATCTAAGTCTGCCATTCATTATAATTTTCATCTTACATCTAGTATTACAATAACATCTAGTGGTAAGAGGATGACCTACTTGTTGTCGAGAATCGTTAATTAGAACAACCATTCGTTCCTTCGCTCTCTCTCTCTCTTACTCTTACCGTCTCTGATAAAACGAGTTCAACGTTTATGCCCAAGAACGAAGAACTTGCGAGTGTCACGCAAATTAAACTTGCCTAATACGAGGATAGGCATTTCCATATTACCGGTATATATGTATATATATATACACACGCATACACACACAAATTCGACGATTCGTGCGTTTCTCACAGTTTCGGATAATCCGTTCAACTTTTCGGCTATTGAAAAATCCTAAGTTTCTCGCAATGGCGTTACGGTTACAAGGATACGCCCGGATACGTTTTATGGAAGCTCCTTCGTCACCGGGGAACCGCGTCCAACGCGATGGACAAGCACGTAGCATTGTTAGAATCAAGATCGAACACGCGATGCTCCGTCGAGCGTTCGAACGCTAGGACTACCTTTTCTTCCCGGCCTGTTTCGACGACAATCGTTTCTTTAACCTCGGATGATCGGATTTGACCGACTTCTTTTTAGGTCTCTCCGGGGATCCGTTACAACAGGCGCATCCTTTCTTAACGTGGCCGCGCAAGCTCGACCGTCTTGCCCGACAGTCCGGCTCGACCAAAGCGATATTCCCGGAGGTTTCGTCGTCGGAGGGCTCCGATGCCTTATCACTGGAAACCATAACCGAATCTTGGATCGACTCGCTCGACACCTTAATTCGTTTCGACAGGCCACCACCCTTGTGATCTGCCCGATTCAACACCACCCTCGCATTCACCTGTAACTTGTCTTTCTTTTTCAAGTAATTGCAACGCCGCTCGTTCGACAAAGACTTGAGGCTTTGCACACTGTCCTCGAGGCCGTTGCTCAGCGCGTTCTCCTCCGGTTGGCTGCCGATCGACTCGCTTATACTCGAATCCTCCTCGTCGCTGCTCGACCTAGTCCTCTCGGACATCGGGCTCTCCCAGGATAGATAATCCATCCTCGTCACCTTGGACGCGATCCGTTTCTTATTCGTGTACGTGTACTTGTGCGTGGACAACATAGGGCCAGCGATCGGGGAGAGGGGCGAGGGTATCGTCACGTCGGCCGTGTTGCTGCTCAACAGTGTTAAGCTCTCGTCCCCGGAGCTAGCGGCCGACGCGTTGTTTACGTTTATGCTGGGCGGCAACGATTCCGAGTCGAGATCAATGTCAAGCTTCATGTTCGACGGGATGCTCGACACGCTGCTCGGCGTCCCCTCCTTCGACCCGTTCCTCGACGCCATCTTCCCCCCCCTGTCCTTCGACGAGTCGTTCTCCAACGAGGCAAGATTGGTCGGCGACAATCTCGAGATGTCCGAATTACTGTTCGACGCCTCGTCCTGGCTCAGGTTATCCAACGTCAGTCGAATGTGCTTCGCCGGATTTTCCAACTCCTCCGCCTTCTCCCTCTTCGACCTTTTCGACGCGGAATCCTTCGTCGATCTTGTCCTCTGATTGCCAGCGCCGCCGCCGCCGCTTTTTCTGCCACGCTCGACGTTAACTTTGAAATCGGCCACGGGACTGGCGTCCCTGCTCCCGCTCGACGAATCGAGAGAGCGAAAGTACGAGCCACCGTACGATTTCATGCCCAACGGTTGGCTGCAAGAAGCGTCCTGGGACGAGTGGTCGAAAGAGGGGGAATGATTCGTGTCGAACAGTAGATCCGCCTCCGGGAAGAGGTCGCTGGTGCTTGGCTCGTCCACGCCCAAATCCTCGCACTCCTCCGACAAACTTTTCTGCATCTTCATCTCCCTCTCCATGGCTGCCGCCTTCCTCTCCATCCTCTGTTGCAACAACTCCCGATCCAATCTCGGGTTCAACGGCGTTTTCATCACGTTCCCCTTGCTCGCGTACTGTTGGAACGGTTCCAGCGTGTGATTCATGAAATATTTCTTCGTCTGGTATATCTGGCCGCCCGCGGACATCTCGATACCTTGCCCCTTGTTGATGATCTGGAGAACGCTTTGCACGTTCTCCGTGTTGTCCGAGTATCTCGAGTTCAGGGGGTCGATGCTCAATGAATTCGTGGACGTGGGGACGTAGCGCCAAGGCGTGTCGGGCGACACTTTGCCCTCCGGCTCCCAGGCCTCTTGCAACCTCGCGTTCCCGTACAACAGACCGTTCCCCACTTTGCACGACACCTCGATACCCTCGCCCGACGCTTGAACAGATGACTCCTGGCTGTCCGAGCTGCTCGGCCCGCCGGTCACCAGGAACTGCGTCGCCCCGTCCATCTCTCCTCCCGGCTGCTTGCTCCCCACCACCGTTCCGATCGTGGTGGACATCGAATCTGCGAAAAAAGAAGAAAAAGAAACGGATCGTACATCACCGAATCGAACGAAAAAGGGATATTAAAATTTCTCGAATCGAACTGGTCTCATCACCTGCTCGAAAAAAACTCGACGTTTTCATCGAGTTTCACCCTCGTGCGTTCTTATACATACCCATCGAGTCCTCGATTTTTCTTTTCACCGTCTTCGGGGAGATGATCTTGGCGCCAGGGATTATCTCCGTCGACGCCTCCTTCGTGTCCTTTTGCTGTTGCTGCTGTTGCTGATGGTGATGGTGGTGGTGATGGTGGTGATGGTGGTGTTGAGAGGCATCGTTCAACAGGGAAACGTCGGATTGAGTGGCGAACGCGAGAGCGATCGTTGCACCCGTTTGTATGGACACGTGTTTGTCGTTGTTGTGAATTTGACCCTCCTGGGGGGACTGGCTCGTCTTCTCCGGGCTGTGCTGGGCGATCGTCGCCGTGGGCGTGGTGATGCACACCACGTTGTCCGACTTGAGCCCAGGGCTCGTCAATTTGTGTATGGAAGAGGAGTTGAACAATCTTGCCCCTTGAAGGGTCAAATTCGGATTGCTTGTGATCACCCCGCAGATCGGTTGGCCCCCCTCCCCGCCCTCGTTCAAGTTGCGCTGGATCAAGCCGATCGCCGAGTTGCTCTTGTTGACCACGATCGCGGCGTTCGCGGATTCGACGACGGTTGCGGGGACCGTGGCGTCCGATTTCGCCATCGCCAGGTCACCGATCACGTTGCCGCCCTTCTCCGTGACCACGTCGCCCGAACCGAACTGATGATTCCCGGCCGAGGCCGTCTGAGGTATCACCACCGAGGCCCCCTGAACGTTCTGCGCTGTCCCCAACGACGCCTGGCTGCCCGACAACGTTTGCAACGTTGGTATTTTCACCTGTTTCACCTGCGCCGGTTGCGAGATTATCTTCCCCGCCTGATTCAGGAACGATTGAAGCACCAACGTGTTGGAGACGGCCGCGTTGCCCGTGGCGCGCACGGTCGCCGGCACGGTTGCCAACAGCTTCGACCCGCTCGACACTATGGTGAACTGTTGGCCCCCCTTCACCAGATTCATGGGCAGGATGTAGTTGGGGCCCGGGACGAAGACGGCCGTGCTGCCCACCTTGCCCGTGACCGAGGCGAGGGCCTCGCTCACCGACACGGAACCGGCCTGCACCGCCTCTTGAACGATCACCGCCCTCGGCTGGCCGGATCCAGGCTCGGCGAAGATGAGATTTCGCCTCTTCACGTTCACCTCAACGCCATCGTTCGAGTCGGTGGCCAGATTTCGAACCTCGGCCGCAGCGGCGCTCGCCGCCTCGCCAGCGCCACCTACGTTGGCCGACGGTTGCTCCTCGGGGGCGGGAAAACCAGCCGGGCTGTCCTGCACGTGAACCACGCCGCTCGACGAGTCTTCGCTGCCCATCGTCCTGCCCAGATCGTCCGTGCTCGGGCTCAGCTCCGAGGAGTTGTTGTTCTGCTGGCCACCCACCGACTTCGCCTTGCTCGCGCTCGACTTCTTCCTCTTCGACGATTGGCTGGGATTCGTGGGCGGGTTCGATCTTCTCCGAGGGGCGGGCTTGTTGTTCAGATCGGGCGAGTTGCGCAATTGCTCCGCGTACTCGTCCAGAATCGCGTAGATCCTCTGCGCTGTTTGCTCGTCCTCTTGCGGCTTTTGTTGAGGTTTCGGTATCGGAGACGACTTGGACGTGTTTGTCGCGCTGGTTTTCACGGTTTTCGGCGCCGCTTTCTTCACCGTCTTCGAGGAGGGCGGGGTGGGCGGTGTTTTCCCTGCCGGAGGTACGGGGGCCGGGGCGGGCGTTACGCAAGGACTGGAAGAGCTCTGCGAGGTGACGCTCAACGCGGGCGAGGCGGCCGGTTGACAGTAACTGGTCACAACCACGACCGGCGTCGAGTTCGGCGTTTTCGCAACCACCGATCCCGTATTCTGATTCACGTAAGCGAGAGACACTTTTTGGGAGAAAACGTCCTGTTGGAAATTCACCGTCGCGTTCCCGTTGCTCGCGAACTCGTTGCTCGTTCCTCCACTCTGTTGCTGCGTCGGCATTAAAAGTTGTTGGGCCAGCGCGCTCACCGACACTTGCTGTTGTTTACCAGCTTGCGTTTGTTGTTGCTGCTGCTGCTGCTGTTGTTGTTGTTGTTGCTGCTGTTGCTGTTGTTGCTGCTGCTGCGTGGTCGTTTGCGTTTGTACGGTGGTAGTGGCCGAGGTGGATATCGTTTGATGGGATTGCGGTTGAATCGTGCTCCTCTCCTTCACTTGTTCTAATACACTCTCGAACTCCCTCAATTGTTCCAAAGTGGTCGAACTGACTTGATTCGGCACCTCTATGGGGGAGCCGAGCAAACTGTCCGTTCGAACCGTGGACTGTTGTTGTTGCTGCTGTTGTTGCTGTTGCTGCTGCTGTTGTTGCAATCTCGGTGTGGTCAGTACAGCTTGTATAGCTCCCGTGATATTTTGTTGCCTCAAAGGAGCTCGAATGATGTTCAACTTGACCACAGGTGTCCTTCCGGTTGGTATCGAATTCGCGTGCGATATGGTGGGGATAATATTTAACTGGCTTGGATTCGTGGTCGATATGGTGACGGGGATTTTGTGCGTGTATATGACACCGGGCGAAGCGTTCTGCACCAACTGCGTCAACGTTTGACTCGCGTTCGGGCTGGTCGCCGCCACCACGTTCGCGTTATTCCCGGAGCTTTGAACGATGTTCAATATCTGCCTGCTCGTGGTCGATAATTGTAACGCGTTTGGAATGTTCGCGATGGACTGCACGTTTATCCCCGTGGACGGGGTGTTTGCCTGTTGCGCGTTGGGCACAGACGTTTGTACAGCTTTCGAGAGATTAGCCGTTTTTTGAGGAGATACCGATTGTACCAAAGTTTCCGCCGAGGCGGCGCCACCCGTCGTCACGCCACTCGCACCCGATGCATCCGTGGAAAGCGTGTATATAGTTTTACCGAAGGCCTGTTGAAATTTCGGCAAACCGGCGTTCTGCCCGGAATTTTGTTGCGCGCTCGCCTTCGTCAATCTCTCGTACGTGCTCCTGCTGTTCCCACCGCCGTTCTCGCCTCTCTGATTTTGCCTCTGTGAAAAATTCGCGACCCCTCCTCCTCCTCCTCCACCTCCTCCGTCGTCGATATTTTGCAGGTTGAGAACCTGATTCCTCTGATTGGACACTACGCTCGGATTCACCGAGGCCAGTTGATACGTGCCGTCCGGTTTGCAAACGATCTGCAACTGTTCCGACGCGATATTCGTCGAGGGGATCCCCGAACTCGTGGTCGTCGTCGCGGTCGTAGTCGCGATAGCGGCGGAACACGGGGAAGGGGATTTCTTGGGTGATTGACTCTGCTGGTTTCGTCGTTGGATCGGTATCGTTCGCGGGCTCGAGTCGGACTCGAGTTGGCTGGAAACGTTGGTGGTCGTGGAGGAAGTGGGCGAGTTGTCAGGCGGTTGATTTGTCTCCTCGCCGACGTCGGGAAGGATGGAGGATCTTGGAGGGGGGGTTTGACCGGCCGGGCTCATGCCGACACCGCTGTCGTGGCCCCCGGAGGAGGGTGTGCCGGGCAATTGGATGTTGCCTGCCACGCTGGGAGTTCTGTTCGGCCTGGGAGGTGTATTGCCACTGTTGATCGAGCCCGAGTTCGGGCTCTGCGGAATGTTTCTGGAGAGTTGGACGACGTTCACGGTGGGTCGCATTCTCGGCGGCACCATCATGTCCAACGTGTTCAGGCCGGGCACGTTCTTCGCCAAGATGTCCGAATCCCTGACTGCCTTGGCCAGAATGTCGAACTTTCGTTTGCCCAAACTTGATTTCGAGTTCAAATCCCGGCCGTCGGCGGACGTTAAATCCGTTTTACCGATCATCGTCGCTCCGTTCCCCTTTTGTTTTTGATGGTGGTGATACGTGGTGGACAAGGTGTTCTTGTTGGGCGAGAACGGCATGTTTTTCTGTATATTCATCAATTCGCTCGTTATATCCCCGCTGCTCAACCGTTGCTGCTTCTTCGCCCGAATCAACTTCCTGTCGATCTCGTCCGCCCTGGTCAACACGATCTTCGGGTTCAAGTTCAACGTGCTCAGCATAGGGGCGAATTTCGTCACGTTGTTCGTGCTATTCTCTAAATTATTATTGTCTTTGCTCTTGTTCAAAAGATTCTTCTGCAATATCTGCGTGATCCTGGTGGGTTTCTTCGAGTTCTGCGGCCTAAACATCCTCAGGGATTTGAGCACAGCCGGGTCGCTCCTTCTCTCGGTGATTATCAAAGGCGCGGCCGCCGTGTATGCCGAACCCTTTATCGTCTCCCGTTTGCTCTCGTCCATATCGGCCGAGAACAAGGTTATGATATCGTTGCTGCTCACGTCCGAGCCGCTCGCGTCTTCGTTCGTGTTCCCGTGGCGCACGTTCTCGTTGACGAGCATGTGGAAATGGGAGACCGACTCGACGGTCAATTTCGACCCCTTGGGACGAAGTTTCTTGCCCCCCTCCTTGCCCGACGATGACGATTTGTTGCCTATCTGCTTCTTCTTCACCTCCATTCGACACCCGTCGCTGCCCAGACTGTCCGTTTGGCTGTCCTGCGTGTTGCTGTCGGAATCGGAGATCGAGCTCATCCTGTTCCTGAAGTGTTTCGGTTTACGCTCCGCGCTGTCGTAATCGCTCTCCGACGACTCCAACCTGTGAATCTTTCTCTGTCTTCCCGTCCTTCTTATCCGCAACACACTGCCGCTGTCCGAGTCCGTGGTGGTGGTGGTGTCGTCGAGGCTCCTCCTCGTCGAGGACCTCTTGTAATTGCCCGCGGGTTGAAAGCTGCCGAACTGTTCCGAGTTGTCCGACGGTAAATCGACCCATTGCTCGTATCCCTTCTCGATCCCGAAAAATATATCCTTCGTATCGTCCTCCGACGGCCAATCCTTGAACTGAGAATAATCTATGTTGAGGTATTTCAACTCCTTGTTCGTGTTTCTCATCTCCTCGGCGTTCTCCAAGTATCTCTCGCACAGACTGTTCAACTCTTTCCAATCGAGGACCCAGCTGAGCATGTGGTAACGGGGGCTGCTCAAAACAACCGCCAAATCGTCGCAAAGTTGGGGGGAGAGGCCGAGCTTTTCCGCGTCCAACACCTGATTCGGCACCGATTTCTCGTCGTAGTTCGCGGAGCCGGTCACGGCGTCGCCCTTGATCAGGATCAGGGCGTCGAGGGTCCTCTCCACGTTCCTGCTCCCGGGACTGGCGTTCCCCTCAGGCGTTTTACTCCTGGAAATATCGTTGCCGGTGAACTCGCCGCAATTGAAGCAAAGCTCGCCGAGGGGGCCGTTCGATAACGGATCCCTCCTCGGGTGCAACGGACATCTGTCGTTGTTCGCCGAGATGATCGTCTCTCCCCCCCTCTTGGGTGTCAGAAGGCTCTTCAACAGTTGATCGGTGCGCTCGAAGCTCTTGCTCACTTGTCCGTTTTGAAAGTCGATGCTCGGCTTCTTCATCGACGTGATACCGGCCGACAATGGCGACGACGACGACGACGATGACGACGACATTGAAAACAACGAAGGGTTGCACAACGAGGGGGGCGGTGAATCGGCTCTCGTCGCCTTCTCGACGTCGTCGTCCCTTTCCCTATCGCTTTCGATCCTTTTCATCGATCCAGCATTAGATGAGTGATTGGCGCTCTCCGCCAGAGCGTGCTTCAGTTTCTCGTTAACGACCGCAGCGCCGCCATCGGCCGGCGTCCCATCAGCTTTCGTTTTCCCGCACGCGACCGCCATCTCTTTGATCCTGTCGTAACAAGCCCTGGTCGGGTGCAGCGAGAACGCCGTCAGTACGCATTCTCGGGCGATCCCTATGTTGCTCCCAACAACGTCGGCCAGTTTAAGGAACTGCGTGCTCAAACGTTTCGCAGTCTCGCGAACCTTTTCCGTGTCGGATTTGGCTTTCTGACTCTCCAACTCGTTCATGTCTGTGGTCAACGCCCTGATGTACAACTCGATCACCAGGGTCTTTACGCTGTCGCCGAACTGTAATTAGAGAGAGAGAGAAAAAAAACAAAACAAAAATAAAACCTTTCTTTTTTCTTTTTTTTTTCTCGTTCTCGATTTCGAGAGGAAAACGGGAAAAAGAGAATATAGGATATAGATACGGGCAAATGGACTTACGTGTTTGACGAGTACCGCGCAAAAGATATAAATGTGTTGAGCGCTTTCGGCTGGTTCGATCAATTTCCTTATCATCCCGGGTAACGTGGGCTCGACGTCCTTCAATTTCGAATGCAACAACGCCCAAGAGTTTAGAATTTGTTCCAAAATGTTGGCCCCCGTTTCCGGCACGGGGCGCACCATACCGGCTGTGACGAGATATTGTGCAACCAATTCGGCAGCTTTTATAGAATTTCTCCAAACCCGTGCAGTCCCATACTTTGTCGGTCTCTCGCCGCTCAGTCGTTGGACCAATTCCAATCCGTCGCTTAGATCCATTAATTTTAACTGAAAATGGACACTGTTTTTGTACCGCGCTTTTATTATTATTTCAACCCTTTGCGCTCCGGGCTGAATCAACAACTCCACACTGAATTTCTTAGCCAAGTTAAAATGATCTCGCGCACGAATCGCACTTAATAAAACTATTTTATTTTAATGTTTTATCGTATCGTATAAAGAGAGAAAATTTGTCGAATATCAAAGTCTATATTGTTGTTATCTCGCGTGATATTTTAAACCTTTTGCACTCGTTTTGCACCAATCAATTCGGCATTTTTTTTCATATACAAAATGAAAACATTTTTCTGGGAATATGTTACGAGTTAACTTGCCGTTTTAGTAAAAAAAATTTGAAAAATACATAAATTTTATCTACACCTCAATCTCTTAATCGGTGAAAATCTATGTATACATATGTATATATATATATATATATATCTTTTATTATCTTTATTATCTTGTATTTTATATATACACACACATTTAAGCAGAAAACATTGTAGCAAGAGTTCCTAGAATGTAATACTTATGTAAATATATGTATTTACAATAATAAAATGTACATATGAGTGCAAAAGATTAATAATAAAGTAATTACCAGAATGCATCCTCGATTCGTCAAGGCAAGTGTCGCGATAAACTTTCGTTGCAAACCTTACAATCTCAATTCAACATGCTCTCACATTCACAGATACTATTCTTATTATTCATCTTCTCGTACATCTACTATTTCCTTTCTCTCTATCGTCTCACCGCTTACAAAACTCAGAAACTTCGAAAATAACATTTCTATCGCCGCAATTGTCAAACTTAGACTAACGCCGAAAATGCAGTTCTAATTTGAGATAACAAAAATCTAACCATTCGATAATATCAGGGTGTCCCATAAATTTCTTTCTTTCTTTCTTTTTGATACGATATTTGTATCTCAATCCCTTAATCAGTGAAAATCTATATATATATCTTTAATATCTTGTTCACATTTGTTTTACATACACATTTAAGCAGAAAGTAAAAATTGTAACAAGAGTCTCTAGAATGTAATATAAATATATATATATATATATATAAATACAGACGGCTAACAAATAAGCCTGCATGTTCATACAAACATAACCGCTAAAAGCTCATTCCTAGCGAAAGAAACTGGACACCCTGATACATCATTCTACAAGATTATACGTAAAGAAAAATCGCCTGGAGCGCAAAGGGTTAAAAGATAAGAAGAAAAAAAGAACGGTCCTCCGTCGCACACGGATCCATCGATGGATCCACAGTGTGTACTCACTTGAGCGAATATATCTTGCGTGCGTTTCAATTTATACAAGAGGACAATGTAAACGTCGATCATGTAATGAACGTGATGAGAGTCGGAGAGCGAGCGCAACCTGTCGCTTCGCCTCAGGGAGCGTACGCAGGCGGCGGCGAGGTTCACCGCTATGTCCTCGCAGCGGTCCTCGCAAAGTATTTTCAGCCTCATTGTCAGCAGTTCGCCTTTCTCCGAACAGCAGAATTCTGTCGATCGAGAACGGATCTGATTATTATTACTATTATTACTATTATTATTATTATTATTATTATTATTATTATTAACACGTTCGCCGCCACGTCACCCATACATGGATGACGCTTTCCTCTTCTTCAAAAAATAAGATTTTAACCATTTACATTTGTATTTATATTTAAGAAAGTTATCAATCAAGTAAGAAGAGCCTTCTAGAAATATATTATATTATATTATACGTATATTTACTGATGTAAATACATATATTTACATTATATTACATTAGGACAGTGATTGTATGAATGCAAAGAGTTAAAGCGGAATTTTAAAAGAAATTTAATGGGACAAGCGTTGAAATATAAATATAAAATAAAACTTTGGAATCGAATTTAAAATTTCACTCTGCATTTTTATACAATTTTAAATCTAAAATTATATGGTATATTATGGTAACATAGGAGGGTGTTTTATTACCACCGATAATATAGAATAGGAGTTGCCAGTTAGAGGCTTATATTCACGAAAATACTTAAAATCGACTTTGGAAACGAAGGAAGTAGAGGCTTGGTTAATGAAGACTAAGAGCTAGTATAATATACATAAATATATGAAATAAAAATATTAAAACTATTTTCTCGTTTATCGCTCTGTTCTTACGGCCTTGTCACAGTAACATTTGGACAATTTGAGGAAATCACGCTGACCAACGAACGTGTCAATAACTAGCTTCAACTTGGGGATCCAATCGAATTGGAATCGAGAGATTTTACCCTCTTCATGTTCGGAATCCGGTTGGCCGTTAAGTATGCTGTCGAGGGCGGGATGAGTCCATGGATTGTGCACCAGAGCTATCAGGGCAGTGCACCAGGGTGCAGCGGGGTGTTGCACCAGGTGGGACGCGCACCTCTGCAACGTAACACTGAGGTGCGTCTTCGTCGCGGGTGACAACTTGGGCCACTCCCCGCGCAGTACCAATTTCAACGTGTGCCTGTGAGAGAGGATAAGAAGTTCGTTAATAAATAATATAACAATAATAATGGGAAAAGGGGGATACTCACTTGTGAGCCCATTCTATGAGAGACTGGGTGGCCTCTGGCGTTGCCCCAGGAATGAAATTGGTGACATGCTCCCAGGCGGACAGAAGTGCATTCACCTTGTCGCCGTACTTCTTTTTGCTGTCACTCAATGTCGCTTCAAGCCCCTACAAATCGGCCGTCGATTAAACACACAAGCGAAGAAAAAAAAAAAAAAAAAAAAAGGTTTTTTTCCAGAAGGGAGAGGGGATGATTCGACGAATCAACTTTTTTCCAGACTCGCTTCGATCCTATATATATGTGATCGATCCGTCGATCGCCACAAAATTCAAATTCACGCGTGGAAACGATGTATCTTTCTATTAAATATCGATATCGAACGAAATCTAGAAAAATAATTAGCGATTAAATTTAATTCGTTCCTTCGATAAAGATCGGCAGCTGAAAAAAAAGGAAATTAAGAGTAAGTAATGGATGGAAAAAACGAAAGGAGAAATTCGATCGATATCGAAGCAACGAACGAAATTTAGAAAAAAAAATTAGCGATTAAATTTAATTCGTTATTTCGATAAATATCGGCAAAAGTCGAACATTCCGAAAGTTTCACGAGGGAATTAAACCAAGAGTAAAAATGAAAATATGTTTCTTAATGATGTTTTGTCCAAGTTGGGGATAATTAACGAGAATACGAAAAGCGAAAATGAAAGGAGAAATTATCCGATAATGCGCTACTTAATTTGTAAATAAAGGGCTCGCTTCTCAGCGGAGAATCTTGACTCGAGATGTTTTCGCGTCTCTCTCTCGACAAGAATCAATTCACGTTCCGAAAACAAACGGGAAAAGAGGATGGAAGGGAGGGGGATAGAGAGGAATTAACGGATATTAGGAAACAAAACGTACAGAATTTTCGCGAATAAAAAAGAAATAGAAAAAAAAAAATGGATGGAAAAATTGTTTGGGAAGAAAAAAGTTTCAATTGGAAAGGAGTTAATTTCGAAGGCATACCATCGCGGGCCGAACCATCGGTTACTTACAGCCAACTCAGCCGATCTTACTTTTGCCTAACTTTCCCCATTTGCAAGTTTCGCGCGGCGTTCACGAGCAACCACCCTGCAGCCAACCTTTCCCCCTCCTCGATATATCTCTTTGCTTATTCCTCGCTATCCCCTCCCTCGAATTTTACATCTCTCTTTCTCTCTCACCTCGATCAAATTTGCTCGTTTTCTTGGCCAGTATAAATTAAAAAAAAAAAAAAAAAAAGTCGTTCGAGAATCGAGAAGATTGAACGATATCGATCTTTTTCGTTCTCTCCTCTCTCTACTTTTCTCTAATTCATCGAAGTAACGAAGTAACGTATAACCGTGACCCTGTAACGGAAACCGACATAACAGAGAGAAAGAGAGAGAGAGAGAGAGAGATACGATATGTCGCGCGTGAAGGATTTCCGATACCTAACTTTTACATCGGAACTTTTCAATAATGCAATTCTTATACACGCGGCCCGTCACAGCCTTTCGCTGAAATTCTATCAACTTCCTTCTGTTATCAAATCGAATTCCACCACCGAACGGTGCAACTTGCGCTGCTCTCCCGATTCGAATGTTTGCGCGCCTCGTCCCCACTCCACTTCACTCCACTCCAGAGACTCGACTCGAGGGCGAATTTGAAGTAGCGCGTTTTCCAAAGACTTGGCCCACTCGCTTACGTCCATCGGGCGCGAGTGTGGCGGAAGGAAGTTGAACCGTATTGCGTCAATCGTATGCGAGTGCATGCGCTTCGAAATCGGTCGAGAACGGTCAGCGAAAACGCGAATACGATCTCTTTTCGACGGATTATTCTTTTATTAGCAATCATCGAACGCCATCTATCGGCTCACGTACGGTTAAACGTTTCGTATGAATTTGAGCAGCTCGGATATCTTAAAATCGAAAAAGGATCGTGCGTCTGGATTATTTATAACACGTTGATGATATTTTCAAAAGAGAAGTTTCATTCGTGAATCGAAAGCAATCGAAAGCTTCAAAATCGGTCGAGAACAGTTTTCGAATTATTCTTCTATTCGTAGTCATAGAACGCCATCTATCGTCTCACGTACGATTAAACGTTTCGTACGAATTTAAGCAAGTGGAATATTTTAAAATTGAAGAGAGATTGTGCATTTAGTTATCCGTAACACCTTGATAATATTCTCAGGAGAGAAGTTTCATTTGTGAATCGAAAACAATCGAAAGCTTCGAAATCGACCGACAGTCAGCGAAAACGATCTCTTTTCGAAAGAATTATTCGGATTATTCTTCTATTCGTCACGATGATCGCTCTTGACGCCATCTATCGTCTCACGTACGGTTAAACGTTTCGTACGAATTTAAGCAAATCGGATATCTTAAAACTCTTTGCACTCGTATTTATATTCAAGAAGGTTACCAATCAAGGTAACAAGAGTTCCTAGAATGTAATTATATTATATATAATTGTATTATACACATAGAATGTAATTTAAACATATGTATAATAATAAAATGTAGGATGGCAACTACAGGACGACATACGAGTGCAAAGGATTAAAATCGAAGATAGATCGTGCGTCTGACTATTCACCATATCTTGATAAAATTCTCACGAGAAAAGATTTTCATTCGTGAATCGAAGAAAAACTATGTTTCGACAGGTCGAGGAGTAATAGGAAAACGAGAGAGAGAGAGAGAGAGAGAGAGAGAGAGAGAGAGAGAGAGAAAACTTAATGACAGAATAGACTTGTCCCTTCTCTGGGTGAAACGAATCTCACTCTCTTTCTCTCTCTCTTTCTCTTTCTCTATGTCTATGTAGAGGAAGAAGGAAGGGTGGGGAGAGAGGGGAAGGCAAGTGAAACAGTATCCTCACCACGCACGACTTTTGGATGTGCGAAGACATTCAGAGGGGTGGTCGAGCTGATCGGTGATACAGCAGCAGTAATAGCGAAGTATGGATGGAGAGAACGTTTGGTGGTGGTCGGCGAGGCTGGTAAAAGATATTCTTCCTTCCCGGATCAAAGGATAAGGTGAGGAGTGGCGCGAGTTTCCCCGGCGTCGGTCGCGGCGCGGCGTCCGGTCTTCCTCCTCCTTCTCCGCTCCTCCTCCTCCTCCTTCTCCACCTCTTCCGTTGTTGTTGTTGTTGTTCGGGTGACGGCGAGCTGGTGGCAGGGGTAGGGGCAGGGCTCGTAGCGGACATCAGCGACCTTCACAGCCCCCCAAAGTTCGACGATATCCCCAATTACCGGAAAATCCGTTGACGATGCCCCTCTACGAGACCGGCCTCCTCCTCCTCTCTCCCCACTCCCCTTCCCCCTTTTCCCCTTCCCGCTGCCTGCTTCCTCCTTCCCTTTCTCCCTCTTCCGTCTTCTTATCTCCGCCAGTCTTCCCACTTCTTTCTCCTCCTCCGTCTCCACCCCCTCCTCCGCCTCCTCCTCCTCCTCCTCCTCCCTCGTTCCTCCCCACCTGCCTCTTCCGAGTTATCTTCCGCTCCTCTCGCGCGGTGCGCTCTCCACGCCACTACCAACTGTACCCCGTCGTCGCTGCCCGCTGTACCACTGTCATCTGCAAAACATCGAAACAACAACCATTCCATTATTTTCCCTTTTATCGCTTCACCGTCGGTTTTTTTTCTTTCTTTCTTTCTTTCTCTCGCGCTTTACATCCTTTCGTCCTTCTCTATATAGCTAACACACACACACACACACACACACACACACACACACACACACACACACACATATATATCTCGAAACGGATCAAAACGAATAAACGAGAAATATCGAGATGTTTGTATATTCCGTGGCACTCGACCTTTCCAATTCCTTCAACCGATAGCCAATTAGAGCGACGACCATGCGTGGAGAGGGTTCGAAAACTGAAAAGGATTAACCGCGAAGAGGCGCCCTCTCCCCGCCCGATACGAAAGTCCAAACTGTCGGACAAGATCGTCCCCCTTTTCTCCTGTACCTTCCTTCTCCTATACACCTTTGTTCTCGAACGGGAGGAAATACAATCACGCACGAGAGGAGGACTTTTCACCGATGAAATCCGGGGTTTCCCGGGCATGCAGATTGGCCCGCGACGCTTTGTTATCCGTGTTTCTCTTTCACCGCGCGTCCCATCGTCTGCCGCCAGGTTCTTCCCTACCACTTTAGAAAACGAACCACTTCCATCCTTTTCATTCCCGTTCAAAGGAATATCGGATCGAAAAACGATCCGTCGTAATATATATATATATATATATTTTTTAAAGTCATTTAGAGAGAAAGATTCGAATGCGTGTAAAATAATTTGAAATAATATAATTATAAGATAAAAGGATAGGTGAATCGTCGCGCACGAAAAGTTGGCCTACTATTCGAGAAGAATAACAGCTTTTCCATCCGCCCCTCTCCTTCTACATCGGTCGCAAGACGTTTCGTCTTCGGATGGGAAAAGGAAGAAGAACGTTTAAAACTTCGATCGAGCGGAGGCAATCGAACAACAAATTGACGCATCGATGAAAAAGAAACCTTGATCAAATGGAAGAGTGAAAAGAAAAGGGAGAGAGAAGGAAGAAGAGAAAGAAGAAAGAAAAAAAAAAGCACGATATCGAGCATTCATTCACGGTTTACCTTTATCGTATAAGCGGATAAAAAGTATTTGGTCGGTTGAAATTCAGTAGCCCACGTTGACCGGATAAACGAAATCGAAAGATAAAAGAGAGAGAGAGAGAAAAAAAGAGGCAGACTCGGTCGACTCTTCTCGATGTTTTGCATAAGATTAATCCGAGCTTCCATTACTCTCGAAGGCTTCTGCACCGGTTCGTGACGCGTAACCATTATTCTCCGTTCAACGTCTCTCGACGAAACTAGAGCCCCCCCCTCTCCAGGTTCAGAGTTATCCATCGATTCTATCTTGTACAGAGCTTTATTTCGCGCTACGCGTTCAACTTCTCACCGAATCATCCCTCCGTCGGGATTCACTTTCTTTCGAAAGTGGCAACATTCTATTCCAAATCACGAATTCGAAAAGCTGGAATAAACGGGAGATATCTGACGAGATCGAATTTGCATTATGCATCTCGAAAAACTCTTTAAGGCGAATTTAAAATTTCATACTTTTCATACTTTGGATGTGGATATCATGAATGATTCATAACGAAAGATGTAAAGTTTTCATCCAAAGTGAACAAAATAGAGCTTTGCTTTTGATGAATGAGTAATTGTGGCGGAGTGGCAATGACAGGTCTAAACTAAGTTCAATAATAAATGGATAGCTATTTAACGCGCAATTTTGCCGAATAATCGTGTGAGCAAAGTTTAATAAGCGCATGGAAATATTTTTGAAGACGTATCGAAATGACGAGCGTCTTTGGAATAATAAAATCGTGCACAAAGAATTGAAAATTAGTGAATTGATTTCGATCATTGAACGAGGATAATTATTCCAGCTTTCTTCCTTCGGATTCATCGTAGATAAATTATCCGCGATGAACGTTCAAAGTGAAAAAGTGTAAATTCAGCTTTAATTTGGGACGAAATCGTCGACCGACTAACAGTCCGATTTTTATCTCCAATATCGTAATGAACGATTCGTTATCTTTCTAATCGAGCGACAAATTTCGCTCATCCGTTTCTATCCAGCAAAAAATTCGTTTTTCCAACGGGACGAGAGAGGAAAAAAAGGGCTTGATTGGCAACTGTTGTTATAATATCGAGTTTCGAAGGGAAAGAAACTTTGAAATTTTTCTTCGCTTCGTACGAATTAACGATACAACGCTATTCGACTCTTGGAAACAAATATTGCAGGCAAAGTATTCGGATTCCGAACGACATCGTTCCGCGTTTTACGCCGCGCGCAAATTCGTCACGTGACCGGCCACGCAAATAGACGTATTTCTGTAGCAGCGTTGGTCACCGGCCGGCACGTTACTCGCATAAAACATGGCCATTATACCACCGTCCAACTATCAACCGATGGATTCGTCGAGTGATTTGCCACTTTTTACTCGACTCGAGAGAGAAAATGCACGAGTATTCTCTACTTCAATTTGTCGAATATTGCGTGCCGCTCGATTCGTGCGCGGAGAATCTCGATACATGTCCGCAAGGACAAATCGAAATCTTCTATAACGACCGTGTTGCGCAACCAAAATACGTACGTACTTACCGTCCGTCGGGAGAATAAAAAATATGAAAAAAAAAAAAAAAAAAATGCGACAAGTTTACGTTTATTTTCTTTTTCTTTTTCTTTTTTTAAAGAATTTTCTTGATACGCTCAAGCGAAACTAATTGGAATGCGATAATCGTAGAAATTACGAAGAGAAAAAGTGTCCTAAATTTCCCGGCCTGACGTTTCAGAACCGAGTGGAAAGTCGTTAAAAAACTATACCCGTTTTTTTCATTTCGACAAAAGACCACCTGTTGCCACGTAACAGGTGATGCATCGGTGTAGAATCAGCCATGCGATTACCTTTATTTTCATTAACCACGTTTTTTTTTCTCTTCCGGCATTAGTTCCATAAGTAACCGCATTTGCCAAGGACAGGATTTGTCTTCGATTTATTTATTTTCGATATTCTCGAACCACGGTTGCGCAAAGCATCGTAATCGAAAGAATTATCGTCCTCGTTTGCAAACTCAACGCTTACGCTGCAACCTATATCGTTACACGTATTCGTTTACTGTGAAACAAGAATGAACTTTATAAATTTTCCTCTCTATCTCCGCTCTCTCTTTCGCGATACAAGTTATGATATACAAGCAGTCGAAATATTGGCGAGGTAACGGTCACAGTATAGAGAGAAAAATAAGAAGAATCGAATCGCGAATCCTGGCGCGAAGAAGAAGATTCAGACCTCGAAATGTTAAGCGGTCGTAGTTTTTCTCGCGTCTCGAGTGACGATAACGCGCGATATAAAGCGGAGGAGCTTTACTCAGCGGAGCAAGCGCCATTTCTCTCTTTTCAAACGAATCTCCGATGCCGGCGGCTACGTTAACCCATTTTTCACGGAATTCAAAAATGCTCGGTCGCGTTACGTCGCGTTTTGCCACCGCTCGCCATTCAGAGAGCCTTTAATCTTTTCGTAGCATCGCTACGATATACGCTTTTTATTTACTTTGCAAATCGAACAACGGCGAAACGAAACAATTCAATTTTTCGTATTTTCCCATTTTCTTCCGAGGATATTCGTCTTCGACGAAGTTTAGCGACTTTTCGAATTTTTCAATCGAGGCCTTTATTTATCGATTTTTGCGAAAATTTAATCAAACACGAAACCTTTCTTTGTTCAGATATTATCCTCGCGGTAATCCGAGGATGATTAAAAATTTTCTTCGAAGAATCGAGGTAAAAATATCAGCATAACAGGTGGGAAAGTTTTCGAAATTTCGTTAAAGGGCAGTTTCACGAGCTCGTGCGGGCCACTTCCGTTCCTTAATTTGGCTGGCGGGCTTTTTAAAGAAATGGATCGAACGAGCCTCGCCAAGCCTGTGTTTAACCTCCAATTACCATCACTGCACACCTTCCTCTTCTCGTTTATCCAAGATTAGAGGATCGCGGTGGGTAACGAGCTTCCGAGACAACTTGAGCTTTCGTGCATCTCTCTCTCTCTCTCTCTCTCTCTCTCTCTCTCTCTCTCTCTCAAAACCAATACAATTTTGCCATTGCTCGCTTCTCAATTTTGAATTCAACTTGAATTTCTTTCGCGAAATTTCTCATTATTTTTCCGTATTCCACCCAACGTGTACATCAATTGTGGGAAAGGGAAGAAGAAGGAGACGGAAGTACTCCTTACGTTTAAATGGGACAAATGGACAAATTTCTTGCACGAGAATTTTCTTCGCGATTTCGAATTCGAAGAAAAATTCGAAAAGGGGATACTTGGGGGGACAAATTGGACACCGGTAATCGGTGAGAAATGGTTTGAGAGCGGTGCATTAGGCGAGGAGGAGGAAAAGAACGAAGAGAGAGAGAGAGAAAGAGAGAGGCGCGCGTTAAAAGTGGAGGCATTGTGTCGTTAAACATCGGGTTTGAAGAACGTTTCCATTGGGGATTTTCGGGGAGACGGAACGAAATCCGAGGCGAGATACACGGATCTCGTAATGGCAGCGCACCGAATCAACGACGGGTAGACAAAAGATGCCGCTGGGAGTTGGGCTATTGTTGTCTCTTCGAAACGAAAAGGACAGCCACGCGGCCGAGCCAACGGCCGCAATTTCGATCAAATTTTCGTCCCGCTCGATGCCCTCTCTCTCTCTCTCTCTCTCTCTCTCTCTCTCTCTCTCTCTCTCTCTCTCTCTCCCTCTCTCTCTCTCTATTAATCGGTCGAAATTTTTACATGGCCAAACAACTCTCCAATTATAATTTCCTGGGAAATGAACGGTATAATGAAAAATGTTTTCAAGATTTCGAAAATATTTTTTCTCAATTTGCCAAAAGATCACCTTCGCCATCTTAAATTTTATCGTTATAAATACGTACATTTAGTATTTACATTCTAGGGACTCGTGTCACAATGTTTCCTTTTTTGTCTCTTGCGTATATAAAATGAATAAATTTATTTAAAAAAAAATTTTTTTTTTTTTCTTACAATATATTCGTAATATAATCCAAGAAAAATGTTTTCATTGGATAGGAAAGAAAATTGCGAGTCGATCGCAATACCTTCTTTCGAATACAAACAATACGAGCGCGAAGGGTTAAATTCCAAGCTGTTGACGCGTGAAAAATTTCAATTTGCTCCTCCTCGAAAAGGGCATTTTTATCGCCGTAGATCATCCTTCCCCCCCTCCTCCTCCTCCTCCTCCTCTCGGATCCAAGGAGAAAAAAAGATCGATAAAGCCGGCCGTTCCATCGAGAGAGCCGCTTTGTTTCTAATTCCTCGAAGAAGCCACGTCGACGCGCTTTCGCTGTCTTCCTTATAACGAAAGCCGGGATGCGGAATTAGATTTCCATTCCGTCGAGAAACTCGAATCCCGGCCGAGAAACTCCGCCAGCGTCGCGTTACCGCCGCTGGAATCGGCAACGGAAGAAGCTTGTTCGCTCGCTGCCCTTGCTCTCCGTTTCGATTCGATTTCCGCAATTATTATACATAGAAGGTTTTCGCATTTTCAATTTTCATCGTATCGAATTGACGCGAGTAAAAGAAGATGACGGAATAATCCAAGAATCCTTTTATCGTTGTCTCTCTCCCCACTTTTCCTTTACATAAGATTTCTTTCTTTCTTTTTTCCGCCAAACAAGCGGATTTTAATCCGAAAACGTTTCGCCGTGACTTAATTGTTGATCCAATTTAAAGCTTTTCGATCGAACGAGAGAATATAACGCGAAAAACACTTCCGATAAAATCGATCAATATTTTTTATCGCCGTGTATTATTTTTCTCTAAATAATCGATACGAGTGATCAATATCAACGTGTTATGAACGAGGAGTTTTTTTTTTTTTTTTTTTTTTTTTTTCATTATTCGTTGTCGAAAACCGGACGAATCAAGTGGCATCATCGTGGGCTGGCAGTTGGACGAGAGGGCGGCCGGATCGGTCGTCAAAAGGCACGAAGAGCATCCCCTTTAAGCTTACAGCGGCTTAGAACGGGAGCCGATCGAGTATATACGCGCGTCAGGAATAAAGGCTATAATAAAAACACGAACGACGGAAGTATATTCCCGGATGACCTGCGCACTTTTAGTCAATTAGTCGTGCAATCTTTAAAAAGTATTTTTCACCATTCATATATATGTATCCGAGAATAATAAAACGTGTATATCATATACTGTGCCGATAAAAAAAAAGGGAATCAAAATTCGGTTTATCATCGTATCCGTATCTAAAAAAAAAAAATAATAAATTGCTCGCTTAGATTAGAAAGATAAGATTTTGAACGAATCTGAAAGTTACTTATCGCACGTGGGTGACACTTTAACCTTTATAATCCAACTATTCCCACCACTATTCTCCCAACCTTTCTCCATCCCTCCATTATTCGTTTATTGGATTCGTTTATTAGTCACCTTTAACGAAAAAAAAGAAAAAAAAAGCTAGGAAAATAAAATAGGCAACGTTTTACACCGCTGGAAACATCTTCGATTTGAGCCTTTAAAAAAGTATGCTGAATTACGAAAAGATCGTGACTCGATCGATTTGTGTGATAAAAATCGCTTCTTCCTTCCTTTCGTTTCGTTTTACGAGTTGCGTATAAAAGGATTGGCGAAAAAAAAAAAAAAAAAAAATCGTCGTATTCGTCTCGAAAAGTTTCCGCATCGGTGAACGAACGATTACACGCATACGCGTGTTACACCGATTACAAGTATTCCACTATGAAGTCTGTGAAGCGTAAACCGGTATATATATTTTTTTATATACGCTGACACCGCGCGCACTTTGATCTCGTTTATATTCGTTTCGATTCCCGCGTTCGGCTCCGCGATCTGGGTGGCGTAGATCGTTGCTATCGCGCGGTGTCGCGTTCTTATCGCACGTGCTCTTCGTTGCGTTGCTAGAAGAAATCGACGCTCATGTTCGAGTCACACGTTTGCCGTGTGACGCGCACCCCGATAATAAGTTTCGTAAATAAATCACCCACCTTCGCGCGGTTTCGACTTCGCTTCGATGAGCGGTCGAAAATTTGGAGAGGAGTGCGAATTTTCTTTTCTTTTTCTTTTTTTTCGAAACGAAACCTCGTAAACGAGGTTACGAGGACAAGAAACTCGTTTCATAGTTAATCGCGGACTCGATCTCAAAGTTGAACGTCGCTAAAAACATCTCTCGAGCCACGCTTCGTTCGTAGATAGACTCGTCGTGTGTTCGCGTTCGCGAGGACTCGAACTCTTGCGCTATCTGGAGGGTAAACAGGATACTCACAGGAGATCGGTCGGACGAACGTAACGTGTAATTCAACGGGATGAGTGGAGAAAGTACGTACGCACGGTAAACGGCGTTTCCAGGCCGTACGTGGAAAAATAAATATTACGCAAAGTGAAATATTTAAAAGACAGGGGCGAGATATCGCGCGATATCGATCCGTCTTGAAGCGTAATTAAACTTGGCGCTGTTTTTATTCGAGTGGCGATCGCTTCGAGCGAATACACACAGTTTGCCTATTTGACGTACGCGTAGCGCCACTTTCGCGACACCTTCGCGCAATTTCTTCCAATTGACCGTCTCCGCTCGAAACTGTAAATATTCGAATGTAAATCATTGTAAATTCGATGGAACCACGTTTTTTTCCACACCGGGAAAATCTAGCAAAATACTCGGTCCATTTTTTTTCAATTGAATTTAATCCAGGCGCGAGATCGGGGACAAGTTTTGACTTTTCGACCGAATCCTTTCTTCTCGCGGAAACTCGAATACGACTCGAGGTAATCCACCGTCTGTTACGTTCCAGTTGCGCAACACTGGAACACTCCGAATACAATGCCCCTGCGTGCCGTTGAAATTTCAGAAACCACCACCATTCAACCAGTTACGCTGCTGCCGCTATTATTACCACCAGCGCCGCAACTACCGCTATTGATATTATTACTATCACCAATATTATCCTAGAAAACGTAATTTTAGGACAATTCTCGAGCAATTGGATCCGTAAGAAAGATGAAACGAAAATTAACTGAAAGAAAGAAAGAAGGACGGAAGATAACCACCGGACGGCCACCCTCGACCCGTCGCACACGAAAGCCCACAAACCCAAAACATTTCGTGCACCACCCCAACTCGCCCCGCCTATCCCGCTCCCCCGTTCGTAATCCAGCTGGAAACACATGGCGTCATCGTGCTCGCTTGTCCGACATATGCACCGTGACACGCTGGGACGCAAAAATCATCGAATCGATTCGATCGATGCCACTCGACACCACACAGCCGCTTCTCGTCCTCGCTTCTAATTACACTCTTTCTCTTCCCGTCCGACCGTTATTCTCTCTCTCTCTCTCTCTCTCTCTCTCTCTCTCTCTCTCTCTCTCTCTCTCTCTGTCGTTTCCTTCGAAATTCGAAATTCGCGCGCAAGATTTCTCCTTTATATATTTTCCACATACCAGCACCCGCTTTCTCCCTTCGGTTTAGAGATTATATCGCTGTCCAGATTAGTCGGCCTCGCTGCTCGTCCCTTCTTCATACGCGCTTACGCGTGTACCTTTTAATGGCTTAGAAACCACGGTAAGGGAGGCACAAAAAGTCGTCCTAAATTACAGGATCGATGATGTTGAGAAATGACAATTCTTCTTCTTTTTTTTTTTTTGCTTCTTTAGGAAGAATATCAAACGTCGATATTCATCCTAGATTCTTTCCACCGAATAAGAAATTCGATCCTGAACGGCTCTCGATGCGGCTTCATTATAAATATCGATAATACCGACCGTTCCGTGTCCCTTTGAAATGAAAAGCGAAGCGGAGGCTGGAATTCAACGCAACGATCCCCCTCGATAACATTGCAATATTATTTCAACCTATTTACAATTAGCATGATGTGCAATACAACCATCGAGAAAGTTCGATCGAATCGATTATTTTTCTTTCATTCCCGCGACATCTCGTCTCGCTTTCTTCTGCCTAGCCGATACAATCCGAACGGAGGAGTTTCACGTGGCTGCTGCCGGGACACGTAATTGGAATATTACGCGCGAAAACGTCGCCTCGAACAGGGCTGTTTAATCACGCTGGAAATTTATAATGCGATTTATTTGACGGGAATTTCGTCTGCAACTTGCTATTGGTCGGCTTGAACGCGAAACTATTCCCACTCGTGTCACGTTCGCGTCGATACTTTTCCCGTGACGAGAATGCGAGCGGCGGAATGTGTTTCGAGAGCGACGCGTTTTCGAAATTGCTAATCGGTTTACGACGATCGATTCGTTTCGAAAGATATTCCGCAGGATGGGGTTTACAGACTTACTAGGTCCAAACTTGGAAAGTGAAGAACGTCGCGATGAAGATATGTAGCACGTGTATATATCTTTTGTATTTCTTCGTTTAGGGAAAATCGATTCGTTTATGCGAGTGGCCTACGAAATTACACGGAATTCGTTTTAATGTTATCGCTCGAATGGGGGAAAAGAAGAGGAGGAAAAAAGTTGCCTTCGTTAAAGGAAATTTAATTATCGAAGAAAAGAAAGAAAGAGGGAGAGAAAAGAATCGTGGCGGTTGACAGATCACGTGATCGTTTCTATTTTCGACCATTTTCTCTTCTTTCGAGAGAAACGTTTTCCAATGGAAAAATTCGAAAATAAGTGGAGCAAGTTATAAATTTAACGTTTATAAATTTATTTTAACTTTGGCCTTTATTCGACAAAGTTTCAACTTCGGTTTTTAATTCGCGATTAATCACGCGATCCTTCACGAGACCATCCCTTTATCTCCATCCTTCCTTCGATCGAAAACCGCATCGATTATTTAACTTCGATATCCATCGATTACCATCGCTTCGATTATCCTCCCCGGCAGTGTATATATATATATATATAATGGTCACTTTGAAACGTGCATCCTTTTTCTTCGCCTTCGGTCAAACTCGCGTTTCGCGCTCAATTTCCCGACCGTTTTATTTTGATTTGAAAATGTGCGTTTAATGCTTAGTCAGTTTTCAAGCGATAACGAAAAACAAAAAAATGCACTTGCTGTGAAATTATATTATTGGAATAAATTATAACAAAATGACACAAATTTTTCCAATTGCGATAGAAAGATCGATAAAAAATTTCAAATACCCGGAGAAAAAAAACTTGCAATTTTTCTTTTCTACTTCTAATCACTTGAAACATCGATACACTTTATGTGTGTGTGTGTATATATATTCGAAAATTTAATTTTATCATTATTTATTTCTCGTCGCTTCGAAACGTTATGCATTATTACACGTTTTTGGTTAAGTTTTTTCTCTCCATACCCTAGATCGTTTCCCGTTTAATCTCCATACGTTGGCAAAGAAATAAATGTGGTCGGCTAACGTTAAGTATTCTCAGAAAAATTCCATCCTTCGGTTTTAATTATCCGAGGAAACGATTAAACTAGGATAGTTTAACCGGCTAACGCTTGATATCGCGGTTGCGTGACTCATCGGCACCAACGCGTGCGACGTAACGAGGAGAGCCGGCGGTCGAAAAATTTTCGGATCAACGTCCATCTTCTTTTTTTTCTTTCCCTTCCCGAAATACGAAAAGAAAATACGGGGAGAGAAAATCGTGGACGGCAGCGAGCAGGTTTCGCGGATATATAAAAATATCTATATCCGCGTAGTTGGCGAACGTTCATTCGAAACCGCGGAGAAATATCTCCTTGTTTTCCTCTCTTCCTCTTCCTCTCCGTCCCGCCCATTTTCCAACGCGAATGGACGAAAACAAATATCTAGAAATTCGCCCAATAACTTATGGATAACTCGGTCGTTTAACGCGTAAAATGCATTCGAGAAACAAGGAAAACGCCCCCTAACCACCTCCCCCCCCCTGTCTTGGACAAGTTTCTTTTCATTCGATCGATACTTGGATCTTTGCTTCCTCCTCGTTCTATTTTCTTTTTTTCTTTTCTTTTCTTTTTTCCCCTCCCCCTTTTCTCGCGCCCCACCGTCGTTCACAAGTTCCAATTGGCACGTATCCCAGCTCGACTCCCGGTATACAGTTTCAAAGAGGAGGAATCCACCGTGCGCGAGGAAACGCGCGAGAACGAAAAGGGAGGGAAAAGATTTTGCGCGAGTAGGTGGCGAGTAATATCGGCGATCGCATAGAAATCGAATCTAGCGCCACCGATTGCTCCCTTCTATGCGGCTAAGTCACGTTTCGAAGGCAACGAGTGACCTTCCATCGTGGTTAAAACGTAAACTCTCGCGAGACACGAACGACGAACGTGTGTGTGAAGAGAGAGAGGGAGAGGGAGAGGGAGAGAGAGAGAGAGAGAGAGAGGGAGAGTGAGAGAAAGAGGGAGGGAGGGAAGGGAAGAAAGATAAATAATTCAGTTAGAGGATTCACAATGGGTATTTCGGTTCGATGGTGAGCACGGCGAGAGCAAAAAGCTTTTAAAGATTGGGAAGAAGATAGAGCAAACATGGGGAGAGAGGGAGGGAGGAAGAAACGGGAGACCAGTGTTCAAGAGGACGGAATCTACGTTGGATAATATCGACACAGTGTGGTAAGGAGAGAAGGATAATGCGTCACGTGTAGGTTAGTTGGCGGTCATGCGAACGACACACGTATTTTCATTTCGTGTTTTTCTGCGGGCCGTGTTTCGCTTGGGACCGGTAAACGTTCGCTCGACTTTATCCAGATAATCTGAATCGAGTAAAGCGATCGAAATCGAACGGGAATTACATCGAGCAAACTAATCTGATTTAGGGCCACTTACTATCGAAAGCTCGAATGCACGCCGATCGAAAACTCGTGGAAAACTCGTCCCTTCGACTTTTATCTTCTTCTTCTCCCCCCCCTCCTCCCCCCGCCTACATTTAAATTCGACGATTCCGCGAGATCCCCTCAAGTTTCTTTCAATTCGAAATAAAGAATATAATAGTATAATAGGTCGATATTCGAGGCAGATATATACGGATGAGAAAACGATTTCGAGGTGGACGTTTATATAGGAGAAATGCAACCGGTTAATAATTCGTTGAACAGGCGTGTCAAGCTCGTTCTTCTCCGGTATTTTTCCTTTAAAGTCTCGCTCGTCGATAAGCTTCCTGCCTATTCCTTTATTTCCTATTTTCTTCTCTCTCTCTCCTCTTCGACGTGTAAGTATATACCGAATCTTCAAAGTTTTGTTGGAAACGTTTAATCGACGAGAAGGTAGAGGCCGAGAAATAAACGTTGCGAAGAAGTCTCGTTATTTGGCGTAAAATTGGCAAGGCCAATTGCAAGTAACCGGGTACGATGGCGCATCACGCGAAATTCTGTTCTCCTAGTCGGACAATTTCTACCGTTCGCGAAAAACTCGCGATTTCACGGTTTTTTTCCACGTGAGTTTCCTCGCCACCAAGATAAATGGATTTTCGATTCAACCGACGAGAGAGAAAGAGAGAGAGAGAGAGAGAGAGAGAGAGAGCACGTCACCACGTTTTCCGAATGAGATAACGTGAGCGTATAAATATCGCGTACAACTTGTGTATAGAATAAATATCAATAACGCCGGGTCATCTTTTTACATACTCGAGTTGAAGAAACGCGAGTTGCAGAGAAAAAAGAATCAAAATGTTTCGACACGAAGCCGCGGAAAATATAGAAGATTCCTACGCTTTCGTCGTTCTCGATACGACTTCGAGTGTAAGTACAAGCACTTGTAAGACGAATCTTATGTAGTTCGTATTGTTGAAAAGCTACGGTTAAGAACCCTCCAAGGGACTTGATTCGTGGAAAACGGCAATGTGAGGAACACGGGACAGTGTCGTTGTTACATGTAAGAAAGAAAAACACCTATGCGCCGAATAAAACAGTCTATTACCGACTCGACTTTACGCTTCTCTCTTTTCCTTCCTTCTCCTTCTTTTCTACGATCTATCTCGAGCGGTCAATTAACAACTCTCTAGCTTTAAGTCGATCGAATTAGTCCCTTTAATAACTTTACGTTTATGCTTTGTCATAAATAACTTGAAACTTTATACATCGTTGTAATGTTTTCCTCGATAACGATAAAGCTTTATTGAAATTTGATTTAAAAGAAATTAATATTAACTGACAGAAGAAAAAAGTGCGCTAATTATGGACCATTTTGACTAGTCGAAATTATATAAATAATAAATGAAATCGTCGTTCAAAGAATTAAATGTTATTTCTATTAGAAATCATAACAATAATTCTATGTTATGGCAAAAATTAATTTATCAAGATAAGATAAAATAAAATCGAGTTCGTAAACGGTAACAAAGTTCAATGATTCATTCGATATAATGCAACTATCATAGGACAATTTAATTGTATATTAAAAAAGAATAGTGTTAATTATGAATTCACCTGTAACTATTTACCAATAATCTTGTATGAATTTACATTGCCGAGATTGACATCAAACTTCAATTTCACTGAAATTTCATTTCTATTTATCTTTTTTTAATAATTTTTTTAAAATTAAATTCAATCAATCGTATCGGTGAATGATGACAAAAAGTAGAAATAAATATCGATACATATGAGTAAATCGATTAATTTCCAAATTAATAATCCTGTCTACCTTATATGTAAATATTTATGAATCATACTGTGACTCCTATTTCAAAAACGATCCTTTATATCTTATATCCAATATTATATACTAGTTTTTCTTATAAGATTTCTTTTTTAATCGAGATTACTTTTTAAACGTGAAACCTCAAACGTGAAGACACGATAATATTGAGTATAGTCAAAGATGTACAATCACAATGGCAAAGAAATATTCATTGTTGTTTGAAGAAGAAAAAACGAAAAAATCCAGTAGCGTTGGTAATAGTGGCAAAAATCTCGCACTCGCGCGCGGTAGCATCGTAACGACACGCTGCTACGAAATACCAAGTACACTCGACCGCCTTTGAAACCGGTATAAAAAGGGCGAGCGACAGGCTACTGGAACACGCTATTAAATAGGCCGAGCTACTAGAAGAGAAATGATTAATCACCGCGAAAGTGTCTTTTCACCTTAAAAATTACTCGCATGACAAATGCGATCAATTAATATTCTCCTATATTGTTATTTCTCTTTCGATCCAATCCACGAACAATCCTTGTTTGTAATATCCAGAAAGGGAAAGTAATTCGCTATTTTTTAATCTTTTTTCTATCACTTTAACTTATATTTTCTCATATTTCCATATATCTTTATATTTCTATTTTTTTTTATTTCAATATTAGTATTTAATATTTATAATATTTATTTAAAAAATAATTAGGAAACTATATATAAAGTATATATGTATATATATAAAACAAAATTTGTATACAAGCGTTAATTCTAAAAAAATTAAAATTAATTCATATTAATAATTATTAGAATTATTAAAAATGAAATCATTTCTAATCTAAATATATATTATAAAGTCATTATATCCAGTTAGGTTGGATATTTTGTTTTCCTGTCATTTCAAAATAAGGTTATGTTCTTGTTTCTTTCTATTGTTTTATCACTTTGAACAACAATATTTGATGTAATTTATCACGTAATGCTAATCATCAACTTGATAAAAGCAATAAAATATGAAATTTTATATGAAAGTTTAAAATAAAGTATTATCTTTATGATTATTATGTTAAAATATGTTCTATAATAACGCATCAATAATTTCAAAACATCTTAAATTTTACTTAGAATACTTGAATTATTTGAAATCATTTTTGTTATATAAGTTCTAAAGGAAGATTAGCATGTATCGATGCGATGGCAAATGATTAAAAAATTGTAATTATGTTACTTTATTTTAAAATATTGGCTTGGGAAAGCTTGTCGATAAGTTGTTTCAAGAATATATTATTACCAAATATCTTTTACGCGAAAACTTGCAAACAATTTTTTTGTATGAAATACAATTTCAAATCATAATTCTTCATACATTAACCATATCTTAACCAATAAATGTTACTATCTTTTTTAGTTGGAGTAACCTTGAATTAAAAATAAACTTTCATTCTATGTTATCAAAGATAAATATTAAAATAAAAACAAGGAATGTGGAGAAATATATTAAATGAACTTACCCTGCGAGTAATACAGAATTTAGGAAGGGTGGTACAGTTGGCAAACTGGATAGACACAGTGGTGGAGAACCGGTAAGTTGTTTCGAAGCGATACATGAACATCGGGTGGCATAGAACTCACGTAGTGATTGTCGTTTGTATTGCTCGTACGCACAAATACCACCGTCCATACACTATATACACACACTGTCATTCGGCGAAAATCTGGCAATTACTTTACACTTATATCCAAGTAATCGAGGATCATGACACGATACGTACGGTACGGTACGATACAGCAAAGCAAGGCACGACACGACACGACACGATACAACACGATACGGCACGACACGACACGACACTATACGACACGACACGGTAAGGTAAGATAGGATTCGCCGCAACAGGATATGCACTAAAAAAGTAGCGAAAATTGTAAAACTAGAGGCACCACCTCGAAGAGATAAGATTCTTCAAATATGTGTGACGGCGGGGGCTACGGATTAATATGGCCGTCCCTCGTTGACACAAAGTTTGGAGTCACACGTAAAATGCAACCCCAAAGAAATGCTAAAAACAGATTGATTGGAATATCGTTGGCAAGAGAAAGACTTGTTCGCGTACGACTTGCACGCATTTGTTTTACTCGCGACACCATAAACCACCCGCGATTCTACGTATCACTCACTTCCGTATCACCCTGTTGTATTCTCCACGCGCTTTCCAACTTTTCTTCTTTCTTTCCTTCTTACTTCTGCTCTTCGACAGACTATTCGTCCACTTCTCTCCCTGTCACATAAAAATCCCTTTAAACTTTTGCTGGGCACGTTCCTTGCCCGTTCTCCCTCTCTTCTTTCTCCTCTCTTCTGTTCGTCGTTTTCGTCGAATACTGCGAGAGGGATTCTGTGAATACCGCACTCACGTTTCGAATTATCAACAACTTTTTCACTGTATCGCGTTCTCGTATAAAAACACCACGAGACTCGTGGAAGCATTCGAATAATCACGTTCTTTTCACGCTTTTCGAGGACGTGACGCGACCTTGCTGTGAACGACGTCAACATCACCACCGTACGCTTTCATGGCGGCCATCTTTTCGGGATACGCGAATCGCGGAACGGAAAACGCACACGCGTGTATATCTCCAATACATGCATTCACGCGCGACCGCTTATGTATGTATACACAATGGTCCTCTACTACGAATACCGAACAACGAGAATCAAGAGCGAGGGAGACACTTGTGCGCACGCATACATATACAACCTAATCATGCTAGCCTGGATATTTGGATAGCGAACGGCAATCCAGACACCGAACTAAAGAACAGGGAATGGTTGACGTTTCTTGTTTAACAGGGAATTGTGGCGCTGCTGTCCCTTCTCATTCGTTATCTTTCTCTTTATTCGTCTCTTCCTGTAGTCTTTACAAAATTTCTCAACCAATCACAATTTCATTCTTACTGTAACTGTTTTCATGATCTAGGGATTTTTTCAGTTTCGAATCTTTACTTTTCTCATTCCTAGGAATTATAATTTCTTTTTAATTGAATTTTACGCGCATTTTTTAAATCGGTTTTTCTACTTTTTATTATTCGTCGAATATTTCACCTTTTGGACATGTACTTAGTTACATGTTCAATATTCAATAATACATATAACATATTTACACTCTCATAAAGTATTTATTTATATTTAATATAATATTTAACATGGAAGATTTTGCGCCCTTGAGGTAGGTATCGATAAAGTTAATAAAAAATTCCTTTTACAAATATTCCTATTTACTTGTATGCAGAATAATTATACTTTCGAAATAGTAACATTTCTTAATCTATAAATAGTATATATGTGTATCAAAGTTTCATATAAAATTACATTTTTGCATAGTAAAATTTCATATAATTTTGAAATGTAAAAACATTCCTGTTGAAAATATATATATATGTATATATATATAAAGACAAACAATTTTTTCATACGTTTCTCTTTGTACATTAACACGAACAAACATTTCGATGTTTTATATGCACATTAAAAACAATATGGAATGGTTTTTTTTCATATTTTTAAAAATACTAAATTTTCTGTACATTTTGACATGGCAGTAGATTTTTATATTAAAACGATATCGGTACCTTTGTATAATCTTTAAAATTATAACTTTAATATCTCTTGAACTGCAGCAACAATTTTGTTTGAACTAATTCCATATTTATCCAATAATGCAGTTGGAGGACCAGAACGTGGTACTTCGGGAATAGCTAGCTTCTTTACTACAATATTTCTTTCCAAAGCAACTGCTGAAAGTACAGCTTCACCCAGACCACCTTCCGCATAATGATCTTCAACTGTAATAACTCTTCCTCCAACTTCTTTGGCATTTTTTACAATTAGTTGGGCATCGAGTGGTTTAATTGTAAATGGATCGATCACTCGAATATTTATTCCTATTTTAAATAATTCATCAGCAGCTTTAAGCGCTTCGTGCAAAGTTACACCAGCTCCAATTACAAGTACTTGATCTTTCGCAGAAGATTTAACCACTTTGCCTTTTCCAATAACAAAAGGTTCTTCGTTTTTATATATAACTGCCGTGGAAGGACGAGAAGTGCGTACGAAACAAACTCCCTTTGTATTAGCTGCTAATTCGATGGCGCGTTCCGTGGCAACAGCATCGGTTGGATAGAAAACAGTAGAACCAGGAATTGTACGGAACATAGCTATATCTTCCAGACCCATTTGTGATGGACCATCCTCTCCGATCGAAACACCGCAATGAGAACCAACAAAATTAACATTTGTTTGTGAAATAGCACCCATACGAATCTGTAATAATAAATTTAATAAATAAAAATTTAGATTTTAAATAAAAATTGACAATAATATTTTAATTCTATATTTATATTATATATATATATATTCTATATAATTTTATTTATATATTTATTTTATTATATTTATTTATTAACATATTTTTACCTGATCAAAAGCACGAGTGAAAAATGTTGCAAACGCAGATACAAATGCAACAGTTCTGTCTCTGCATGCAGCACCGATTGCTACTCCTACTATATTTTGCTCGGCAATAAAACCTTCGATAAATCTAGATGGATCGACCGTTTTGATTTTTTCAGCATATGTTGAATTCTTTGTGTCTCCATCTAGAGCAATGACACGAGAATTGTTCTTCGCTAGCTGAAGCAAAAAATACAACAAAAATATATACTTATCTACAAATACATATATCCTAAAAAGAAAATATACAAACCTTAACTAAAGCAGTACCATAAGCCAGTCTTGTAGCAACTTGTTCTCCTAATTTATAATTCGGAGGCGATGCTAATTTAATATTATTAACATCTACTACTGAAACATCATCAACTAATGGTTTCTGAGGATGTAATCCTAAAGGACCAGGATTTTTCAACATTCCAGTTAAATGCTACAATTGAAAAAATATTAATCTTTTAAGACATAAAATTATTTTATAAAAATAAAAATTGTAATTTTAAAAATTGTGTTACTTACTTGAATAATTTCATTTGCTTTATTGCCAAGAGGTTTTCCATGCCAATTTTCTTGATCTTCAATAGTAGGAAAATATTTACCTTTGTATGTTTTTGCTAGTATAGCAGTAGGTCGTCCTTTTGTATTTTGTGCTTCATGAAAAGCCTTATAAATAAAATGTTATTTCAAATTTGCTATTAATTTTTATCTATATATAAATATGCAAATATACCTTGGCTAATTCTTCTACATCGTGACCATCAACAACCAATGCATTAAATCCAAAAGCTTCAAGTCTTTTGCGATAAACTTCCATATTATGTTGAAGAGATGTTGGTTCACTTTGACCTAAACGATTTATATCAAAAATAGCACAAAGATTATCCAACTTATAATATGATGCAAAATGAAGTGCTTCCCATATTGATCCTTCTGCAGCTTCTCCATCACCAATCAAACAATATACACTATATATGCAATAATATAAATTTATTATTATATTTTGAAGAAATATAAAAATATAATATTGCTTGTGAAAAAAAATTTAAAATAAACAATAAAGAATAATTATTTGAGAACATACCGATAATTGGCTTTGTCAAAATTTTTTCCCACATAAGCCATCCCTGCAGAAACTGAGAGCCCTTGTCCCAAGGAACCAGTTCCCACATCAATAAAATTAAGTCTTGGTGTAGGATGTCCTTCTAAATCACTATCAAGTTTTCTTAAATTTAGCAATTCACTTGTTGGGAAAAGTCCTGCTTCTGCCCATGCTACAATTACATAAATAATATATTATAATTTAGATATTTTACGTTTCGTAAAATACTCGAATATTCGATGTACATATTTAAAATGTTTACCTGCATATAGAATAGGAGCAGCATGACCTTTGCTCAATACAAATCTGTCGCTACTTAGATCACGTGGTGCTGATACTTTGTAACGCATCGTATGAAAAAATAAGACGGACATAATTTCTGCCATAGAGGAACATGACGTTGGATGTCTAAATAAAAGTAAAAAAAAAAAAAAAAAAATAAAATAAAATAAAATAAAATAAAAAATTGTATAAAATTTGAATTATCAAATTTAAGATTGTAAAATATATCATGAATTATTTATATATTTCATAATAATAATGAACTTATTATCAAAGGTCATAAAGGTCATTAATCTCGATCATACGATCGTTGAATATTGAAATGATTATTATAAAATGTCGTTATGTAATATAGTCCGTATTTAATGTAAATAATTATCATTAAGTACCTATATTGCAAGAATTCTTGTTTCTTTTTATATTTTTTTATTAGCGAAATTTATATTATTGAATTTCATTGGTTCATATATATAATTTTTATATAATTTCATATTAATAATTAAATAAATGCTTTTTTTTATATTCTTCATATTTTACTGATTTATTATATTAAATTCTATTTTAATTTTAATTGTATATCATTTCATATAATTAAATCATTATTTAACAATTAAATAAATGATTTTCTAAAATATTTAAACCATGTATTGATTATTTGCAAATTAATTGTAAAGATTTTTAATAAAATTAAAGTATTAAGATATAATATAATCTTGCAATTTAAAATTAATTCTGATATAAAAGCATCACTTATTATAATAAAATATTAATTAACTAAAATATATATATAATGACTCTTTTTTATTAAATTTTTCCGCATATAATTATTTGAAAGAAAATCATTTAAGCATGTTATGGAAAAATATTAATATGTTAATAATACAAATCTTAATAATATTTTAAAATAAAAATCATACAAAAAATATGTTTTACAATTTCTGATAAAAATATGAAAATTTTCGGACAACTTTTCTGCATCATACCCGCTTTTTGATGCTTCTGTCGCTTTAATACACTGAATGCGAAGCCTGTTCGCAAGATCTTGAAGATTTTCCACATTTATATCGCGCACCATTATAAACTACAGAGAAATCCTTTCTGTAATCGTTTCTCAACGAGCGTTCGATAACAACTGGCAATGAGTAACACAGCCTTTTGCTCAGTAACTGCGCGCTGGAACTCCCTACTTTCTTCCAGACGAGTTATCGTAGATTTCAAAATCAATGTTCATATTTATATTTTATAAATTGAATCGAACTCTTTGAAATTTATGATTCCAGAACTATTTACTTACATTGATATCAAAAAAAAAAAAATGAAAAAAAAAAAAAGAAAAAAATTTATATTTATATATGTGAAAGAGAAAAACGCACATATATTAACATTTGATAGTAGATATTTTTTATCAGCATTACATTTTAAAAATAATAATTAGCTCGTAAAGAATATACAAATAAATAGATATTATATAATTATATTATATAGTGGTAATATATTAATGAAATTTATTTTAATTTAAATATAATGCATGTTTTTTTATACACATTATTTTATACGTCATAATTTTTTTAATGAACTTCTTTATCATTTTTATTCATATATATTATAGATATTGCAAAGAGATAAATAAACAATTTATATTCCAAGATTATATAAAAAAAATTACATATATTAAAAAATTGTTCAAAATATTACATCTAAAAAATTTTAAACGAAATATTTATTAAAATTGTCAATATTTAATATATTCTTCAATCTATTCAATACTATCATACATTCGTTATGTAACTATATACTATATTTCATAGCGTGCATTTTGGTATCATGCACGTGCTAGCTATGCGATTACTACATATAAAAGGAGACATAAGAAAACATGATACGATTTCCTGTCTATCTTTGGGCTTTGACTTTTTAGAACTTTTTTTTATAGAGTTAATCACTCGAAAATTTTTAACCTACTGTAGTATATATTCTTATTAATTATATAAAAATATAGTCTATTATAAAAATTTTAAATTATAATATTATAGATACGATAGTATGCATGTTTATGAATACATTTAATATTCAATAATTTATCTAAATTAGGGTATGAAGATTTTCTTAATATTTTAATAACGATTGTTAATAACGATTTAAAATTTTAAAGTAAAGAATTAAAATGAAATCTAAGATAAACTGATAATGATTTTAAATAACTATTTTATAAATAATTGTTTATAATTATATATATGTTAATTCGATCTTGATTAAATGCATAAACATGCATTTAAAAATATAATTATAAAATTACCTTGAACTATGAATTGTAATATAATAAGATGGCATTATTTGAAAAAAACAAATTATATGAAAGCAAATTAATATTATAATACATAAAAAATTTCTAAAATTAAAATTTTTACAGTAAAAATATTAGAGAACAAATTATACTTGTATTGTACAATATAACAGATTCTAAAGTAAATAATCTGTTTTTCACCTTATTTTTATCAAGATAATATTTGCGCGCGATTTTGCAAATGTTAGATTTTTTATTAAATTGGGATACAAAAGTAATAAAAAATTATCAATCGTAATATTAATTTATGTAAATGTAATGAAAGTTATTGAATAATAAATTAATGGAATTATTATTATAAAGTATAATGTACATACCCGGATTTGCTAGCTTGTGTGGCATTGATCGAGTGAATTCTCAATTTTGTTGCAATGTCTTTTAATTCTTGAATGGTTTTTGATTCTGGTTTGTGGTAGTTTGCCATTTTTTTTATATAAGTTATAACAATTTCTTAAAACTTTAATTGTGCTTTAAGAAAACTCCGGAAAAGTGCTGATCACGAAATGTGATTCTGAGCAACAAGTAGAATTCGCGCAAGCTTGACTTATATTGAATATAGAAAAGAATTCAAACTATAAATTCGTGTAGCTTGTACCAATAATGCTTTTTATTGCTCCTAGATGGCGTTATACTTTCATAATATAAAATTTCTATAATATATAATTATATATATAAATTATATCTTTTATTACAAAGAAAATAAATATTTTTTATGCTATTTATATATTTAAAAGAATATTACATATATATAAGAATATATAAGAAGAATATATAAGAATATTATTAATTATTATAATTTTATATGAATATTATATAATTTTATAATATAATTAATTATACAATATAATTTTAATCATTAAATTTTTTTTTCAAAAAAATAATATACAAGCGGAAAATTATATAATTTATATATAATATGGATATAAAAAAATTTTCATATAATATTAATTTAATAACAAATTTATTCGACATGTTTAGGAACAGGATTTGTAGTGTCATTTAATTCTATCAATATCGAAGTATTCACATTGATAATTTGATACATAATTGAGAATAAATTATTTACTTAAAACTATAGAAATATATGGAAATCTTAATATCGAATTATAAAAAATCGTAAACGGAAACAAATTGTAAATTATAATGTAATGTACATGCTTACAGTATCTCCATATAATTCAATTCTTAATATAATATTAATTTCAAAAAATTATTTTTGTAACATTATAAAAGTCATTACATTTTTAAGAAACAGAATGAACAAGAAAAATTATTATTAATTAATATCTCATAGCAAATGCGTCGTTTAAGGATTTAACTTATTTTTACAAAATTTTAAAATTTTTTTTATTGAACTAGGAAGTGAATTAACTATTTTTAATAATTTACGTGTGATACAAATATCTATATACTGTCAGCTGTAAGAATAAATTGTTACAATGAACAATTAAACCTTACATTATATATTGTAATGAATTTTAAATTTATATCTAAATACTTAAATAATATTATTAAATTGTTTATATATATACCACATCTTATGTATATTTATATATATACATGTAGGGATATATCATCCTTTCAACAAAATTCGCATTTCAGTATTCGAAACGATCGCTAATTCCATAAGCGTTCCATAATTCATATTTAATTACTAGTATATTTTCTTTTTTAATATTTTTTTTGATCAATTTTGTTCTAATTCTATGATCAAGCTTTTTATTATAATAGGTTTTCAATAGATGTTTTTAATTATATCTAAATGTGCAAAATATGCGGATCCATTGATGCATTACAACTATAAGAGAGAAAGGTCTGATAGTATAACAATTTATGTGATACATTTGAATGTTATTTTTTTTAGTAACCGCCAAAATTGCTGAAATTTTTAAAATATTAAAATTAAATTTCGTACATTTATATAAACTTAAAATAATAATGTAATGTTTTGCATATCTATACATATATATAAATACATTTCTATATATTTTTATATATTATGTTTATGTATATTTATATATACTTATAAATATGTATATTATAAACATGCAATTGATTCCCATATTCCTTTGAACTTTATATATATGCATGTTAACATATGATAATTTACATTACCAATTCATAATTTTATCACATGTAAAATTGTTCTATTTACAATAACTTTTTATCTATATTTGGAATGTTCAAAAAATTTACATGCAATTCATGATGACATAAAAACAATTTTTTTCCATATTTTTTTTCAATTGAGAATCTCAAATTTGATCAGGATCAAACTTATGCAATTTCAATTTTGTAAATTTTTTTCACTTGAATGCATCAATTCTTTATTCATATAATCAATCATATCAAATTGACATTTTAAGTTTCTTACTTGTTATATATCTTTTCGAAATCAATGTTTAAGAATTACATTGTTATTTGTCAAATTTAATTCACGACATTGAAGACTTACATGGACGATAATTTGAAGATTATGTACAACGTGTACAACGTCATTACTTACGAAACTACTATACAATAATTTAATGGATCTATATTTTTGAAATTATAACTTCTCCTCGTATAAATTTGTCCATTTTTGTATTAGTGAAAAAGAATGAAATCGCGCAATTTTATTCCGTTATTTTGCACCTTTATCGTATACCGACTACTTTCATGTTCCCGTATATATTGCTGATGTATATATGTTGTTTAGTTTAGTTTCTTTTCTCATAAAATTAAAGAAATAATGTTATTTATTATTATAATGCTCGCTTTGATAATAATTTAATACATTATATAATTAAAAAATTTCTTATAAAAAAGAAATCGTAATATATTTCAAATTTCTGAATACGTTAGAATAATTTTTGTCAATAACATATTTACAAATGTATTACTAATTTTTGATTTGATATGACTTTCTGTATGGTCTAAAATTGTAAATTTTTTAATGAAATATTTAGAATATAATGAAAATTCTATTGCGATAGTGACAAAAAATCTAAAATATCAAATATAGAAAATCTATAACATATATTTTAATTTTAAAATAAGTAAATTTATTGGAAAAAGAATTTACTTTTTAATTATAATATAAATGAAATAAAGTCATAATAAATATGCGAGCACACAAAATTTCTAAATGAAAATAAATAATGTCAAATATATGCTTAGTACATTGAATTTAATTACTATACGATAAAAAATTACGTATAGAGGATACTTTTCTCAAGTATGTACTTTGAATTTTTATCTATAATACCATACTTTGTATCATTGTAATTGATTTTTTGATGAAAACTATATATGTATTTTTTTTTTAAAATATGACGTTATTTCTGCAAAAAATGTTTACATTGGAAAAAATCAAAATTGAAAAGGAAACTATGCTCATAAAAATTTACACAGTAAGAAGTGACTAAATGAACATGATAATAGTATGCAATAGGTGTCAGGTACATTTTGGAATTGATGTTATACTCAGTACTAAAGCTTTAAAATCAGTATAGATATACTAAAAAAGATTGTTTATTGTTTTCACGTGTGGTGTTAATATCACATACAAGTACACTTTAAAGCTTCTAAAAAAGAGATTCTGTAACTGAGCTGTTTGATTTCTGAGCTTTGTCAAATATTCCAAACATTTCCTAACATCCATATTGCTAATATTTATCTATGGTAACGTAAAAAAAATGCTATATGTACATAATGGGCAATCCATAATACAACAAATTGAATCAAAAGATTGCTCAATACATTTAAAACACACTTTACACTGCTTTTTCCAGCTTTCCTCATGCCATAGAAATTGTAACGTTAATTCCTAGATTTCCATTATCGGCAAACAATTGCGCGATAGAGGTGTCAAATACAAGGCAGTCTGAATTTAAAATTGCAGATGAAACACCTTCATGAATAGAACGTGGCATAGCTTCCCATGTTAAACGTCTTTTATGCCCATTCAATTCTAGTCTATAGAATATAAATATTTATATTATATTATTAATTATTTTAAATAAAATTTTAAATATAATATATTAGTTATAATAAAATACCTATAGGCAAAATTTTCTGCTTGTTTTCTCGAACCAATCAATTGAACAATTGCGAAAAATTGTTGATGTCCATCATATTTTTCTTGTTTTTCAAGTACTAGCATAAAATGATGACCAAAACAAGACTGCATCATTACCCAATCCACTGCACCAGGAAGATTAATATCTGTTGCTAAGAAAACAATGTCTTCTCCTATAATTTAAGCAAATTTAAATAACTGAATGTTCTTTATTATTAATTTATTATTTATTATAATTAAAAAAAATACAAATGTATATCTTATTTAAAAAACTTACCCTGAAGAGTTGTAATGCTTTTATGACTCATAACAAGATGTGGCATTACTTGTTCAAGGGATCCTTGCCATTTACAGGAAGCACCTGGACAAGGACAACTATATGGACGGAATTCACATGCATCTTCATGATCTGCTTTTTCAGTATGCACTAACGATACTGTGCATCCACTTGTTGAATATTTGCAAGGAAACATCACATTGCCTGCCACTTTTTCCATAGCCAGATTTCGAATATTACCTGCATTACAAATTTAGCATTACAAATCAGTTATTTATGAATATATTATAATCATATTACTTGAATAAATTTTTAATATTAACAATTTCTTTTATTTATACAAATTTTATTATTAATTACATACCTAGTGGACCTCTACAGGTAGGACAGCAATTAAGCTTTGGTCTGCAATTACTACAAACAAGGTGTCCACTCTGACATTGTAAGATGGGTGGAAGAACATAATCAAAGCAAACTGGACATTCAAATAGACTTGCTAGATCGGTTGAACTGCTTAGAGATGATACGGTAGGTGCAGAGGAGCTTGCAACACTCCTCCCTCTCTTTCCTGTACTAATACTTAATTGAGACATCTTTTTCTTTTATTCTATGTATCAAATAAGAACACTTTGTCTTTTAGTTGATAAGAAAAATCTATTTATTTTCAAGATGTCTATTAAATGCGATACATTTTGGAATGAACCATCCACCTCATATCTGTAAATTATTAAAATTTCAACAATATTATATAGTATTATATATAATTTTTTTTTAATTTTAATATTTAAAAATTTTTGAATTTAAAAAATTAAATATTACAACTATACCTTTATATAAAATGAATGTCATTTCAATATGTTGAAAAATATATTTGACACACATATAATTATCTTGCATTATATATATATATGAAGAAAGATTATATGGTGTCATTGTTATCATACTTTATCCATATAGAATAAATAAATTCTTGTATATATATATATGTATATATTATTCTACAAGCATATTTAATGGTATATTTAATTATTTCAGTTAGTAAATTATTCATAGTTATATAAGAGTAAAACTTTACAGAATATATTTTTTAGGTTTTATATTTTTGTTACTTATAAAATATTCTATATTTTTTCTTTCAAGTATAAAAAACAATGTATAATATACTATATTCAAATGACATTGAAACGATGCAATAAAAATTTTTATCAATTTTCATTATTTTTTATCATTTTATCATTATTTCATTTTTAATCAATCAATTTCTACTTAACCAATACTTTAATGAAATGTATATATACAAAAATTAGTTCGAATTATATATATTTTATAATATTGTAATAAAAATATATATTTTATTAAAATACTCATATATACTTTCTTTTAATATATTTTCGTATTTTATCTAAATAATTTTATATAAAAACAAGATAATTGGTGTATATAATTCGATAAAAGTTTTATCATTTATACATACGTACTTTTATAATCTTTTAATAAATCAATATAAAAATAAAAAAATCTAAACTTTTTATCTAATATTTAGAATTATCATTAGAAAAAATGCTATAATTTTGAATCAACAAAATAATATAAATAAGTAAGGAAGATAACGTTGCATCGATCGTACGACCATTTATCGCATGTGCGTCAATTATCATTGTCTTTTTGGCAAACCGTCACAAGAAAGTTTGACAAATATTTCTCATAGAACTAAATCAATTTTTAAACGATATCGTATTCGCGGGTTATTTAATCCGAAAAGTAACAAACAGTAAAAATCTTGCAGAATAATATCGTGAAGCAAGTCACAAATCACAAGTCATGACGAAACAGCAATCAACAAATAAACAATGTGCGAGAAAGCGGATGATTCTCTTATGGAAAATTCTACGCAACAAATAGAATAGAATATGTACATTTGAAAATAACTTTAAAAAAATATGTATTTAAACTTACCGAATTAACAAACATATTAGTACGTCATTCGATGCGTACACTAGTTTTCACGAGATTGAAATCGGAAAATAGTAAGTTAAAAGGACGAGAGAGGGAAAGAGAAGGCACTTGAGAATGACAACGGAAATACGAACGAGAATGAAAACGTCGAGAATAACGACAAAGGGTGACACAATAATAGACGAATGTTTTCACGAGAACAACAACAGGAGATTTCATGCGACTTGACTTCAAAAATGTTGCACGAAATGCTCCCGATACTTCTCGGTACATCGATGAGGAATAAACGCGAACGCGATGAAATCGAGTATGTAATAGGCTACATCGCGAATTCTCCTGGCCAAAGAGGCAATATTAATTGTAATATGACTTTTGATAGTTTTCGCTGAGACATAGTAGCAATTTGCTCCTTTTCGAACCTCCGACACTTTAAGCTCTTTCCGTACAATAAGATGCACAGCAAGATGATGACACTGCAGCTGTCTGTCCGACTGCACGTCCGTCCGTTTACACCCATGCAATGCATGCAACTGCCATTAGCGATTATTCTTAAGCCGCATTCTTAACATGTTTTCATATTGTGAAATATATTTCGGTGAAAAATATATAGAAGAAAATATTTTATTACTTTTATATAAAAATTTTCAATATATAGAATACTACATATAAATATTTTCATGAATTTGTGTTACATAATTACATTAATTACGTAAAAGTATACAAAAATTATTTATAAATCTATCTATAATATCTATTTTTACATTATTCATATTTTCACACATTTATTTTTTCTATTAACCTTTAATAATGAAATATTAAAAAATCAAATGATAAAAACAATTCTTATTCTTATGATTTCTAGGTTCGGTATCGCTATAAATTTTATTTATTTATTTCTTACATACGCAATTGCTCAAAATTAATATTTACTCTTATATTAATTTTACAATTTTTCTAATAATAAAAAAGAAGTATTTATAATTTCGAATGTTGATAACACTTAAAAGTGAATTTCATAATTTTATTAAAATTCATTGTGTATCAACATAAAAAAGGATTTATATCAAACTATCATTTTTAAGATAATTGTATATTTTTACAAGAGAATACATTTCTATTCATTTATTTAAGCTTTCATTGTGAAAGAAGAATATCACAAAATACTTTTCAAGTAATGAATATTTTATTTTTTGTTATAATTAAAATATACACTGTGTCATGGGTGAAACAGGCGAATAGTAATCAATAGTAACAAAATATTTGTGTTATTTCCTTTAATTTCACAATCTGATCTCTTTTTTTAATATATATATATTTTTTCATCCACACGCAGCAAATATGGTATACACAGTATACAGATTTATTTTCAAAAGTATAATTAGTTTGGCTTAAAATATTTTTTTCAAAAAACGATTTATTTACCATGTACATGCATATTATGAAATTTATTTAAGCCAAACTGTCAATACTTTTGTGACATCTGAGAAAAACTTGAATGTTTAAAGCCTTATCAGCCTTGTGTGTATAATATAATTTCGATGTACCTAAATGTAGTTCCCACAATGCCATATCTACATTTTCTATAATTATTTTGTCACCCCTTTAAACTTTTTTTAGTCCAGAAAATCACAAGATGTATTGGCTGTCAAATTCTCTAGTATTCTGTATCATTTTAAATGATACTCTACATATGAACAGTCTTCTTGCGATATGAAGAACAGTCTTTGTACACCAGACAGGAACAACTGTTTGATGCAAATGCAAAAAATGTCATAGTAGCCTAAATTATACAAAAGTTATATTTTTATTAGTTTCGATGCCTTAAACATTCTGTTGATTCAGTGTTTGCAAAATTTTTGTAATAACCCACAATCATTTTTGCCATTTTTATATTTTATATTTGAGGTCTATGTGACATAGGAGTACACGAGTGTAGCAACTTTTGAAAATCATTGATTATATTAATCATATTTTTTAAGCTATATCTCATAGAAATTAAAATATCATTCAAATACCAAAAAGGAAAAAAAAAAAAAAAAAGAAAAAAGAAAAAAGAAATAGAATAAAAAATAAAAACAGAAAAAATAGTATATGATTTATCATAAAGTTTAGTGCAAATTACAGTATATTTATTGCTTTTCTTATGTGATTTCAAATATCATTTTAGAATATTTTGTAACCATCTTCTACCACTCGCGCACTCTTCGCGTATCTACCCAGGACGTTCATATTTTAATTATATTCATTTTTAATTATTTTTATCTTTCTCTTAATTCCTACTTTATTATATACTAATTCGCACACGTGTACAACATTATGTATGTGTACACGTATATACATATAACATACGAAGATGCGTATGTTTCTTACGATACCTTACGATTCGTATAAGTTACAGGACTTATTTTAGTGTACAAACAATCATAGATGATACTAGATAATACGTATAGGTTACAAATTTATGAGGAAGAAGTACGTTTAATTAGGAGTACGAACCATTGGTCCATGAATGGTACTTTGTTTTACGTCTATCAATTATCCCTAACTGACACATGCTTCCTGAACTGAAACTGTTTATCAACTTAAAATTCTATTGTAAACAACATTGTGTTTCTAATAATAAGATTAACACCAAGCATATAATAAACAATACTTTAGTAATGCAACTTAAGATGCTAAAGAATAATTAGAGTATTAAATTATAAGATATACATGTTAGTATTATGAATCATGAATAACAAGAAAATAGGAGTAAATCAATTGTTTAAATTTTCAACTTGTATATGGTTCCTATGTGTGAAAAACAACTTTCTATATAAAGTATTCGGTTTTAATAAAAATACTTGAAGTTTTATTTTAATAAATTCACCAATAATTTTTGTGTAATAAATGATAAAATGTGCATAGATAGAAAAAGACATGATCCTTTTGATTCTTTAAATTACACCAATTGTAAATCAATGAAAATTCCCCCTTTTTTTTAGTAAATGTACATAGAGTTATCTAGTATTTTACAGACCCAACATACAAAGATTAGGGAGTTTGGGGCTTTCATAAGAGTCTTTTAATGGCTCTATAAGCTCTTTTATCCCAAATTTCCCTATCTCAGTCTTAGCCTGCATTCAAAGATGTTCTACTCCTTACTATATTCTTGCTTTATCACCAAATTTTGAGTATATAGGATTCATAAATCCATTTTTAATACGGCTGATGTCTTTGAAATTGACGTGGTCCCTGACCATTTCCTCGTGGCTTACCTTGAACCCCATATCCCATGTTGTCATATCCATCATAACCAGCATAATCATAATTTGCGTACATATCATCATATCCCCCTTGATAGCCATTACAATATTCAGGAATGTAACCATAGCCTCCGCCATAACCGTAACCATAGCCTGGACCCCAAAATCCTTGATTCCTTGGGTCTGGATTAACTTTTACTTTTTTGACATCCACTTCTTTTCCATTTATCGTTTGTTTAGGTGTTTTTAATAATTTGTAGACAACTTCTTTTGAGTCAAATGTTATGAAACAAAATCCTTTTCTCTGATTTTTTACCTTATCATATGGTGCTTGCAATTCAACAATTGTACCATATTGTCCAAAATATGTTTTGATATCTTCATCGGTAATTTCAGGAGTAAGGCCTCCCACAAAAATTTTACCATGTTGTGGCTTTTTACTCACCCGCTTGGGATCCACCTATATCAAAACAAAGCATGTTTTAAGTATTTTTATCTTGAGGAAATAAAATGTAAAAAAAAAAAAAAGAGAAATAATTTTTAATCTTATATATTAAGTTTTAATTTCGAAAATATAACCAACCTTTCTTTTATTGATGTAATGCTCCCCTGAAGCCAGAAGTTTGTCGATCGTTTTGGGATTAGTAAATACCATAAACGCAAAACCTCGTGAAATACCGGTATAAGGATCAATTTTAACAGAGATACTTTCAATCTCACCAAATTTACTAAAATGATCTCGTAATTCTTTGTCCGTAGTATTACGCGATAGGCCACCAACAAAAAGTTTGCGTTCGTCATCTTTGCCTGGAATTCCGGCGGTAGCTTGTTGTTGTTGTGGTTGTTGCTGTTGTGATTGTGATTGTTGTTGTTGTTGGGATTGCTGTTGAGACTGCTGTTGTTGAGTTTGTGTCTGGCCGGTACTCTCGTTCTGAGCTTGATTCTGGTAACAGTCAACTGCCGCCATCGTGTATCGTTTAGAGCTTACCGCGTTAAAATCACGTCAGAAAATATAAAGTGGGCTGGTCGAACTGATGAGATCAGTAAATGCAACGGTGTACTGCGCACCAGAATAATTTCGGAGCAGTTGGCACGCGTCACAGTCGGTTCTTATGGTGAACCGGTGCCGGCTTACGACCGAAAGAAAGAGAGTCAGCAACAGTTTCCGATTCCCTCTAAGCCTGTATTAACATGACGCTATTCGTTCTTTCTAGTGAGACGCAATTCATCTCTCCAATCACAATGGTAGATCCAAGAGACATTGCCGGAAATTCCAGTTTATTTCCGGTGATCATTTCATTACTAACTTTAATCAGTTTTCCAAGAAAGTGAAAAATTGACATGTCGATATAATTATTTGTTCTTTAAATTTATGACTTATTTTTATAATGCTTTTAAGTTCACGTAATGGGTGATTATCGAAAGTCCTTGAACATTGCTGAATCCGAACAATGCACGAACACCTTTGTTCCTAACTATGAGATCAGGGCTTTCATTCGTTGAAAAATGCATATTTTTAATTCATATTGTGACAATCGTATCATAATATTTTTCATAAATTAATAACTTTTTCCTTTGCTTTTTCATATAAATATTGATTCAGGTTAGGTTAACGTTTAGGTTGTCAAATTGATTTTTGTTAATGATGTTTAAATTTGCAGGATATCATTGTTATTCTATATCTATAAATTATTGGAACATATATATAATTAATTTACACAATCACGTTATTTTAATATATTCTTGAAGTTGTAAAACTGAAATCACTGTAATTATAATGCACACATTTCGATCAAATTCGATATATAATTTATCTACTCTTTACTTTAAGTATAAGTATAAAAGCAACGAAACGATTTATACAATTCAATCAGTAAGTATTGGAATATTTATAAAATAAAGCATGAAAATTAAAATACAAGTAACGTATTAATTGTTTGAATTGATATCGATTATATAATCGAAAATATTTAATCGAAAATAATAAAAGATAATCTTTATTTATTTTTAATTTTTATTTTAAAATTTAGGAACACGTGGTGTTCTTACTTGTTTGTGCACCGTTTAAAGTCGCTGCTTTCTTAATACATATGTAAATATAGTCAGACAGAGAAGGTTGTATAAATAAAACACAGGCCCTCGGCAATCCCGGCTTATCTTTTCTTCAGTCGAACAGTTTAAGAATAGAATAAGGTTCTACGGGATAGACTGACTTGTTGTTAATTATAGAACACTCTTATATGTACCTTTGCAAAAAAGATATAAAAATTATGATATAAAAAATATTTTGCGAAACGATATATATAAACATCGAAATTGCAAAATAAAAATTTTTATCAATATTTTCATTAATATATATATTGTAAAAAGTTTTTTCTTCTTGCACTGTTTTATCGCGAGTCAGTTACGAAAATAAATGCTAATGAACTCACTTGATGGCGCCACTATATAAAATCGTAGTTCTTTTATAGTTCTTTTGATTTTTATACATTTTAAATCATACATGGAAGTTATTTAATTAAAAATAAAAAATAAAGAATTAACAATGTGATGTTAATATGTCAGAAGATAAGTTTCTAAATCTTTTTGACAAATATCTTTTATAAAATTATTTGAGTAAGATTTTATTCTTGTTAATTATATAACAATGTCAATCACATCTATCCTTGACAGTATTATTTTTATTACAATGATTATATTTTTCTTTCTACGTTCTTCGTCTTTTCTAGGATACGTTAACGCATTGTCATATGTTGTTGAAATAAGTCACAATCTTGTCCGTAATCAATTATATAAATAGATACGAGCATCGCGCAATACAAAATATACAATTTATATTTGATGCATATATCTATATGCAAAGATAAATAAATACATATGTATGTATGTAAGCTAGGTTCAAGGAATATTTTTATTTCGTGAATGATATAATAATTTATCTAATACTTACATATGTTCGTAAATGTTCATATTTATATATATATATATATATATCTTATGTTTTCTCATATTTTCTTTAATGTTATGATTTTTAGTAAGAAAAATGATATCGAAAGAGAATTTTCAAAGTTTTCCCTTCAAGAGAATATATTTTGTAATTTGTAAGAGGTTAGATCAATTATTTTTGACAGAATAATTTCTAAATATGTGTATGTATGTATATATATATATATATATATTCTCGATGTTTGATTGTTTCTCAATAAGTACGTTTCTCTTTAATTTTTCATTTTCTCTATTGGATGGATCTCGCTCGATCCTGGTAACCGAAACGCCATCGATACCATGACGAAGTAACGTGGAGTATAGCATTAGGTGTCGTGCTCGTAGCTTTTATGGAAGGGGTAGGGTGAGAAAGAGCGAGAGAGAAAGGAAACGGGGCGTCGCGACGCCAGGCGTCTCTAGCGTCGAACCGGCAGCATATCGTTGAGACGAACGTGTCGTGTGCCGTCGCTATCGCCACCGTGGTCGTTATCGTTATCGTAACAGTATTCCTTCAAGTAAATTTTGAAAATTCAACACGCGAATTTCTTGGTCGGTTTCCATTTATCGGTTAAGAGTGAAAATTTTCATGAAACCCTCTTTAAGAGATTCGCGTTGAGTTTAATTCGATCGAAATAACGCCCCAGCTCCCGGTCGTGATGAACAATCGTGATGAGAAGGAAGTATACGCGTAACAGGGGCCACGGCTACGCGTAACAGCGAACTGGAACGGCGGAGTTTGACAAAAGTTTGTGTACGGCCATGCTTGAAACGGCAAAATCTTCATCACTGTGAGCAAGACGGAAGGTGAAAAAGGAAGGCAAACTAAGGAAAAAAATAAGTAAAGAGGAGAAGAAGAAGAAAGAATAGGATAAGAAAGGGAAAGAAAGAGTGAAAGAGTGTATATGAGTGTGTGCTGAGAGAAAAAGAGGGGAGGGCGAGAGAGAGAGAGAGAGAGAGAGAGAGAGAGAAGGAAAAAGAAAAGGGAAAAAAGAGAAACCCGGAAGAGAGAAGAGTGATCCGAAATATCGTTGACGGGACAACACGAAACAATCAGAATCGTCGATCCATTTAAAAGAGAAATCGTCGAGAAGATTCGCGAGGGTGCGAGCTGACGATAACCGTAGTATGAGAGAAGAGCGGCACGCAGCGAGAAGGTAAGGTACTCGATTGATTTGCCGTCGATGTAGACGACGCCTTTTTTACATCTATTATTTCTAAATCATCGTCGTCCATCCGTGATTACACGAATAAAAAAGAATAACGGAATCGGGGTATCGTACGTATCGTAGTGATTTTCCTCGAACGATTCGATCGATTGTACGTTGATCGTAAAAATTGTTCGGAAAAAGACGGAAGATTTATCCGATCGGTGTGTGTGGCTCGGCTCGTGAACACGTTCCACGAGAAGGGTTAAAGAAAGCTCGCTGGGATGGCGTAGAGAAGGGGGATAAAGCAAGAGGCGGTGGAAACAACGATAGAGGTGGAGGTGAAGGCGGACAAGGTGGTGAAGAGAGAGAGAGAGAGAGAGAGAGAGAAAGCGAGTGAGCGGGCGAGAGAGAGGAAGAAAGAGAGACGAGCGAACGAACGAGCGCGTAACTAGGTGCATCATGAATAATACGCGCAGCTCGTGAACAAGTGCACGCTCGTACGATTCTGCGTTCGTGGATGCGTGAGGGTGTAGAATCGTATACGTACGGGTTTATTATACACATACGTACATGCATATATTCGCGTACATATAAATATAATCGAACGCACCCAGATATCTATTTATAAGTTTAAACACAGGGCGAGAAGAAGGAGTGGTGGGAATCTGTAGCGGATGCTCGGTCACTGGTGCCGCGCGGCTTCTGCTAGTGATCTTCTCCGCCAGTGTAATCTCCCACGGTGATGCTGTTATTCGTGCGGTGACGAATCCTAGCGCGTTAACCGGATCGAATCCGATTCGAGAAAAATTTCATTTTCCCGCTTCGATGGAAACGACGATTAGGGATTGAAGCGAAGGGGACGAGCGTGAAAAATCAAAGGTGAATCGCGAAAGTGATATCTTCGTCGAGGAATGGTGTATCGTCCTCTGGTGTGAAAAAAAAAAAACGCCGTAAGAAAGGAAAGTTAAAGAGGAGGGAGGATAAGGAGAGAAAAGAGTAAGAAGTAAGCGAGGAGAGAAAGGGACTCGAGTGGAACAAGTGTTGAGGAATCGCGAGTGCGTCAACGCGGATATGACGAGAGGATACGCCCGATTCTCGTGATACGCGACGTAATCGTAACCATCGATATACCGATCTCTCGCAAGATATGCGGTAAGTCGTCAAATTTTCCGCCTAATAAAACTTTCCGCCCGCGAGATTTTTCAACTTTAACTTTTTCTTCCTTTCTTTCTTACTCTTCCTCGATCTTCCTCCTCGCGATCAATTTTCCTTAACGCGTTATACCTATATCGAATTTCCATCCTTCTCTTTCCTAATTTTTCTCCTCGAGTTAAATTCACGTTTTGGACGCACGTGCACACGGAAGAATTATAGTACGTATACATATATCGTTTCAAAGTTACCGCCTTCTTCGTGCCAACAAAACGGTTAGCTACGGACATATTGGTTGTAGAGCGTACGCCGTGTACACTAGCGTTCGATCGAGATTTTTCAATTCGTTTGGAATATGTTCGTAAACAATTCACACGCGACGTTTACGATTATATAGTTTGATAGATCTGTTGATATAAGAGTTTGTTATCATATTTTTCATACAAGCTTTTTCTTTTCCCCCCATCATTTGGATCAATTTTCGATTTTCGGGGGTTCACGAGATGTTAACGAGTTGTGTACAGGCAACGTTAACATGGGGGGGCACGAGTTGATTAATAGAAAATCGATAGGAAAAATTTGTAAAAGCCTCGGCATATGTCTGCCGTTAATTAGAAAAGGGCAGTGATGCTCCAATTCTCGTAAAAGCTTCTCGATCGTTAATTCGAGTTAAAAAGGACAATACCTAAATGCCATTAAAAGGGCATCGTGTTCTTCCTTTAGAATCCCACCACCCCTAAGTATCATCGTTAACGATCCTTTTCATCTTCTCTTTCGTACGACCTTTCTGGAAATCTGTTTCCCTAGAAAATTCCAAAATTGGCATCGATCTTACGACTCTAACGATCTTAATCTAAAAAAAGGAACGGACGATCCATCGTGGATCCATTTTTCAACTCGAACACGTGTCGTAAAAATTTCCATCGTATTCCTTATTATTCCGCTCATAATACACGACACAATATCGATCTGCTTCATTTTTACTTCATTCTCTCGTTTTATCTTCGATCGTTCGAAAAGTTGGCTTGCTACGGGTCTCGGTGAAGTTTCTCGAAGAAAAACTCGTCAAGTTTGGATGTCAATCCGTTCCCCACGGTTCAAAATCGGGAACTAATCCCAAGGAAATTCGGGTCGATGTGTAACCAGGTTCTACCTTGGATTCCCAGTCGGCATTCCAAGGCATTCCGCCAGGAACGTTGCCTTCCTTTCCCAACTGTAGATTATTAGTTAAACAGACGTCATCGCGTCTTGAATTCCGTTCTCTGTTCGTCGCTCGCGGTCCTTTCGAACAAACTAAAACGGTTTCTTTTCACACCTCTATCTCTGTCCGCGTGAGAAATATTCAGAGAACAAAATATATATATATATATATATACATACGTGGTAGATATTTAATTATCACACACCACGCCTCAATGATCATAAAAAAAGTGTAATACGTAAAAAGAGGATGGTACGTATTCGAGGAAACTATTATCCACGAAATTATTATCGCTTTGTGTCGTGGCTTCCCTCGTTAACGATCGGCCGTTAGTCTCCACCATCAGCCATTACAACTTATTGTCATCGTAAAACATCGATAAAACGATCGTTTCGCGTTACTTGTTACCAAACGACATTGTTTCAAATGTCTCGTGACGCATGAGTCGTAACGAGAAGTTGCGTGACAATTTTATCTGAAAAAAAAAAAAAAAAGACACACAGTACGTTTTCTCCTAGGGTTGATAATTCGAGATCGAACGATAACAGATAACGAATTACCAATATTATCCACGAATACGTGAACAGTCACATATATTGGCATATAATTTTTCGAAATAATTTTGACGAAAGTTTTTCACACGTATATATATATATATATATAGGTATATAGTAATTACCGAACCGACTACAAATACAACAGTCGATAAAGCAGATTAATGAAGGATAAAACAGAGAAGATTCTTGAAGAAAGGCTAATTTCATTATTATTATTAAAAAACTAACAGGGAAGAGTTGATTGTACAGGGAACAGGAAACGATCCGATCGACGAAAAAAAACAAAAGCTGGATTCGTATTCGCTCGATATTCAAGCTAATGATATTCGGTATCGTCTGAACTAGTCACGCGAGCGAAACACACAAAGAGATCGACTTTGATTCTTCTCCTCGAAAAGGTAACGCCGCCGCCATCCTACCTTGTCATTTCCCTAATGAAAGTTGCCACCCAGGCCAATCGCCTAAGAAACTTCATTAACGTGCCACCAGATATCACGACCATCTTCGTTTCCGTTTCATTCCGGCCGCATTATTATTTCCACTCTACAGTTTCCACAATTAAATTAATTCTTGCTTTCGAACGGATATCGTCACGTTTGAGCGTACGTGATATATATATATATATAAATAAATTGTGCTTGGATATTGCAAAACACAACCGTGAATAATCGAAATAAGAGAAAGGGAAAAATCATTGATTGATTATCCCCAAGATTCCTTTTGTCGACATGCCCTATAGAAGAGAGTTGAACGATAACGTTTCTCGGCTGTGCAGGATTAGCGCGATGACGTTCGAGATCCTCAATTCGATCGAGTTTCCGTTTCAAAACGCTTCCGTCGACGGATCGCTTTAGCGACAAGGAAATTATCGTTTCCTTTCTCCGTCCAAAGTGGCGCGAGTGTTTCGCTTCAACCGTATCGATCCCCTTTAATCGAATGGAATTCTTTCTCGATCCGAAACCGTTTTTACAACATCTTTCGCCCTCCAAATTTTATCTCCTTCGTTCGAATTAATGTATCTCGAGTGAAAAGAAACGTGAGAAAGAAATTAGTAATACGTATATATAAGATCAGAAGATTAGAGCGATATAACGTGTACGTATAATATATATATATATATATATATATATACATCACGAGCAAAGTCATTATTCAACGAGAATAATAAGATGTTATTATATATGATTATATAAAATACCCTATGTATTATATGTAAAATATTATATATACATAGGATATTGCAAAGATTATTAATATAATAGCGATGGAAAAGGTGCGGAATCGGTTAGGAATTGTGGAAAAAGTGTAATCGAGATGGATGACGCGGTTATGGTGGATTTATCGCGTATACGAACTACTGGGTTGCTTGCTATCGAGCGCACGTTTGCCCGAGCCGGCAAGGGCATCATCCACTTGGGGCGCGGAATGGAAAAGGGAGAGGGCGAGTCATCGATGTGTCACAAGTGTCTCTTTCGAGGAAGAAGCGTCAATTCTGCAGATTCGATGTTGGGATATCATCCCAAATGCACTCGACTCGGTGACCTAGAGTGTCAACTATTTTTAAAGCTCTTTTTTTTCTTTCTTTCCTTTTTCTTCATCCGTTTCGTGCTAAGCGACAAACACGCCAAACGGGGATAACAAGTGAGCGGGAACGAATCGAACTTATGCCGTTTCAAACGAAAAAGAGATGAGACGAAAGAGTTCGACGAGCTTCGCGTCTAAGAGTAAAAATATCTCGGGTTTTGAGAAGAAACGAAATTAACACGGATCGCGGTAGTTATAGTAGTGATATTCGATTTTAAACATTCGATTTTCGATCGTTCGTGTTTTTACACGTACAGAATCTGGCTAGCAGAGTTGAGCATTGACTCGTTGAAAAAATAAAATTAGTCAAAAATTTCGAATAAAGTTGATCATTGATTACTCAAAATGAATAATAATTTATTCATAGTATAGCTATAAATTTCGACCGATTACATTATTCGCGATTATTATTATGTTTCGAACCATTTCGAAATTATCCAAGTAAACTTTGCTCGTAAACTTCAACTATTAAATTTTGCTCGTCATTATATACCATACCTAAGTTTTGGACAAAATTTGATCGAGCTTGTTTCATACGCACGTGTTGCGTCGCGTCAACAAATTGTCGTCGATTTTTTTCCACGACTTGTCGATTTCGAAATATGGATTCGATATCTTAAATCGATCGATAGCGATTCGAAATCATCTCGTATTTTGTATCGTTCTTCCTTCTTCGATCGGGTCGGTTTATCAAGCGTATTACGAATAGGTGGGAACGAATAGAGTAGGATAAAAAAGAGAAAGGACGACAGAAACAGAATGGTGGTTTATTTCACGAGCGATCGCTTCTCTTTCACCAAGCCGAAAGAGAGAGAGAGAGAGAGAGAGAGAGAGAGAGAGAGAGAGAGAGAAAACTTGGCGATGCTGAAATATTGATATCAGCCTGGAAAACTGGGCTCGAGTTAACGGACAATAGAATTATATACGTGGGACGCATTGTGCCGGAAACGCTCCTCCATCTTTTCCCTCCTTCTCATATTTTATGAATTCTCTCTTCCCGGTGTGTTTTCCTAATTTTTTTTCCACCCAATATTTTTCCACCAATCTTTTCAAGTTGACATGTTGTTTTCTACGATGCATACGTACTTCTTTTACTTATTTTTTTCCATTCCCCTCCCCTCGCTGCCAAAATTCGTTTCAATGAGTTACGTAAACATTCGCCACGGATCCCGCGATCGTTCATACGAAACGTGTCAACGTAATTCGATATCTGACACTTTGGAACACGTAAAATGACACCGCCATGACAGATTGCAGCGCCACCCTGCTTCCTTTTTAAATATTCGCTCTAACATATCTTCCGTTGATTCCTCAAGATTCTTTTCCCAACGGAAAGTTAAATGAGATCGAGCGCGCGAATTCTTTTTATTGTCTGAACATCGGGCAAATCCTCGAGCGAGTTCGATCGTCTGATTTCGTAATTCGTATAATATAATAGAAACGAGTGGACGAGTGAAAAATTCCATAGTACTTATTGTTATTATATACATGGATTATCGCTCGCGTTTAACTGGTGCGTCGCGTGTGGTGGATGGCGATCTGGCGCGGGATTGGATGGAAGGAGGAACGGAACGAAAGAAGAGAAGTATATGACTCGAATATGACTTGGAAGGAGAGAAAGAACGAGGATCGAACGCGTGCCAGGAGGTAAACGGGTAAACGGGTAAGCGGCCCAGCTTGCTCGATGCCTCCGTGGGAGCAAAGTGGTGGACTAAATTTAACTCGTTAGCCAGTAGTCGGTGACTATCTTACGAACGAGCGTGTCTTTATATCCATTTGACACGAGGAAACTTTGTTAACGTCGATCGAAAATTTGTAAAAGCGAAAATAAGTGAAAGGAGTAAATCTTCTAGGATCTTTTCTAGGATATCCTCGATACATTTAACGTTAAACTAATTAAAGAAGTAACGTTTTATTCAACTCGTTTATCTCTGATCTTTCCTATTACCGATAAATGATATTATGTTAATAAATGTTAATTCTTTCTTCTCGTAACGTTATTTTATTATTATTCAGGTCGTTAGGAATTTAGATATTAGATCTTTTCATTCGAACGAAAGAACGGTCAAATGAAATCAGGTGTTTTCTTTATGCAAGCAATGAAAATAAAAAATTGCACGACTATGTAATCGATCCGTATGTAAAAAAACACATTTTAAAATTTAACTTCTTTTTAAATTTATGATTGTAGTTATGTAATGTGTGTTTATTTTCTCGTCTAATGTATATTCAATAAGAATTGTAACAAAAATAAGGTTAGGTAATTACGAAATTAATTATGCGTGTAAAACGAAAAGCGAATACGAATATTATGATACACTTGTTCATAAATTTCACAAATATTTGGACATTTTGAATTGCGTAGATGTCAAAAAAGCATTTTAAAATGTAACTTTTTTTAAAATTTATGGTTTTAGTTTATTTTCTCGTCTAATGTATATTTAGTTGGAATTATACGAAAAATAAGGTTAGATAATTATGCGTATAAAACGGAAGGCGATTTTCATCGCGAATATGCGAATATTTTCAATATAAATGGGTGATACACTTGTTTAGGAAATACTTGGGCGTTTTGAATTGCGTAGTTGTCAAAAAAAAAAAAATTTTAAATGTAATTTATTTAAAATTTATAATTGTAGTGAATATAATGTACATTCATTTTTTTGTTTAATATCTATAATAATTGTAAGAAAAATAAGATCGGTAATTAATTATAATTACAAAGATTAATTATGCGTGTAAAAGGCAAAGTAAAGTTTTCATCGCAAATACGAATATATACTTTTGGATGATACACTTGTTTAGGCATTTTGAAAACGAATTGCGTAGCGTGTCAAAATTAGCTTCTCGAATAATTTTCGTGGAACAATCGATTTCTCGAAAAATACACCTTATATATATATCTCCACTTGATTTCGTAAATGTTCTTAACTATCGCTACGATCGATATTCGAAATTATTTCCCTGCTTAAATTAAACAAATTTGATCATCGCGGGAGCAAGAATTGTGCGATAGGCATCGATTTAAACGAGGCAATGATAGATCCATCATTCATTCCATCCAACGATTCCGTCCACGAGAGACGAGAAACTCGTTCGTGGATAGAGCTTTCTAGTATTCAAGCCTGCTAAATATAGCACGAGTCCCACTGTCAAATCCCAGATTCCCAAACTTGCCTCAAAACTCGACTCGTCGTATGGGTTTTTCCAACGAATCGGTTCAATTCCTCCCCTCCCCTCCTCTCCCTCCCTGTTCCTTTCGGATTATCGGCTGCTATCGCTTTCGAAAAGAGAATTCCGCCAAATTCATTCTCGAAACCTGTCTCTCTAAATTCTTCTCGCAACGGGAAAAAAGTGAGGATTTCGGTTTTCTCTCACGATCCATCGATCCTGTTCGAACGAAGGCAACGAGACGAAAGATCGGCGGAAATTACGTATTCGATTGGAAGTTTTGGTCGGCCGGTCGCGTTTATATCGGCCGCGATAAAGCCACACACTTTAGAGATAGAAACGGGTAATAAATAGTATTATAAAAATGTGTTGTTCATCAGGTCACGGAGGGAGGTTGGAAAGAGCTCAGTGCCGTAGCATGCCGGCGAGCTGCAGCGGGTGGTGGGGCGTCTCTGAGAGAGAGCGTCGATCGGCGTCGTCAGGCGTCTACTCGGGCGTCTGCGTGGTCGAGCAGCGGAAGGGTGCCTACGCGAGTATAACAGGAGGAGGAGGAGGAGGCGGAGGCGGAGGCGGAGGAGGAGGAGGAGGAGGGGGAAGTAAGCGGAAGCGAAGGAGAAGGGGGCGGAGAAGAAGGAAAAGAGAGGAAGGGAGGGTGGTGAGGAGGAGGGACCGATGAGCGCGGGGGGGGATGGGGGCTCGGGGTTGGGCCCCCCTGAGCTGGCGGGGGCCCAGCCGACTGCCGCGACCCCCCCCATCCTTGGCCGGAATCCCGAAACTGGCCAGGACGGACAGCAGGCCGCCACCGCGCAGTCTCAGACGGGGCAGACTCTTGGGACCAGCACAGGTGCCGCTGCCGCCGCCGCCGCTGCTGCCGCCGCGGCCAAATCTGCTACCAAAAGGCCGGCTCGCAGAGGTGGTAAAGCGCCGCCCGACAGACCAAACAGGACCCTCTTTTGTTTACCCCTTAAGAATCCCCTTCGAAAAATGTGCATCGACGTCGTCGAATGGAAGTATCCTTTTTTCTTTTTACCGGAAAGAAAGGCGTTCAATCTCTTCCTCTTTCACGTGGTAGTAATAGAACAATCTATCCTTTATCGATCGTGCTCGATCTTCTTTATTTTTTCATCTTCGTTATAAAGTGGAATTTCACGTAAAAATATGTAAATATGTACGATATATGATTAATCCGCAATGCGACTATCGCGAGAAAAAGTTTTTTTTTTTATAATTTTTTCTCGCATTTTAGTCTCGTATTTAAAAAATCGTTCGAATTAAGGGAAACGCTCGTATCGGTTATATGCGGTAAAGATTGGATGGAGGGGGGGAGGGGGGGGGGGAATAAAAGTGGAAGAAAAAAGTTTTCTCATAACGCGGAATAGACCGAGATCGCTTCTTGTTTTTTCTTTTTTTTTTTTTTTTTTCCCTCCCATTTTCCTTAACTAGATCGTTTCGCGTTCACGCGCAACTTTTCAGACCTTTCGAGTGGCTTATTCTCATGACGATATTCGCCAACTGCATCGCCCTTGCGGTCTACACACCGTATCCCTACGGCGATTCTAATTTGACCAACCAATATTTGGTAAGTGAACCGCTTTCTCTTCTAATCTGTTCTCCCCTCCCTTTCCCCTTCGTTGTTGTTAACCGTTGAAAAATTCCGCTCGAGACGCTACACGCGACAGCTTTGCGGTGTATTCTCGTGTCTCTTCTTTGGAGGATTTAGAAAAAATTTCTAACGTAAGAAACTCCGTTTGACGATCCAACGATTTCTCTCTTCTCTTTTTTTTTTTTTTTTTCTCTTTCGACCACGATTTAACTACGAAAATATCGTTGATCCAACTTCGTCCAAGGAACTTCGATTAACCTAATAATAAAGAAGGTAATAGGAATAACGGATCCGTTCGTCGAACTAGCACGGGATTATCGATGAATAAACACCATGTCCAAGAGATAGGGTTGATGGCATGAAACTTATTCGAGGTGAAACTTCGATAATTGCTCAATCTTCCTAACATCGCCATCTATCGCGTTCCTCGCTATTATTGGAAAATATGATTCACGTAGTACACAATGTGTACATATATATATGTACAATTTGAACGAAAAGACCATACCTTTATGTACCATGCCATTTGTTTTTCGTAGCGATTGTGTGTTCCGGTTCGCAGACCATCAATTTTAACGTTTTCTCTTTACAATGCTCGTATTTCTTTTTTTTTCCTTTTTTTTTTTTATCGATCACTACTCGATCGAAAAGCGCGAAATTAATTTATTAAAAGAAGAAGAAGAAGAAGAAGAAGAAGAAGAAAGAAAAGCGTTCGATCGTTGAAAGAGAGGAAAAAAAACGATCGAGGATAATTTGTCGAAAGAGCGTTGTACGAGAATTCGAGGGTTCGAAATTCAAGCTTGGATAGAATCGAAACTAACGAGCCCGTGTTCTGGAAAATGGATAAAAGGTTCTCCCTCGGATGGATAATACGTTAAGACCTAGCCTTCGAGACGAAGTATAAAACGTTTTACCAAAAACCGTTGGCCTTTTTCCACGGGTTTACCGCAGCCAGAGAGAGAGAGAGAGAGAGAGAGAGAGAGAGAGAGAGAGAGAGAGAGATAGTAAAACGGTTGCGCGCCGCGTCAGCCCGGAAACTTTGGCAAAAAACATTCGATACGTTCGAGAGGCGTAAAGTTTCGTTTCAAGGCTATTGAGAGATATAAGAAAAAACTTCTCGACGGACGAACGCCAGCCAACTAGCCGCATTTCTTTTTCTTCTTCTTCTTCTTCTCTTTTTATGAAATTTCGCAGAAAAATTCGTAAACATAAACGCAATTTTTTTTAATATTCTTCGAAACCTTCTACAACGTTGTTCGTTGATTCGTGACGGATCATTGAACGCGACGAGAATTTCAATTCTCTCGTTATTTAAGGAAGGATTTTCCCTCTTCCGTTGGAAAATTTACGTCACGGGTCCTCTCCACTCCGATATTCATTCCAACGTGTGCCAAGAACAGCGTACAACGGACAAGTGGGTGTGAAACGGTGTTGATCGGCCATTGATAATTCGCACGCGGCATAAGTGGAGACTAGTATACGTATACGTATCTCTATCTCCCGTTACTATATCGTACAATAGCGACTGTTTGAGACACGAAATCGAAAAGGGATTGAAACGACAGGCAAATAAACAGACGAACGGAAGACTTTCTCTTCGGAATTATTTAGGGGATTGAATCGAGCACGGTTCAAGTTGGTTGATGACGATTGGTTGGTGACATCGAAGGGAGCAATGTATCTCGCGTGTCGCTACTCTCTTTCTCTATGTTTCAGGAAAAAATAGAGTATATATTTCTTGTGATTTTTACGGTCGAGTGCGTTATGAAGATCATCGCTTACGGCTTCGTGGCTCACCCCGGGGCTTATCTTCGAAACGGCTGGAACATATTAGATTTCTCGATAGTAGTGATAGGGTAAGTAAAATCGATTTTCAACGATCAATATATAAGATAAAACTCGAACTAAGATACGTGAGAGTAAAATTGATTCGATTCGAAATTCGTAAATTTCAAATCTTGCGAAGATTCTTCACAGAAGTTTTATTCATTTTATATAAATATAAAAGTGAATCGTTTCCAATCGAATTTTTCTAATCTAAGGAACGAAAAACGATCGGATTTGATATTTTATTTTACAGAATGGTGAGCACGGTGTTATCCGTGCTGATGAAGGAAGGATTCGACGTGAAAGCGTTAAGGGCATTTCGGGTGCTACGACCTCTCAGGCTGGTTTCAGGAGTACCAAGTAAGATCGTAAAATCGCGCGCGCGCGCGAAAGAGACAGATAATTACGCGTCCGCGAGACGAAGGGAATAGGGAAAAAAAACGAGACGTGACGAATGGGTGTGTCGATCTCTGTGTGTGCAGGTCTGCAAGTGGTCCTAAACTCTATTTTAAGAGCGATGATACCCCTCCTCCACATCGCTCTCCTCGTTCTGTTCGTCATCATTATTTACGCCATCATCGGCCTCGAGCTCTTCTCCGGCAAGATGCACAAAACGTGCAGGCACAATATGACCGGTGAGTATGATATCGAAAAATCGAATTTCGAATCGGGGGGAGGGGGCTCCTCCCCCCTTATTAACCTTATTAACCTCGTCCAAATCTTCCCCGCTTTGAATTTGCATCGCCGCTCTTTTAGATATGATTCACCCGCGGCAAAAGTGACACCGTTTCTAATTATTCTTAGCCTGCCAGCATCTCTTCGTGGTAAACAGCTGATTCACGAGAATTTTGCCAATTACCTGTCCAACGTACCTATGACGCGAGAGCTTTCAGATTCAATTGTATCGCCAATATAAGGATATATAATAAATTTGTAATCGCTGTTGCTCCTCAATATGATATTTCATCTCAAGGTGAAACATAATCTATAAACGCTGCTAAATTAAAATTCTCGTCTGTATATCTCGTCTAATATAAATATACATATTATTATAAAATAAAACGAAGCTCTATTTATATTAATTTAGAGGAAAAAGTGATCCTGAATTTTATATCTTATATCATAATATTAGTAATATAGATCAAAGTCACCATCACCGTTGATGAAAAAAAAAAAAAAAAAATTTTTCCATATTTTCCAATCGTGGAAATTTTCACAGATGCGATCATGGACGATCCAGTTCCTTGCGGGCCGGGCGGCTACCAGTGCGACAACGTGGGATCCGACTATTATTGCAGCAAGCAATTTTGGGAGGGGCCGAATTGGGGCATCACGAATTTCGACAACTTCGGCCTGGCCATGTTGACCGTCTTCCAATGCGTCACCCTCGAGGGCTGGACCGAAGTGCTTTACAACGTGAGTGGTGGTGGCGGAGGATCGATCCGTGACCTGTTGCAAACATTCTCAAACACTCTTCCCTCCCATTTCCCAGATCGAGGACGCGATGGGAAGCTCGTGGCAGTGGATTTATTTCATCTCCATGGTCATACTTGGGGCTTTCTTCGTTATGAATCTGATTCTCGGTGTTCTGTCCGGGTGAGTGTATCGATTCTCTGGCAAGATTGAAATTATTCACCCCTGAAAATCCATGAATTCGAAAATTTCGTTTATTTTTTTAACCATCAGCGAGTTCTCAAAGGAGAGGGAGAAGGCGAAGGCGAGGGGCGACTTTCACAAATTGAGGGAGAAACAGCAGATCGAGGACGATCTGAGAGGTTATCTGGACTGGATCACGCAGGCGGAGGACATCGAGCCGGAGACCGACGAGCCGAAAATGCAGGACGGGAAGAGTGCGTACTCCTTTGAGTAAAAAGAAAAGGAATCGAGGAGGAGGAGAAAAATCGATAAAATCGACTTTATTGCAGCGAAACAACAGAGCGAAATGGAGAGCACGGACCAATTGGAGGGTGACGAGGAAGGGGTGCAACAGGAATCTCTGTGGAGAAGGAAAAAGCTGGATTTCGATAGGTAAGAGGATCGAATTTTTCACTTTCGTTCGTATTTGCATTTGTGATCAACTCTTTGCGCTCCAACGGCGGCGGTATTTATTTAGTTTAATTTTTTCTTTACTTATAATCTTATAAAGCGTATAATCTTATAGAATAATATCAGGGTGTTCCATAAGTTTCTTTCGATGGGAATGAGTTTTTAGTGGCTATATTTATATAAACATTCAGGCTTACTTATTAGCCGTTTATGAAATATTTTTCAGTCGTCTATCTTACATTTCATTATTATAAATACATATATTTACATTAGTATTACATTCGAGAGATTCTTGTTACAATGTTTTTTTTTTTTAGTTTCTGCTTAAATGTGTATATATAAAATAAAATAAATAAATAAAAGATAATATATACATATATATAGATTTTCACTGATTAAGATGCAAATGTATTTATTTCGTATCAAAAAAAAAAAAGAAAAGAAAGAAAGAAACTTATGGGACACCCTAATACTATCGAACGGTTAGATTTTTTTATCTCAAATTAGACCGTGATCCACGGATCACTGGTTAGTTTCGACGATCAATGGCAATAGAAATATTATTTTCAAAGTTTCTGAGTTTCGAGTTGAATAACGAAATTATTTCTATTTGTTAAGAAATTGACGATAGAGAGAAAAAAAATAGAGATGTAGTACAAAAAGATGAAAAATGAGAATAGTATATAGTGAATGTGAGAGCACATGTTGTTGTAAGTTGTTTGTAACGACATTTCATCGCGAAACTTGATACCTGACGAACCGAGGACGCAACTTGGTAATTACTTTATTATTAAAACTTCACGCGAAACAACAACAATATAGACTTTAATATTCGACAAATTTTCTTTCTTTATACGTAAAATATCAAAATATAAAAGTTTTATTTTAAGTTATATTTTATTATATGTTGGTTCGCCTGGAGTGCGAAGACATTAAGACAAGAGAATTGAGAAGAGTAAAGTGTTTTGTATCGTTTACACTTTTATCGCGCGTAACGAAAATTCACAGAGTGAACAGAAGGATGAGGAGGGCCTGCAGGAAAGCCGTTAAGTCGCAAGTTTTCTATTGGTTGATCATAGTGTTGGTTTTCCTGAATACCGGCGTCCTTGCGACCGAGCACTACAATCAACCTCATTGGTTGGACGATTTTCAAGGTATGGAAACTATAAATCGAATTTTATATATCTCTTCTATATATATCCACGATACGATATATATATATGTACACATGATAAGATATATTATTTTTCTTCTTTTTTTTTTCGGTTCACACAGAAATCACCAATATGTTTTTCATCGCGTTGTTTTCCATGGAAATGATGCTGAAAATGTATAGCTTAGGATTCCAAGTAAGTTTTCGCGCGAATTTTTAAAACGATCATCGTTCCATCTCGATCGACGAAAAAAATCTCTGTTTTTCTTTATCTCGTTAACTCCAGGGTTACTTTGTCTCGTTGTTCAATCGTTTCGATTGTTTCGTCGTGATCGGCTCGATCACCGAGATGATCCTCACGAATACTCACGTGATGCCACCGCTCGGCGTTTCCGTTCTCCGTTGCGTCCGGTTACTCAGGGTATTTAAAGTGACAAAGTGAGTAAGTTTCTTTTTCTCTCCCTCTTCGAAATAAATTTTTTTTCAATCCTTGTTTTTAATCACGAATTATATATATATTCGATGTATACTATATACGATAATATATTACATATATTCGATTTAAGTTATTCAATCTTGTAGATATTGGAGGTCGTTGTCGAATTTGGTGGCTTCCCTTTTAAACTCTATACAATCGATCGCGTCTCTGTTGCTTCTGCTCTTCCTTTTTATCGTGATCTTTGCCCTTCTGGGTATGCAGGTATGATATAATCGTAATACAATCTTCATAGTTTTTAGATTTTAATTAATTATTTTTATTAATATTAATTTTTTTATTATTGATTAATTATTTCGTCAAAACATATTTTTTTTTCTTTTTCTTTTTATTTTTTTCACAGGTGTTTGGCGGAAAATTCAATTTTAACGTTTTAGAGAACAAACCTCGTCACAATTTCGACAGTTTCTGGCAAAGTTTGCTGACCGTCTTTCAGGTAATTTTCTATCTTTCCTTATAACCAGTGACGGGAAAAATTTGAATAGTCGAAGTGTTACGAATAAAGTCATTTGAATTTAATTTTAATTTCGATCGAAACGTAATAATAATTACAAAGATTGTGCGAAAAGTAATCACTCAACCCCTAGGCTACTGTAGCCGCCTGTGAGGCGCCCTGAAAATTTTATCGATAATTATTCCGATAAATCTTATCTCAATTCTTAGACGAAAGTGAATTGAATGCTGATTTCGTTGTTACATATTCCGTGAAAAATATAGGAAAAATCTGAGAACAAAAAAACGCATTACGAAATAAGAAATGATGTAGGATTATGTATTTATATCCATACTTCGAATCACACTTTACCAGATCATTAGATATATCGTGAAAAAGAAGGTTTCACATTAATATCAAATTTTTAATATTTATAACAGCAAGTTAGAGTAGGCAGAGTAAAAAAAAAAATGAACAATATTGTTTTAAGTGTTCTAATGAAATTCAGTTTTTTGATTATTGAAATATTTTAATAAATATATATTTTTTATATTATTCCTGAACCGTATGGTGCGTCTCAAAGTCTAGGTGTTAAAGCAACTTTATTCGACATTTTTAGTTCTTTAGTTCTACCTTTTCACTGCCCAACTCTGTTTACATCTTTAACCTTGCACGTGTCGTATTCTCATCCCCTCTCTCTCTATGTTCGACTCTGTAGATACTAACCGGCGAAGATTGGAACGCCGTTATGTACGATGGGATCAGAGCGTACGGCGGTGTTTCGAGCTTCGGCATGCTCGCCTGTTTCTACTTCATCATTCTCTTTATATGCGGTAATTGTATCCTTTCTTCTTCGAGCAAAAAGTATACGGAGGGTGATAGAGAAAAAAAAAAACCGTTAAACTATTCCTTGACCAAAGACATATCGCAGATATCCTGCTGAACGTGTTCTTGGCTATCGCTGTTGACAACCTTGCGGACGCCGAATCGTTAACTGCCATCGAAAAGGAAGCCGAGGAAGAGGTGAGCGATTCTTTTTTTTTTTTCGTTTCCAAAAAGAAAAAAAAAATTTTTTTTCTTCAAATTCTTAAGTTCTATTTTATATATAGTATACAATTATATTTCAATTAATCCTACAAATTATTATTATTATTAACACGTTCGTCATCCATATTTTATTAATGTAAATATATGTATAATAATAGAATGTAGGATAGCGACTATATATGATGACATACGAGTGCAAAAGGTTAAAGCGGAATTTTAAAAGAAATTTAATGGAACAAGCAGTGAAATATAAATATAAAATATAAAATTGGAATCATAGAATTTGAAATTTAAGAAGAATAGAAACAAAAAAGTGGGACAAGTATGATCTGTTAGCGAATCATCTTTTATACAATTTTAAATCTAAAATTATCTCGTACGCAGTAACGTAGGAGGGTGTTGTTACGAATTTCCGCCGATAATACAGAACTGAATTGAAGTTGGTTGACAGCCAATCAGAGACTTATATTCAGACCAGAATACTTAAAATCAACTTTAGAAAGTCTTAGAACGTTGAAACGGTCGAAGTAAGGAGCGAAAAAGTAAAAGTAAAAATGTTAAGAACAATTGATTCAGAATTACAGGTTAATGAAAATTAAGAACTGATAAATATATATAAGTATACCCTAACTAAATTTTATTTTAAAATATACAAAATAAAAATATTAAAACTATTTCAGTTTACGTTCAGGCTTTCGACAGTGAGATATGATTCATTAAACTTAATAGTAACTATTATAACAATAAAAAATTTTTCATTAAATTATAAACAAATTTTATTATTTCCATGATCAGTATTTATTACGGCTATTTTATTAATTATATTAGTTTTAGCTGGTAGTGCTATTACTATATTATTATTCGATCGAAATTTTAATCATTTTTTGATTCAATAAGAAGTGGTGATCCAATTTTATATCAATATTTATCTTGATTTTTTGGTTAAGTTTTATATTTTAATTCTTCCAAGATTTAAATTAATTTCTCATTGCAATAAATGAAAGTGGAAAAAAAAAGAAATTTTTGGAAATTTAGGAATAATTTATGCAATATTATCGATTTTTAGGATTTATCATCTGAGCACATCATATATTTACCGTTGGATCAGAGAAGCTCAACTTCACGCTGGGTAACGACGAACGTGTTATTAAAATGTTGTATCGGTTGAAAATAATTTCACGAAAAATCAAATTGAAATCATGCCGTGTTTATTATTTTATTTAATCCGAACAACCGTTCGACAGGAGGATCGTTTGCTCGTTTGCGTTTAGTTAGTATTAGGTATCGAAGAAAATTAGAACGCCGGTCGTTTTATCATCTCTCAAAGAGGGATTCGAATCGAGGGAGGAGGAGGCGTTCGTAATCATGGACGACGCCGCGACGCCATCCTCGCCGACGCTGACGCCATCCTTGACGCCTGCTTCGACTTTTTATCACCTCTTTTTCTATACGCGTCTTAAACCTTATACCTTGCGAAATATTCGACGTGTCATAATTACGGGCGTGTTGTGTATCTAGGTCGTTTCCACGCGATGGAAATATTTTTAATTACACTCCACGGATAGTTTCCTTCGCTTTAATCGTCCTACGTGAGACCATTATTCCTCGTCCACAACTATTTTCCACTTTTTATTTGCCGGACAAATTTTCCAGGTTTTAGTTGGAGTTGAAGAAAAAGGATTAATTGAAAAAAGAAAGGTTAATTTCTCGTTGGTTCGAATAATACAAGCTGACTGGACAAAATTATTCTTTCACAGTTTTTATTACGGAGATTTAATTTTTAGATGACAATATTGCTTTTTATTTGTTTTCTCACTAAAAATGTGTATAACGTAAAATATGTGACTAAATATACAAAAGAAATTAATGTTGGGTTTAATTAGTACAGAATAAAAAATATATAAATGTACAAATATTTGTTAACTCTTATATAATCGCATAAAATATCGTGATGCAGATGCAGCAAAAAAGTAGCAAGCATTCAACTTAGAAAGCTTTGAATAATGTACAATAAACTGCACTATGAGAATTGGAATTCTAAAGAAACAGAAATTATTATAAAGAAAAAATTAAAGCAAGAAATATGGCTATTTGCTACGGGATGTCCACGATAATCCTATTTTATAAATTACCTAATAGATAGATTGGTCGATCAGTTATCCGATTAGTTTAATCTGTTCGAGAAGAGCGATTTAAAATCTTAACGACATATTCGAACCACCGTATCTATTCATTTCGTGATTTTTAATTGACCGTTTAACCGATCGATGAAAACTATGTCATCTTCTTTAATCGCGATACGCTTGGACGCTCCCAACTACGAGTTAGATACAAAGTACGCACGTAAAATCGAGGTCACCGCAATCGAATACCGATACTTGGAAATTAAAACAATTACGTATCTGGAAACGTTCCCTCCATCATTGTCAACTCTTCTGTTCATCCCATCAGACTGCCTGTCACAATATTTCGTGATAAAAGTTCCATATATATATATATATATAGAATAATTCGTACGTGAAAGTCGTAGCAAGGATGAAGAAGGGAGAGCGTTGTCATCATCATCATCATTCTCGAGCCTATTGCCAAGTTTCATCACGGCCCCTGTACAGCTTCGCGCTAAAAGTTTAATCGTTCGTGATTTTTCGATAAACTAATGAAAAATCGATAATAACACTCGAGTAATAACCTCGAGGGGTCGATTATGCTTCGATGCCTCCTTCGATGTCAAATTTATCGCGATCCATGGGACGACGTTTCTCATTTCAGTTTAAATAGGGTCATCGAGTCAACGTCTTCCCCGCTAAAATCGTCTTGAATAAACGCGAGATCGAACTTGTTCCGTTCTAACGAAAGAAAGAGAAAGAAAAAAAAAATATTCATCTTCGCTTTTCGATAAAATTTCGATCCATCGGTTCATTTCCAGGCGGAGAAAAATAAATCTCACAGCGCCTCGCCGACCAGGGACAAAGATAGCGGGGAACAAGGCGATGACGGTGGCGAGGGAACCGGGGCCGAGGACGAAGGTGGCGGGACCGATCTTGAACACGATCCGAACGAGACGATGGAGGATTACGAGGCAGCTGTCGATACTGAAACGTAAGCTTTGTATTATACGTACACAATATATGTTTATAAAAATGTGGGACACCTTTGGAGGGTGGATTCTAGACATCAAAACGATAAAAAAAGTTCATATACACCTGTCCGATAAGGCTTGATTAAAGAGTTATAAGCATTTTAAGTTTGTATTAGATAGAGCGAGACAACGAAAGAGCGAGAACGATCAGGGGTGTGCGTATTGCAATGTCGCTTGCGTAGCGGTGCCCCTCGATGAAAGTAAATATACCGATACTTTTTCATGTACAATTGATTATTTCAAATAAATTTTAGTGTAATGTAATATTATGTAACTCCTTATTACAAACATATTATTTGAATTCATAGTTGAATCGTTGTATGACGCTCATGATCTGCCTACTTATCGAAATCTATCTAGAAGCAAAATACACTCCCATAAGATTCGTCATATATAATTCCAAATACCATGGAATTTGCTATTGATTTGTTTGAGGTAAATTTCTATTAAATAACTAATATAGATAGATTTTAATTTGCATAATTAAAATTTTTTTAATCGATATTTATGTATATTATATATTATCTTATATTGAAATTCGTTTCAAATAATCAATTGTATACAAAAAAACGTCAATATATTTATTTTCATCGAGGGGCTCCGCTACGCAAGCGACATTGCAATACGGTACTGTCGCACAGCCTCAGCTGAACGTTCTCGTTCTATCTATAATACAAATGCTTATAACTTAACACTAAACTTACCGACAGTTCTCGTATACCTATTCCTACCGCGCTCGGTCAAAATATGCTTAAAAAAGTTTTTATGATTTAACATAGATAATGGTTAATTTATTATTCAATTATAAACATAAAAAACCAAAACTTCATTTTTCCCATATATTTCTGAAAGATTTCTGAAATATATCTAATTAATAAATCAGACTTTACAGTCTAACACATCTAAAATTATTTATGGAAAAAAAAAATTTAACTTTTATTTATACAGAGATATATCTTATATAGTTTCGCTGAGTAATTTTTTACAAATTATTTTATTCTCAAATATACACTCGCCGTATACATATTTCTCGAACAGATTTTCGTAATCTTTCGCCCGACAAGTTTTTCGTACATACGAATCTGAACTTGTCGATAGTTTTAGTACATGATTTTCTTGATAATTGGAATAAAAATTCCTGTCTTGAAATATTTTTCACCCTTATATATTCAGAAGCCTTATCAGACATACGTCCCACATTTTTATAAACACTGTTTATATATACACTTTTTAAATGGATCGATCAGCCTCGCGAGTTATAATATTTGCAATTAAATGAAATGCAGGTCGGAGAAAAGCGACGACATGAATACTCACGCCAAGGTACGATTGAACATAGAATCGGACGAGGAGGTGGAGGAGGAGGAGGAGGTGGAGCACAATGAGATGCACGGTTAATTTCTTCTTCTTTTTTTTTTTCTTTCAAATATATATATCTTTATTTACCAAATCGTATCCTTCGTAACGAAAATTATCGATCCAGACGATGGGACGGAGCAAGGAGTGTCTGCCAGGCCGCGAAGGATGTCCGAATTTAACATGGCCACCAAGAAACAACCGATTCCGGCCGGTTCGGCTTTCTTCATTTTCTCGCAAACGAACAGGTACAAATATGCTCCTCCTCTACTCGATGTTCTCTGATTTCTCTGAATAATTTTCAATTCTTTTCATCCCTTCTCCCCTCCACTGTTTCAGAATTCGAATATTCTGCCACTGGCTGTGCAATCACAGCTACTTCGGCAACGTGATCCTCGTGTGCATCATGATATCCTCGGCTATGCTGGCGGCCGAGGATCCTTTACGCGCCTCCTCCCCCAGAAACTTGGTAAGAGAGAGAGAGAGAGAGAAAGAGAGGGAGAGACGATCGTTCCTCGAATCAACCGGTTCACCATCGTGTTTTCGTTGCTCGTAGGTTTTGCAGAAGTTCGACTATTTCTTCACCACTGTATTCACGATCGAGATCTGTTTAAAGATGATCTCCTACGGTTTCATTATACACGAGGGTGCATTCTGCCGATCGGCGTTCAACTTGCTCGATCTTCTGGTCGTGTGCTCCTCTCTGATCTCAATGTCTTTCAGGTAAGGGAATCTCTCTTCCTCGACCGAGGGGATAATATATATAATTATTGTTTGTTTTCATCATCTGTTTCCAGTTCCGGGGCATTCTCCGTCGTCAAAGTTCTTCGCGTGCTGCGCGTGTTGAGGCCTCTACGCGCCATCAATCGTGCCAAGGGATTAAAGGTATCTTTCTTTTCCTCTTGCGTTTATAAAAAAAAAAAAACGGACGAACCTGGATAATAGTAGCATACGCAGCCCCGATGTAGATGCAACACGTTTCCGCGAGTGAAGTGAAGAATTTTTTTTCCTTTTTTTTTTTGGTTTTCGGCGACCGAAGTCGCGGTTTTTAAAAATTAACGCGGCAATAATGTGTGCATACATCTTATGCGTTTCAATTTTCGCGTCGCAGAGGAAATCAATTGGACAAAATGGAATTTAAAATTACGCATCTGACAGATCGATAATTCGTTTCTCTTTCCTCTTTATTTATTTTTGCGTTTCCTTTGCGATTCGAAAAACGTAAAAAAAAAAAATTAAAAAAGTAAAAAAAAAAAAGAAAATAAACAGAAACGAGACGTAAAAAGTAAAAAAAAAAAGTAAAATAAGAAAAAAAAGACGAGCGGTGTCCGACGATAATAATAATAATAATAATAATAATAATAATAAAAAAATTAATCGGCACACGTAATCTGATTTCTGTAAAAGAGCGAATCTATATTATGATTAATGTTGAACCCAGCACGTAGTACAGTGCGTCATCGTAGCGGTAAAGACTATCGGAAACATAGTCCTCGTCACCAGCCTCCTGCAGTTCGTGTTCGCCGTCGTTGGCGTACAACTGTTCAAGGTAGGATTGCCAGGCCCCGCACACTAATCAGGTCCTGGGACATTCCTTCCAACCATTCTCTCGTAGTACTGTTAGAGTGGCATAATATACAACCAAAAAAAAAAAAAAAATCCGGTTACCCCCCCCCCCTCTTGACCCTCAGACCCCCCCCTATACCGCCCTCTTTCGATCCGATATACGTATATGCATATATTATTATCATTCTCGTTCATTCATTACCTCACATACGTTTTGATGCAACGTCGAAATAATTCACCATCACCAAATTCACTATTATATCTACTACTATTACTACCAATTCGTCTACCACCTCGGTACGCCTTTGCTCGACATCCCTCGACATTTTTCTTCGACGATTATATTCGCCACTTTTTTCGATTCCGAGTCTTTTTTTTTTCTTTCAATCTCGAAAAAGCCAGTCATTTTTCTAGCCAATAACGAATTACGAACGAAGGAATAATCGTCGAGAGATGCGGGCACGAAGCAGACGTTGTTTTTTTCCGACAGATGCACCTTTGGGTACCTTCCCTGAAAAAACGAGCTGTTTGCGTATATATAACTTCATTGGGTTTTTTCTCTCGACACTATCTCCCCGATACCTATCACTGGGATTACCTTGATTTCTTCATTTCCATCTACTACGTTTTTTCTTTCTTTCCACCGATATATATATATATATCATCCAACGATCGTTAACGATTTTCCCGGATTTTAGCGACAACTATTTTAAACGGTTTTTTTTAACGCGTTTCGGTTTACGGGACGATAGATTGCGAGACAATATCTTTAACGTGTCTATATACCGATTCGCATTTGTTAATCGAGCCGTTTCGAGTCTCGTTTCACCACGTTTCGACACAATTAATTATTTCGGGGCGATTGCGACGATGAGCAATAAATGAACGCTGCGTGTCAGATTTCTATCCGTGGATTCTTACCGTGATCTGTACAGAAAACTAACTGTTCGTTCGGGACAAACGAGAGAGAACGCGCAGCGAGGTTTTTGTTTCCTTTCGCGCATGCGCGAGATACGTTCGAGATAACGATTCGAACGATCGTTCGAGATCATCGATAATCGACGGATTGACGATATATTTTTTTTTATCGCGATAACATAACATAGCAGGAGAGATGAAGCAAATATATCCGACGATCAAACTTTTTCTCACTTTTCATCTTTTTTTGTTCCATTTCGAGCAGCGGATATTTTATATACCACATATATGTGTATATTATGCTATGTTACGGCATGCCGATGAAAAGTAATGTATCGAACATTTTTCGTATATTCATACATACATACGTAGTAGACGAGTAACCGGGGAGGAGATGAGATGGTAGCTCTCAAAAAAAAAAAAAAAAAAAATAAAAAATAAAAAAAAAACGACGTACGTAGATAGAGGCGGAATGGAAGATCGCACATATTACATTTACATATTATCTATATATGTATATGTGTATGTGTATACATATTGTCACCATTTTTTAAGGAGGAAACAAAAGTTTTATAAAAGTTGGCTTTTTTTCGCAAGAATTTATATCGTAATATGGTCTTTGGTCTTTCGACTTTAGCTTCCGTATCTTCGTTGTTTATTTCTCCTTTGTCGGGACATTTACGATTTTCTTTGTCTCTCTTTTCCTCTCTTTCTCTCTCTTTATCTTTCTATCTCTCTTTTCCACTCTTTCTATCTCTCTTTCTGTCTCTCTCTCTCTCTCTCTCTTTTCCCTCTCCCTTTTTTCTTTTTTTTTCACATTTATTTCGTCGCTCGAGACTCTCTCTTTCTATATATATATATATAGCTGGAAGACTGAATATCGAAGATACGCGGATACGAAAAGAAGAACCGTTGTCGAACATTTGCAAAATGGGGGAGAAAAATTGAATTTGTCGATTATTTGGACGAGCGAAAGCGAGAGAAAGAGAGAGGAGAGAGAAAGAGAGAGAGAGGATATTTTAATCGACAACGGTTGTTCGAACACGTACGCGTGTATCGAGACACCGATACGACACGGTTACGACACGACACGACACGACACGACACGATATACAGAGAGATTGATGCAGGCTGCGTGGTTGAAAAAAATCGGACAGTAGAGAATTTGTTTGAAAAAAAAAAATTTGCATGCTTGTGTCGGCTGAGCAGTTGCAGTGGTGTGTCGCTATTATTAACACAGAGAGAAAGGAAAGGGAAAGGAAGGAAAGGACACACCGTTTTTCAGAGATTCCAGGCCAGAATTTCGTCGAGATGATGTCTCTTGCAATTGCCTCGAAACGAAGCATCACGGCATTATTCACCACTCTCCATTCGATCTCTACCCGCAGGATTTTTCCGTTTCCGTTTTCGAGGACACGTTTAGGAAGGACAATATCCGCTTTCCCCTTATATATATATAATATATATATAAATGTACATAGATTCGTGTTTGGTAGTTTCGATAATTCGATGATTAGATTCGGATTAAAATGTTAGATTTGAAAAGCACACATGTACACACACACGCACAGACGGGAAGAAAAAAAAAGCTTTAGAGAACAATTTAGACGAGTCGTAGTAGCATAGTAATTCCACCTTCGTTGCTTCGTTTTATTAATTAGAGCTAGATCGAATTAGAGATAAGCAGACCGTAGCAGTGAGAGACGCGCGCATCGAGTTTGCACAACATCGTTATCCTTGTCTATCCAATTCGATTTCGCACAACGACCAATCCCAATCGTAATCGCCGCCGAATACTCTTCTTCGCCGTTTCCTTCCACTCGTAAAGAAAGATCGTTCAAGTTTCCCAAGGATACGTGTTTTGAAGTTTCGTTTTAATTTTGTTGAAGGAAATTCGAGTGGAAACACGTGTCCTTGGCGCTGTTTTGAAACGCTCGAGAGAAGTTTCGCCGCGTCACGTGATGGGTAGTGGGAACACGTTACACGTTGAAACGGAACGTAGAATATACCACCGTAGAATATCGTGAACGAAATATCACGCGAGGTGTTTAGTTGCACATAACATGTTTGCGATACTAACAATCATTTTTTTTTTCCTTTTTAACAAGCGAACTAGATTTGTCTGTCGTCAAAACGAGAAAAGAACGTCCCTCCTAGTTTGGTTTTGCTCGAATATTTGAGACACAATGCTTCCATTAACTAAAAAAATAAAAAGAAAACAAAAAAGAAAACACTCCAACCAAACACGCTTCAAGGAATAACAAATTTTTGTACGAATATACGTCATATACGCTGTTGTCGGAAAATTATCCCTTTTTCACTCTTTTCTGACGGTTAAATATAATTGTGAAAGCGATAACAGCGTATGTGGCAACGATCGGTCGTAAACGAAGAAGATTGCGATCGAAATTCGCGATAAGAGGCGAGAATTATTTCACTCGATCGTCGACGACGAAAAGCGAGATAATCACGATGAAAATTAATCTCGAAGAGATTAGATTCGACGAGGAAAATACCGTTATCCCGTATACGAGGCCCCATAGGTGCATTGCCGAGGAAAAACATCGAGCACTGGTGGGTTGGATGGATGGCGAGGGCTTAGTTCACGATTATGAACAGAAAGAGAGAGAGATATATATATATATATACATATATAAGGAAAAGGCACGCAAAAAAAATTAACAAAAGATGACAGAAAAGAAATGGGGGAAAAAAAAAAAAAAAAAGAAAAAGAAAAATGAAAAAGCACAGGAATGTCTTTGAGAGAGATATATATGGGGCATTGAGAAATACGTTTCTTTTCGCAAAATGAAAAAAAAGAAAAAAAAAAAAAATTGATCAAAATCACGGCTCGATGCACGGTAGATGAGAAAGCGTGGTATTTTTTCTCGCGATTCGAAAAAAAAAATAGGGTATAGAGAAAAAAAAAAGAGTGATAAAATTAAGGGAAGATGGGGTGCGAGCAACGAACGAAGGAACGAAACGCGGGACGATCGAGAAATGTGAATAACATTTGCCAAATAACAATTGCCAACGCCCAAAAACCTCAAAGCCCTCCGTTTTTTTTTTTTTTTTTTTAAAATACCTAGCTCCGCGAGCGAAACCAGCCGGACCCTTGATTAATGCTACTTTGTATTTTCTTTGTTTTCTCTTTCTGTCTGTCTATCTCACGATCCTGTGTTCCCCGCTGTGCTCGTACGCCCTGCTCACCTGCCCTCAACCAACTACGTAAAAAGTACGTAGTCAAGTGTGTGATTGTCGCCATTAAAACGATTGGCAACATTATGTTGGTCACCTATCTCCTACAGTTCATGTTCGCTGTTATCGGGGTACAGCTGTTTAAGGTAAAGCCAACTACCACCACTTAGAAAGTTTATATTAAGCCAACGAGAACTTGTTTCTTCTTCTATCTATAATTACATCTTTTCTCGTTTCTTTCTTTTCTTCTTCTACATCTTCTTCTTTTTTCTTCTTCTTCTATTACTTCTTCTTCTTCTTCTTCTTCTTCTTTCTCTACTTACTAACTTCTTCTTCTTCTTCTATCTTCTTCTACTCCGTTACCATTAGAATTATCACTTGAACCGTTTTCTTTTTCGTTCTTTCTTGTTTTTTTTTCTCTCTCTCTCGGTTCAATTTGTTTGCTCTTGGTCGAGCCTCGCGTTCAACAATTTGGAAGCTTTGAATGCTGTCGAGATCCGCACCATCGGGAAATATTCGTTTCCTTCGCGAAATACGGGGTAAAAAAATTCGAGCATTGCCTTTCTTATTTTTTTTTTCTTTAACCCTCTCTTCTCTGTTCGGCCGAACCCCGAATTTCGCGATGCGCAATGCACATCCGATAACGTTCACCGAAATTCACCCGATTCGATTATTTTCTTTTCTCGATTCTTCTTCTCGACTCTACAAAGGAGAATATCGGCAACTGATAGCCGACATGATCCTTGTTGCGCGTTAGCTCACCGTTATCGGTTGCGTTAGCCAGGATCGTAAACGTTGAACATGAAACTGGGACGTTGATCGATCAACCTAGTTGACGATACATACTTAGTTGCTGCCAATATTACCCTTTGCGGAGAATCTCTTGCGTACACGATGCGAATGCGATAACACCCTCGAGCACGGTAACACTCTGTTAACGATTTAACGCTTCACCAACATATCTAGGCTGCCGTGGTTAAAACGTCGATCGAGAGTAATATCGAGCCACTCGTCACTCGACCGATGCTTACGAATCACAAACTACAAAAGATAGAGACACGTTTAACGAATAGGCATGCAAGTTTCTCTAATAAATGTGAGAATGAAGCTTTGATCGTAGTGCATGTTCGTGGAACGCGCAAACTATAGAGAGCAACGAGTTACCTTCACTTACCTTCCATTCAATTGCCCCGATTCAATTCTATTTCTATTCCTTTTTTTCTTTTTGTATTCAATCGCACTTGCAAACAGTCTTTTTAGCTATCCTTTTAGCCATCTTCGAAGAATATAAATATCGTTCCCGGAATGAGCAGTGCATCAATCGCAAAATGCGCAAATGATCGTAGATGATTCGAGTATACGTAGCTTCCAAGCGCAGCCCCAACCAGCATCGCCAGCCAAAATGCATGAAACTCGTTATTTCTCGTGCCGATAGTAATTCGCTTAAAAAAAAAAAAAAAAAACAAGAAAAAAAAAGAAGATGATAACAAATCTGATCTGAACATCTTATGTGGAATTTAACCTATTTTTGAAAGGAAGAAAAGGAAAGGATCGTAATGCGGAACTTCGTTCGTGTTGAAGCAATCGCTTTGCCTCTCGTTTCAAATATAGATATAGATTTAAGTAGGATTTCCGTCGAAAATGTGAACCAACTCGAAGTCGAATAATCGATCTTCGATGTTCGAATGTCTACTCGCGAGTAAAATTCCTGCGAATAAAGATGAAAAGGCCATCGAATTGGACACGACGTCGCGATGCTTCGACGAGTTTTGTTTTCTCAATTGCTCGACGCGATACGAAATATTCATCGATCGTTCGTTCGAATAATCTGAGAGAACGATTTTCTGGACTCTCGATTCTAGGCCAAACGATACAGCCTGCACCTCGACCCACATCTTACACGTATAGATATATCGTGCACGTTCAATGGAATGATCTATACCTGTATGCGTATATTATTTCTTTATCCATCATCTCTTTAATTTCTCTTTGTTCTTTCCTTTACTTTGCTCGATCACTTGCTACTACTTCGCCACTAACAACTTTGCTTTTGAGAATGGCCAATTAACGATACGCTGTATTTATCGATACTCGTGATACTCGAAGAAATTCTCGATTCTTTTCTCGATCTATCTTGCGAAGGAAAAGTAGCGAGACACGTGCGAATGAAATCGCGTATCAAGAGTATCGATACGTTTGCAAGCTTGAAAAACGTTTCGCGAGGCCTTTAATTGATAGCGATGATCTGCTTCACATTAATGGAATTTTTATGTTGTATAGGGAAAATTTTTCTATTGTACCGATGCATCGAAAATGACCAAGGAGGAATGCCAGTAAGTTATCTTGCAAACAAACACATAACCTCAATCTTGGTGGGTATCGTTCGGTGTCGTCGCTACTACGACAGTACTAGAATATACGTAAACGTTTCTTTCCTATTGTCGAATTTCCAGTAACGGCAACATCGACGATTCCTACCAATCAGATGGTAAGAAGAGATCGACACAACCAATAATATCGCTCGTTACTTGTTATTAATTTCAGGGGTACGTATCTCGAATTCGAGAACGGTAATATCAATAAGCCAATCATGAAGGAGAGAAATTGGTGCCAGCAACGTTTCCATTTTGACGACGTTGCGAAAGCGATGCTCACGCTTTTCACCGTGTCGACGTTCGAAGGTTGGCCGTCGTAAGTAACCAAATACCTAGTTTCTTTCTTCTGTCGCATATAAAATACGGCGTTGTATCTTCCTCCGTTGATTGTTGGAAAACGGGAATCGCGCGATTCGAAATTAATTAGGGGAAAGTTTGGATCGGTGAGAGGCAAGAGTGCAAAAGCTTAGAGGAGCGATAGAGAACAAGTGGAGAACAATTATCATATACGGTGCACACCGCTTAGCATTTTCTCTCTCAACAGATTACTAGACTACTCGATCGACTCTAACAAGGAGGATCATGGACCAATTCATAATTTTCGACCGATAGTGGCCGCGTACTACATCATTTACATCATTATCATAGCATTCTTCATGGTGAACATCTTCGTTGGTTTCGTTATTGTCACTTTCCAGAACGAGGGTGAGCAAGAGTACAAAAACTGCGAGCTCGATAAAAATCAGGTAAGTTTGCCGAATCGAACCGGCTCTCGTGTCACAGGTATACCTACATACGATATATTACGCGCGTTACAAATGCGGATATAAATGTACAAATGTTTTCAATGTGATTCGACAGCGGAATTGCATCGAGTTTGCGTTAAAGGCGAAACCAGTACGAAGATACATACCGAAGCATCGAATACAGTACAAAGTGTGGTGGTTCGTCACATCTCAGCCGTTCGAGTACACCATTTTCACTCTGATCATGATCAACACCGTGACCCTGGCGATGAAGTTTTATCGACAACCGGAAATCTACACGCAAGCATTAGACGTTCTTAATATGATCTTCACAGCGGTGTTTGCCCTCGAGTTTATCTTTAAATTGGCGGCCTTTCGATTTAAGGTTAGAAATTCGACTCGTTTCCTCGATCGATTTTGCGACTGACGAATATTATCGCTCGATTACAGAACTATTTCGGGGACGCTTGGAACGTTTTCGACTTCATCATAGTTCTCGGAAGTTTCATCGACATCGTCTACTCCGAGGTTAATGTACGTCGTTTGAGCATTCTCGTTCTTGTTTCGTTCCTGCACCACGGGATTTTTATTACATTCTCTTATGATTTCAGCCTGGTTCGACTATCATTTCCATCAATTTTTTCCGGTTGTTTCGAGTGATGCGACTAGTCAAATTGTTGAGCAGAGGGGAAGGTATAAGAACGCTTCTCTGGACATTTATCAAATCTTTCCAAGCTCTGCCCTACGTAGCATTATTAATCATAATGCTATTTTTCATTTATGCCGTGATAGGCATGCAGGTAAAATAATGTGGAATCTTATTATTTTTTTACAATTAATTAACGAAATGAAAAAAGGCAAAGTAAAGAGAGAGGGAATATCTTTTTCAGGTATTTGGAAAAATAGCGATCGACGATGAGACGTCGATAAATCGAAACAACAATTTTCAATCGTTCCCGCAAGCGGTATTGGTCCTGTTTCGATCGGCTACAGGTACGTGACTCTTTAGACAGATTTTTAAAGATTTGAACGAATTTGAACGATTAAAAACAACGGTTCATGGCACAGGCGAATCTTGGCAGGAAATAATGATGGACTGTTCGGTGCAACCGGGTAAAGTAAAATGCGATCCGAACAGCGACGAAGCGCTCAACACAAATGGCTGTGGATCCGACATTGCATTTCCCTACTTTATATCTTTCTACGTTTTATGCTCGTTCCTCGTAAGTATACATTTATTTATATACATTTATTAATGTCGAATACCGCGTCTCGAAATTGACTCCTAACCAATTTCAGATCATCAATCTGTTCGTCGCCGTAATCATGGATAATTTCGATTACTTGACGAGAGATTGGTCCATCCTGGGTCCCCACCATTTGGACGAGTTTATTCGTCTCTGGTCCGAGTACGACCCCGACGCCAAAGGTCGTATCAAGCATCTGGACGTGGTCACTCTTCTCAGAAAGATATCTCCGCCGTTGGGTTTCGGTAAACTCTGCCCTCACCGCGTCGCATGTAAAGTTGGTATCTCGAGCTAAACCCGATCGTTGGAATCTACCCTTCGTTCTTCATCGATATCTCCCTTCTTTTCAGAGACTAGTCTCGATGAACATGCCGTTGAACAGCGACGGTACGGTTCTGTTCAACGCGACACTGTTCGCCGTGGTGAGAACCTCGTTAAGGATCAAAACCGAGGGGAATATCGATGACGCGAATGCCGAGCTGAGAGCGGTGATCAAGAAAATTTGGAAAAGAACCAGTCCCAAACTTCTGGACCAAGTGGTCCCGCCTCCAGGCGGTATTTTATCATACCTGTTCTTTCTATGAATCTTTCTATGTATCGTTGGAAAAATATTAATGGAACGATGACGGTTTTCAGGCGACGACGAGGTGACCGTTGGTAAATTTTACGCCACATTTTTGATCCAAGACTACTTCAGAAGGTTCAAGAAGCGGAAAGAGCAAGAAATGAAGGACGGCGACAAAGAGTGTCACAATACCGTCACGCTTCAGGTAATTTAATCTTATTTTTCAAGAATTGGAAATTGAATCGAAAATTGAATTCGATATTTTTCGTTCTAAGGCCGGTCTAAGAACTTTGCACGAGGCCGGACCCGAATTGAAGAGGGCCATTTCAGGGAATTTGGAAGAACTTTTGGACGACAATCCGGAACCTATGCACAGGGTATAGGAGATATTTGAATATTCAAATAAAAATGATCTTCAACTTCGGCTTCAACGTTCTTTTTTCTTGCTTCACAGAGGAATCATTCGTTGTTCGGCAGCGTTTGGTCGAGTATGAGGAAAGGGCATCACAGTTTCAATCGGGCCAGATCGTTGAAGGTGAACTCGACGAGCAAGGTAAAGGATCGCTTGAAAAGGAATAACGGATCGATCGATATTGATTGTTCAATTTGCAGGCTTCCCCGACAAATTCCATCGACTTCGTGCCGTACTCGTCGTTCCACAGAGGTGGTGGGGATCCATCGAATCAAATTACCGCGAGATCTCATCAAGTGGTGCCGAACGTAGCAGGGTTAGTTTTTCGTAAGGACGATGAAACGAGATCGATCGAAAAAATATATATAACAATTGGAAATCGAATTAAAAAAAAAAAAAAAAATAACGTGTTTAGCGGTTTGAGCGACAGCGCGATGAACCAAATGGGGATCGACCCTAAGTTGACCGGTATCGAGGAGAGCATACCGCTGAGACCGTTGGCCGTGTTCGGAAATCCCGTCCAGCAACAATCCTATCACCACACTTCCTACAAAGTACTCGAGTAAGTGGAGAGGATAGTCGTTAAGAGTTTCGTTTGGTTGGTGTTCAATAATCGTTGGTAATCGACAACGCGGTAGAAGATACGCGGCTACTAGATTTCTAGATTTTCACGGGGATTCCGCGTGGAAAAGTAGAGAGAAAATCTGGGAAAATAGGGATAGGTTTATAAACCGTTGTCAGTGATCGGTGAATTGTACGTTTCAGCGGTCCAGGTAGCGGTAATTACCTTCATCCGAATAACGAATATGGTAAGAGACGTTATGGGGGATATGGTGGGATTATTTATCGATAGTTTGCTTTTTTTCTTCTTTTTCACTCGATCGAATAGCATTTCTCTTCGCTTGCGCGCTTGCATGCGTAATAATAACCAATTAACTAACCAACCACCGGCCCTCGACGATCTCGCGACTCTCTGAAAGAGAGAAAGAGAGATCTAACTGTACCATGATGCAACATCATGTCGCGATATCGTCGAGCAGCCGGACGAGTTCTCGAGGGTTGTGTACGCCGGCATGTCGTAAGTCAGTAACTAACTAAGAGAGTGGTTTTTACCCGTTCTTTGGTGTTGCCCGTGTCGCGCGGTGCGTCCAATGCGCGTCGACCTCGTCGCGGCTGCTCGAACCAGTGTACAGGACGGAATCGAGCGGCAGCTGACGCCACCGACGCCACCACCCCGAAGGAACCTACCGCCACCACCACCACCATCACCACCACCACTACCACAACCCCACTCCATTGATCCTGCAAGCACCGGCACTCCGCTGCTGCACTCCGCGCAAGTCTCGTCCGGCAAGTCGGCCAGCGCGACCACCTCGATCGCCACGTGCACCAACACGTCGACCGCAACCAGCAGCCCCAGCCTCGGATCGTCCTCCAACGGGATACGATGTTACGCGACCAGGGGTTGCTGCGTCGATTGTGCCGTCTGGAGTAATCATGGTAAATAAGGATAAACACATTCTCTCTCTCTCTCTCTCTCTCTCTCTCTCTCTCTCTCTCTCTCTCTCTCTCTTTTCTTTCTCTTCTGAACGATCGAAAGCGGTCGATTCAATAACGTAATCGGTATATCCGTCCGAATATCCATCGGCAGCCATAGATCGCGAGGAGTTTGGGGATTCGTCGGCTACGACGAGCGAGTACAGCGAAGAATCCGGTGGATCGAGAGGCTCGGCAGGCTCGAGAGGTTCCGGAGTGTCTAGCAACGGTTGGAGCAACTCGGAAAAGATTGGTGGAGGGGGAGGAGGAGGAGGGGGAGGATCGCTGAGGCAGGAATTGGCGGTAGCGTCTCGGTGCCGGGTTCAGAGTGGACGCGATCCGTTGGTCGGCAAGTCAGCGCCCTCTAGTTTTCGAAAGCGGGAGGGTACAGGTGGTGGTGGACAGTCGGGCAGCTCGACCACGTCCGCGAGCACCGGATTCGCGCGCAGTGTCGCCAACGGCCTCAAGCTCGCCCAAACCCAGGCGATCGCTGTGGCCGGCTTCCTTGCCGACGTGGACTCGCGACACGACCGAATCTGCGCCTCCTGCCTGTCGCATCGGGCCTCTTACCACGGCAGAGGTGACTAATATACGCACCAACTTATCGCACCGAACCACACCACTCTTTCTCTCCATCCGCGTTCGTGTCGATCCGTATATTGTCGTCTCCATTCGTTCTTCCATATTTCTTTTTTTCTTCTTTCTTTTTCTTTCGTTCAACGATGCGAATCAACGTCGCGTCGACGCGCCATCTTCTTTCGTTTATCGCACGCCAACCACGCCATCACTACGTCGATGCACCAGCGATACATCACCGATACACTCCAACAAGAGGGACATGGTCGGGGTAAAGGGTGTGTGTATCGCATGACTACTCTGCTCGCTCGAAGCATGCGTTCTGCCCGCTCGACTTTCAATCTCGATTTTTTTCTAATCCGCTTGACGCAACTAACCATGCAACCGCTCGGCTGCTATGGCTGTTCGAATCCGCTGTTCAGATCAAGTTTAGTAGAGGCAGAGCGTACCGCGACGAGCTTAATTCCTTCACGACTCTCCTCGTTCATCAGTTTCCTGGGCTGGAGAGAGTAACGGAAGCATCGGCGCAGAGCGCCTGTCCCACAGCTTGCCAGGCAGCCCAGCCGATCGGAAGCCCAATTTCGAGGTGATAGGGAGCGCGGAGAGCCTAGTCGGCCGGGTAAGCATCTTCTTTTTTTCTTTCTCTCTCTCTCTGGCCGTATAATAACAAGCTCGCTTCCTTCCTCCCCTCGACACATAAGGTTCTGGTGGAACAAGGATTGGGCAAGTACTGCGATCCGGATTTCGTGAGGTACACGTCGCGAGAGATGCAGGAAGCGTTGGACATGACGCGAGAAGAGATGGATCGAGCGGCTCACCAGCTTCTCCTTCAGGAACGTCGCGGGCAACCGTTGTCCTATCAATTGCAGCAGGGAATGGACCAACAATGGACGTCGTCCTATCAGCCAAGCCAATCGACGGGAATCGGGTATCAACCTTTGCAAGAGCAACAATCGTCCGGACAGCCGCGACAATATCGATCGTATTATCGCGGTGGTGGACAAGCGACCACGACCTCGGATCCGTCGTCGATCCAGCAACAACAACAGCAGCAGCAGCAACAACAACGCAGCAGCAGCCACCGCCGTCTTAGCGACGCGTCCATCGGCCGATAGATCTTAGTGTTCCTAACTCGTTCACCTTCGTCGAACGAGATCAAGTTTCGTCCCGGATCGATCGTCGCGGCTAGAACGAAGAGCGAAACGAAACAGTGACCGCGATCTCTTCGATGTTCCCTTTCTCTCGTTACGTGTGTAACGAAGCGTAACGAAGAGGGGAACGAGAGAGGTCGGGTAGGGGTGATTGTGGAAAAGAAATGAACGCGGGCGCAAGCAATAAAAAAAGCAACGAGAGCAACGAGCGTTCACGCGTCCAAGAAAGGGAGATGGGGATTGGAATCGATTATTTTTCGGAAAGGAAATCGATCGTGCGCGATCCTTTCCGATTCGAGGGAGAGTATGGCGCGTCGCGCAAACATTATCACGACGACGATGACAACGACGATGACAACGACGATGACGACGACAACGACGACGATGACGACGACGACGATGACGTGAGAAATGAGAGAGAAACTCGTCGCGAACGATTAATCCTTATTGCTCTCGTTCTTAATAACTTATTCCTTCGATTACCGTTGTTTAGGATATAAATTGAACTCACTATTGCTCTTCGTACGATGGATTACTAGATGAGATAACAAGTGCCTAAGTATCTGTAACTTCTTTCGGACCAGAGAAGACTTTTATCAACTGAGACAAAAAAAAAAAAATACTATTACCGCGAATTATGAAACGAGTATGTATGCTACGATATTTTGTAACGATATATGTATATATAGCTACATATATATATACACATATATCGTTATATATGTATATTATACAAACACATACACACAATGCGCGCGCGCACATACACACGCACGCACACACGAACCTTTCTTATTGATTATTAATTATTATTATTATTATTATTATTATTTTGTTATTATTATTATGATTATTATTATTACTATTATTATCATTACTCGTATATAATTGTACAAACTACGTTGCGAATATAATAATCGAGGCGCGAGGATGAATGGCCGAATGCTGCGATATTCGTTTGTACGTCGGAGGGTGAACACGCGCACGACTTGCCAAAAGATCAAGCGTGACGCGATCCAGATCACAGCTGAAACGATCGCCGGACGATCGAATCTAAATATCGTTTCTATACATACATACATACATACATACATACATACTTACGTACGCACTAGTGCCGATATTTCTACGAAATCGCGCGACTCGATCAAAACTCGAGTTCCATATTTCGAATCGATATCACCATTCTGAACTTCGAACTGAATTTGAAACGCTCATCGGTCACGAATTTCGTTTATCGATACCAAGATCTTTCCTCAACGTTCCCGATCGTTTTATCCTGCCCTTCTCTCTTTCCAACTCGTCATTTTTAACGATTATTTCCACTCCCATATATATATATATATATATATATAGTGTAACCACGCGCATGTATGTTTGTATGCGTGCGTACGTGCGACGAAGAATGAAAGGGAAGAAAGAAAGGAAGATAAAGAGAGAGAGAGAGAGAGAGAGAGAGAGAGAGAGAGAGAGATGGTAGCGTAAGAGATATACATTTGGTCGAGAGAGGAATATATCGGGCTATCGTACTCTCCATCGATGGATCGATGAAAAGTTGTTCCCTTCCACGCACAAAATCGAGTAACAATATCGCGCGATTTTCGATCTTTCATCCGATCGTCGCTTCGTCGATTACCGTATACACTCGTTCCTCGCGAAAAAAAAACACGAGACAAGGAAATGAGGGGCAGGCGCTTCGAAGACGAGTATCGAATTCGATTTCCAAGGGAAAATTAAAAAAAAAATGTGGAACACATCCAATAGACACGTGGTTCTGCGGATATTCCACCGACTATTCCCGTTTTACGCGGCAAAGACTCTGTCGACCGATTTCCACTCGATTATTTGGGATCGAGCATGTATGTAATAATACATTCGTGAAAATACGCTATAGCGTAACTTTCTAAAAAAAAAAAGTGTTCACCTTCCTTAACGCGCAACAGTCGGGAAATTTCGAATGTCGATAACGCGGATAAAATACGATCCACTCTTCTTTCTTCCCTTTCGATATTCTCTGGTCGCGAAATTTCGTTTCGTCGAGTTTTGCCGCGAAATTTTTCAGAAGAATTTTCGCCCGAAACGATCAACGCAAAATCGTTCAATCTCTCGTGTACCTTGAAACGACTTGGACAATAATTTTCATCGATGATATTTCTCAGAACCACGTTCTCTGGAACTCTTCTCGCCATTATTTCGACAAAGCCAGATTCTATTACTCCTTCGACTCGTCGCAAACGCGTTACCCCCACCTTTTCGATCTTTATCTTATTCGTATTTCTTTCCCATTTGTCGAGTTTCAAAACTATCTCGTTTCCTTTTGTTTTTTTTTTCTTTTTCTCTCTCTTCTCTTTCTTTCCCTTTTCGTATCCCCTCCTTGATTCGCAATTTTTTCTTTTCTATTTTTTTCTTTTTTTTTCTAATTAGATCTCGAGATCTACGGCCGATCTTTTTAGATATACGTATAGTAAATGGTAAATTCGTATACATACTTATGCATTCGAGTAAGACGTAAGAATAGGTTCGGAGAGCCGCGGCCGACGCGTGCCCTTCGTCAACAAGGGAACCAAACAAACTATAAAAAAAACGCTATTTAAAATGGAATAAACCAATCGACGGACACGTCTTTGGACATTTTCTTAGAAGTACGGTAATATAGGTAACGTGGTGTGTGTGAGGAGCCGAGATAGTCTTTGGTAATAACGCGCGCGGCTTCGTCGGATATCCAATTACCGAGAGAGAAAATGAAAGGATAAATAAAGTAAGACGACACCTCTGCCATGACGAGTCGCGCACGATATTACCAATCGTCCTGAGGATGATGCTACTCGCGTTATATATATTATAGTCGACCTTTCGTATTCGTTTTTTCCAGCGTCTTTTTAACAATTATGTATTTGTCTATAGCGATCTTTTTATACTGTTGTAAAGTGGCGTTTACACCGATCCGTAGAATATACGCGTAGAAAAAAAAAAAGAAAAAATAATTCTTACCTTTAAATCATAATGTCGGATTAAATAGCGGCACGCGATTCACTGTTGTCGCTTAAGTGTTTGATAGACGCGTTTAGAGAGAGAGAGAGAGAGAGAGAAGCGAAGCGAGAGAGAGAGAGAGAGAGAGAAAAATAGACCAACGTTTTCTATGTTACGAGACTGAGGATCATCGAAGCATATGGCGTATTATATATACTGAACGAGAGAGAGAGAGAGAGAGAGAGACGAGCAACGCGAAATTCGAGGGAAACCGGTCCTTTTTAATGCCTTCCTCTTCGGTCTCGCTAGCCTTTGTGGCCCAGTGAACCCAAATCTATGTATTACTCGTTCATCGTGCCACTATTCTCAACACTACACACACACGGTGCACATAATCGGTATCGACGATCTTTTACCACGAGATCGAAAAACGGTCAGCAATCGCGTGAAACGTTCGAAGAGCAAGATTCGTACGTTTACTTTGCATCTCGATTACAGATTAAATATACGCTTATATCGTCATTCGAAGATCCGAGGATTTTTCGCAAAATCGTTTGAATTTTATATTCCGTTTTTATTTTGCTACCTTCTTGAATCGTTAATTACTGACAAGAAGAGAGAAAAGTCGAAAAGACGCGACCAAACTGATAATTCGAGTTTTATTCGAATCTTGCGCTTCGATGCTGTTTAAACGTGCTGGCGAATTCGTGGCACAGCTTTGGCACTCACACACGCTACTTGCACCGTTTATTTTTATTAAGACCCTCTTATATCGACACGGTAATAAACGATGCTCGCGCAGACGCAGTTATCATCGGTTTTTCGAAGACATCATACTTGACGCACTTTGACAAAGACGCCTCGATCATCGATGTTCGATACGAACCAAGAGTGACGCGTTTCCTCCTTCCTTTTCTTTCTCTTTCTTTCTTTGTACATCATTCTGTTAGTGACATTAAGTTTTTCATTACGTACAACAAACTTTCTCGATCGATTATCTTTGTAACTCGATGATCGTGCCAATTCGCAAGAGACTTTCGATTCCCGGATCCGAGCATTACTCGATTTTGTTTCGGTTTTATTACGCTTTTCTTTTTTTTTTTTTTTTATTATTCGATTTGTTGAAAAGTAAAAGCAAATATTCGAAGCTCACAGATGCTGAGTCAACTATTGGCATTAACCGGTTCCGAATAATACAGTTTCGTTACGATATTCGAATAATACGCACAATACGATTTATCCATTCGATGCGATTTAACGGTTAATGCGATGATACAAATTATAATGTCGAAAATAAAGTGAAACTTGACGGAATATATGATCGTAAATTTATCCGATTGATTCAAAGTTGAATTATTTTTGTTCCATAAACATATTACGCGTAACGATATTATTTGTATATTTCGATGTTTAAGCCGATAAAAGGATCGAAACGTTTTTACGTTTTCCGAGGAAACGTTACTCCCATGCCAGATCTAGCAATCTATCTGACGTATCTCGTTCGAAAAATAAAACGGGTATACCACTTACTTGAGCATTTGCGACTCTCGTTAGTCCGTTAGGAATTTTACAGAGTTAAGATCCACAACCTTAAGATGCACAACCAACAGACACGCACACGATATACTGCCGTTTTTCTTTTTCCACTTTTATTCCTCTTCTGCTTTCTACTCATCGAACAATATTTCTCTTCCCACCTATCTTCGTAAATAATCCTCGATGATTTGTAGCGCACGATAATCGATTCACCGTGTTTACTTAAAAGGGATAGCACGTTCTTAAGATTTTATCGTTTTCCAAATGATTTTCCAATTCTTCGTTGAAATGGAAACGTGATGCAATGTGAAAAATCAATATGTTTATCTTTATCGCGCGCTACAACACTGTTCGTGTCTTCGAAAAAAGAAGGAGAAAAATAAATAGAAAAGAAAAAAAAAAAAAGTAAAAAAAATACATGGTGCAAATTGGAAATGCGAGTCCAAGTTTCTTTCTGCACCTGGTGATACTTATATAGGGAAAAAAAAAAAAAAAAATGCGACACTTGCGTTCGCAAGAAGCCAAATAACGGTACTTATTTAACACGTAAATGGTTGAACGAACGAATGAGTCTCCGTGATCGTAAAACATCGGTCACTCTGTATTTACATTTCTTTCGAGAAAAATGTCGAAAGGCACATAGCCAAACGAGTTAAAAAATCCGAAACTCACTTACCCACTAGGCTTACGCTTTACGATAATCATATTTTTTTTTCTCCGTTTTTTCAAACAAAAAAAATTTATCTACAATGAACCTACGCTCAATACTTTGCTTCTCGTTTACTCAAGAATCAATCCTTTTGTTCGATGTGATTTTCCAAACTTGATTGAAATTCTAAACGGTTGTTGGGTAAAGCGAAATGTTGAGCGCAGATGCATTCGAAATGCTAAATACGTGCATGTGGTTCCGAGAATATTGTGCAAACGAAACTGGCGAGAACGACGAAGGAACTGCATGGATAGTATTCGCTGCATAGAAAGGAACTAACACAGAAAAATTGTTGTTGTTAATGTTGTCAAAAAAAATGTGTCAAATTAAAAATATAAGAATTTCAAGCATCTCACGTCCTAGTTGTGTATTCGAGTGGAGATTGAAGACAACACGCGTTTTCGAAATATCGGTCATTTTTTATTTATAAAGTATGTATGTACGCTTTGACGTAAATGGCAATTGCTCTTTAGTATCGTATTTTACATTACTTACAAGACACTTCAATCGTTCGATCGTAAAACAGTTGTTATGTCGAGAAAAAAAAAAAAAAAAAAAAAATTTATTTTCAGGAGCGTCAATTTGAACCTTGGGACCACAATTTTCCATGCATTTAACACCTGCGATAAATGTACAGTCACTAAGTGCGGTAAATTGCTTTCTTGCGTATATAAGTAGCAGAAAATTTCTAGAATTCTTATTGCAAACTGTGCATGTACAAATTAAAACAAGGCACAAGTATATACAATAGCCGACGTTCGGAAAAAGCTAAAATTCAATTCGTCTTCCAAACTTATTTCTTTGTATTCGAATTTAATAAGTTAAAAAAATTTTCATAATAAGGACAGACTAATATTATTTCATTACTTGTGCAGCCTTTTTTGCTTTGACAAGTTCGACCAGCTCCTGCAAAATGATCGTATAAATTTTAATGTAAAAGAAAAAAAAAAAAAAAAAGAAGAAAAAAAAATGTTCAAACGATATTTCTCCGAAACATACCTTATACCTTCTCATACATTCTTTTTTCGTTCTAGTTGGAATACAAGCAGCTATCTGATCCCATCTATCAGGCACGCTCGTAGGATAAGTCTTTAAAGCTTGTTCCAAAAGTTTCTGCTCTGCTGGAGTCCAAGGCTGCGATTCTTTCTTTTGTTCAGAATTAATACCATTCGAAATAGGGTGATCTAAACGTTCCGTAACTGCTGGCATTCTATCTTCGATCGATTCCTTTGTTTTCTTCTCGGCAATAAAATTATCGTAAGCCTTTTTGTTTGCTTGCTCTTTTAGACTAGATCTACTAAAATCTGTCGATTGTAGATCCTTAGCTTTTGCGAGAACTTCTTTCGCATCGCGTGTGATTCCGGTTGAAGATGTACTATGCTGATTAATAAAATTTGCAACTACCTCCCAACGTTGATTTGTTCCAGCCGGAAATAAATTTACCGCTTTTATCAGAAGTTGTAAATCATTTTCATTCCATGGAGCAGTGTGAGATTTTACTTGCTTTTCCGGTGTATTTCTCATATCGTTTGAAATAACACCGGCTCTACGTTCTGCTTCTATTTTTTTTTCAGTCTCTTCCATAATATTTAAAAATGCTATCCTACCCTCAGCCTGTAATTTCTTCATCGCTTCCTCCAATTGAACTAATTTAAAAAGTTCACAAATTTTTTCAACACTTTCCATATGCTTAATATTTTCTTCCGAATTTTGAGCAAAGTAATTGTTAGCTTTGCAAAAATCTCTCAACGCTTTTCTTTCTTTACGAAGTGCTTTCTTTTGTGCTTCTCTTTCTTGTTTAAGCGCATCCAGTTTTGCTTTCTCTTCGATCTCCCGCTTTTCTCTTTCTAATCGTTCCTTTTCTGCTGCGTCTCGTGCTATTCTTTCTTCTTCTTGCTGTCTTGCTTTTGCCGCTTCTTGTTTCGCTTTTTTTGCTGCTGTTTTCTTATCCTTATCTTCCTGCTGGAATTTTTTTATTCTAGGATCGATATTATAAGCCATGTCAACCAATGTACGTATACGTGCCATCTCTTCCTTCTTTCGTTTCGCACGAGTTGCTTTGTTCTTCTTCTCGATCCATTTACGCATATCTCGGCTAGAAAAAAGATTAAGGTCAATTGTAAAAACATATTAAGAAATAGAAATATTGTATGGGTGATATTACTTACTCTTGACCACTTTCTTTGTCTTCTTCGTCTAAATAAGAATATTCGCGCCACGAGTCAAAATCATACCAAAATGAATAAAATTTTTCTACTTTATCTCTAGGTGTATCTGATCCACCTAAACGCGGTACGGGCTTTTTTATAGACCATCTAGCATTTTCCTTAAATGCTTTACCCATAACCACGTAAAAATTATTTTTACAATCTTTTTCGTCCGGTAATTCGTCGTTAAAATATGGATCCACACTGTCGTAACTCCGACGCTTTGCAGGGTTCCCTAAAATTTCCCAAGCCCGTGTTATGCAGGTGAAGTAATCGTCGTCTGGTCGGATTTCCTCTCCCATGGCCTTGCGCTTATCGGGATGATGTTTCAGAATTTTCTGCTTATCTGTAATTCACATATCAAATACTCCTCAACCGCGTTAATCATTGTGTCAGGCAAGACAATGAACGATATAACACCTACATTCCTTTACAGAGTATACTTTGAACTTTCTCTACGTACAAGCCCTTTTTATAATATCTTCGGTTGCTTTGTGCCTAAGCTTTTTCAAGCCTAAAACAGCATAATGATCTTGATCTCTCCACTCCTTTGGGTCCAATGATCTAAGGTACTCCAAGTCATCTTCAAACTGATATTGAGAAAAATCCTCTTCATCGGATGATTCTGATATCCTGGTAGGCATAAGACTGCGATGAAATTGAGCTGCCCATGCTTGTGCAGTTGAGTATAAAACTAAAGGTCCTGCTTCACATGATTCCATCTTGGATGAAGCTGTAAATTACATTTCATAATCGTTGGGATTTCTCATGTTCAATTTAATTTTTCTTCGTTCCATTAAATCCACATGTAAAAATAAAAAATATCTTTCGATTACACGATACATGTACATATATACATATATATATATATATATATATATATATATATATATATATATATATATATATATATATATATATATATAAAATATATAAAGACTACAAAAGATTCATTTTAGAAATTTCCGAATAGCACAAGATAAGGTTAAGATATTTTTTACTATTCATAAATCTATAAAACTTATAGTCTTATGAAAAGTAAGAATATTAAAAGAAATTATTTAAAAATTTTGAGATACCGTTACATACATATATGCTCGATAAAATGTACTTTGTGAAATTTAACCTCACATGGCCGGGTGTCAAAAAGGAAATATTAACAAAAATATAAAAACTTACCAGATATTCTATTTAAATCCGTCAAATTGGCGTCACTTATGTTAGTCGTCATTATTAGCTAATAATAAGATGTTACTTTTTACGAAGAAATTGCTAGAGAAATCGCAATGAAAACATAAGCGAACGGTACCACAGACGAGGTATAGGATAGACCTAACATTTAATAAGACTTTGTATTCTATGTTCTGAAATACCGATTGTGCAAAAAATCAGGCTCCTCTATAATTTAAAGATATTTCAATGATGACAATTATGTTTCAATGAAAAAATTGATAAAAATCAAAAAATTTTAAAAATAATTTCTTTAATTTTCTTACATTACATATATTATATTTATAAATCTTTTGATTATTACGATATCAAATAGATTCATAAGCATTATGAATTAATATTAATTATGAATTAATTAGAAATCATAAATTATCAAATAAAAGATACAAAGAAAAGAAAATAAAAAAAAAAGAATTAAGAATTGATTATCAGCGCTATCTCTTTAATATTAAAAGTAATTCTAATGTTAAAAAGTAGTTATTCTGTTCATGATATATATAGGAAAGTCATTGGTTGTAGCATTCAAATTCTTAATATAATAATAATACAAAAGAACAATTCAGACATTTATTCTGTCTACGTATTTCGTGTGTATTTTTTGACAGTCAAGAAATGGCGCTTACAATCAATTCTTATCCTATCTTCATCTTTCCTTTACTTTCTATCTTTTTTTTTATATCTATACTGCAACTTATCACAGATGAAACATGGTATGTCAATTGAATATATTTTCAATATTTCTCTTTCATATATAATGCTACTAATGCATTTTAATTTTTAATGTAAAAAAATATATAAATATATATGTTATATTCTTTTTGTAATGTATTTTTAGGATAAAAACCTGACAAAACATTATATTTTGATATATGAAGCAATATGTTATATGACATTGAAAATATGTGACAATGTAATATTTCCGAAACAAGGGATAAAAATGCATTGAATGTTAATATTCTTGTCAGTAAGATATTATTGCATTATATATATTGCATTATATACAAATCTCTCAGTGGGAAATGTTATTTTTTTATTGTATAGGTAAGTGTAAGTACTTATACATATATTATAACGAAGAATAATTATATATCTTATTAGATATTTAGATTAGACTAATATACAGATTTATTTCGTTACAATTGTATCATTTATTATGGTATTATTATGCTATATACAGTATAGTAGTATTTTTGAAAAATTCAAGATTATTGATATACATACATTAATTTATGATAATGATGTGTTGATGTACTGAATAAGATTATTATATGTAATAGTTTATTTTAAATATATTTGTGAAAATATGATACATATTGTATGAAGAAATTTTCATGTAAATATTAAAAAATACAGATATTGTAATTATATTTGTTGGGATCATACTTTGGACGGAAATAACATTTTTTGGATAAACAATTACGTTTGGGAAGACTAGGGGAACATTTGTAGCTTTTTTTTCTTATTTTACAATAGTTGGCACAAACACCATATTTTTTTCATTACCCGTTAAAATATTAATCTTAATAGCATTCTTTGTTGAAACAATAACGAAACATTAAAAATTCAACAAGAGTTTATACACTTTTAAAAGCGACGTCATTTAGAAATACATAAAAATTACTTAAAAGTTCTATTTGTTAGTTAAAATAAATTAAAGCGCGTCAACTACAAAGTAGTATAGTTAAACATATATAAAATGATTGGAACAGATTATACTGTGCAATTATCACTAATTCCTCCGAATGTCGTAATTAACCTCAAAATCAATATTAAAAATATCAGGACAAAAAAGCATTTAATTATTTTACTGATGACCAGGTGATGACAAACGTCTTTGCGATTGATATGGATTTTGCAATAAACGTGGCGAACATTCAATTACTCGCAATAATAATGCATCTATATAATCTTCCAAGTCAGTTAGACGTTTTTTCTTTTCTGTTACTTCCGCTTGTAGTTGTAACGTTAGCTCGATGAGATCCTGATATGAAAAAAATTTAATTACATACAATCATATATTATTTTAATATCTTCAAATTATTGATATATAATGTAACGATATAATTACCTCTCTTGATTTTCCTTCGAACTGTGTCAGAACTTCATGTGGCAAATGGCTTTTCATTGTTGCTGTGGTTTTAATTGCATCTTCACCTCCGATGATAATTCTTTCTGAAGATAAATTATTATCATCATTAAATTCCTTGAATCTATTCTCTTTTTCTTTTTTCTTATCTTTTCGTAATTGTTTTTCATCCTTAGGACTCCAACAACCATATTTATCTTCTTTCTTCTCTTTCAATTTTTCTTCTTTCACATTCTTCTCTTTATTCGATCCTAATTTTTCTTCTATCTTGTTCTTTGCTTGTAAAAGTTCACGTGGTGCAGGATTCGGAGTCTCTGAAGCTTCTTGATGTTTTAAAGTTGAAGAAGGCGAATTTACAGGTGATGTTTCACAAGGTTCGATCTTTGGCTCGTCTATTATAATTTTCGGACTTGGTTTATTTTCCCATCTAAATATTTAAAAAAATATATTAATACAATTGTTTTTATTCAGCAAAATTAATTTAAATCTTTTAACACACCTTTTAAGATTATTATTAACTTGTTTACCATAAAGTTTTAAACCCCACTCATCTTCTTTGATGTTATCCGCCTTGGATAAGGAGATAGCAGAAGAACTCACTGAGAATCGTGGTGGTTTATTCGGTACCGAATTCGCTGGCACTGATGGAAATTGATGTGTTTCAAAATTATTATTGGAGGAAGTAATTGATGTCACCGAACCTACTCTATTACTGTTACCACCAACTGGGGCATTTAAAGATGATGCTGAACTCTTATGAGATAAATCGTCGAACTAAAATATACAATTGATATATACGTTATTACAAAGAATCGAAATAATAATATATTGATAAGTAAATTTTATTTACCGTAAATTCATCTTCGTCTTCGCTGATAACACCAGGATCGGCTTCACCTGGTTCTTGCCGTGTAGTTCGAAATTTATATTCCTCTTTTTCGTCTAAATCATCCCCTTTATCTATATTATGTTTGCTCTTCCCTTTCACACGATTTCCAATCGATTTAGCCAATTTTCTTAAACCTTTACGTTTTTCAAAACTGCCTATACTGAGTAAACTTCCACCTATTGAATGAGCAGCTGTGGATAATTGGCCAAGAGAACTTTTGTGGCGTTCTTTATGACTCAAATCAGTTAAGCTACCAGCTTTTACAATGAAACCTATCTTTACTTCGAGTTCACCTCTCTCTTTCGTATTTTCTTTGCCTGGTTTACTCCCGAGTGTATACCTAAATGTAATAAAAAGTGTTAGTAAAAGTATGTACAATATATTTAGTCTAGTACTGTTTTAATCATTTTATCATTTTAAACTATGAATTTAATATGATTTTAAATATCGTTGAAAAGAAAAACGCACCATCTGTTCCTTGGTCTTTCGTAAACATCAAAGCTGGATAGAGGTATGCTGATGGTGCCGAGAAATTCATCAACTCCCAAGAAATTACGATGGAGGGCCGTAAGGACAATTTCCGCAGTGTTTCCTTGCTCAGGTATAAGTAACTCACATTCTTCGTGCCATTCTACATCCTTCGAAGCTTTCTCCTTCACAGACGTTTGATATTTTTCTTTTCCCAGCGCGATCGTCACGAAACAATCGTTGGATTCTGCGTTATTAGATTAAATAAGTGAAAACGTGGGTGGAAATCATTTGAAACGTAGGTGTCGACCGTAAATTTAAATTAATAAGTCAAACAACGAATGTCAAATCTCGCGAGGAACGAGATTTCAATTGTCTTATCATCGTTCACACGAATTATTTTTGTAATTCTTTTATACTTATATTCAAGACAATGTTGATCATTCCATCATTGGTTGAATATCAGATTTGGAAAATATATGACAATAATAATGATATTAATATTAATAATAACGATAACAACAACAACAAATAATAATAATAGTAATAATAATAATAATAATATCAGATTGTTCAACAACAATTGAAATTACGAACGTGTCTTTTTAAGATTATTAGTAATTCTGTATTAAAAAAATGACAACTATGCGAATCGTTATATTACAAAGTTTATATATACGTCGTTCAATTTTATGACTAAACATTTTTGTATACTTCGCGATATTCGGAACACAAATGACGCAATGGCGGCAAAAACTTATTTTTCATTGTTTTGAAATTTGAATCTCTTTGATGAAACAAATTTACTGACATCGAGAAATTGTATTATGCTGTTCTATGAAATCTGATATGTATATATATATATATATATATAAAATGTTTTATTATAACATATTATATAAGGTCTATTCTTTATCTTAATGATCAATCAGGATACTTACTGTGTTTTCCTTTGGTTAACAAATTTTTCGCTCTTTGAACTGTGAACATAAAAAGGAATTTCATTAAACACTATAAAATAAGAAAATAAGAAAAGAATAAAAAAAAGAATTTATTTAAATATCAAAATTGAAAATTTTCATTAAAATCTTAATCTACTCAAAAATGAGATAAAGAAGGAAAGGCGTATCCGCGTGTTATTGTTAATTATGAACGATAAAATATTATGCCAGATGTATCTGACCAGAATATGAAATCGTTAGAATAAATTAGATAATATTTTATAAAGAGTCGCATCAAAACTGAGAAACATAATAACATACCTTCTTATAATGGTAAAACCGTAAACGTATTGGTTCTCGGCTATTATTCGTTGCATTCTTACCGTGAAACCGCGCTTCTATCGTACTGTTACACCGCTATTTTTCAAGTCTAATATCTTTTTTCACACAGGATATAAGATCAGGAAAAAATTCCTATGTATTTATCGTAGCGTTAACGTATGAATTTTTTTTCTTCTTTTTCTTATTTTTATTATTATTATTACATCATATTTTGAAATGATAATTTTTTGATAATTTTTTGAAACAACATTTATAGATTGAATTTATATTATCTATAATTTATAATTATGAACGAGATTTGCCATTACGTTTCATTTTAGTCATGAGACGATAATGCATAAAGCGCATGATGTGATCATTTTTTGAATCGAATAAAATGTATTATTTTTCTTGATTTCTCGCTAAATAACATTGATTCAGATGGGAAAATCAACTCTCTCTATACGTGTTTCCACGATCCGATTAAACGAAGCGAAAAGATGTGTCGGTTAGACATAGCGTAGCCACAGCTGCATCAAAATACCGTTTACTCGTAAAGGAACATTCTTAACGGTCCGAAGTCCCAATTAATTGGTTTAAAATATTTTTTTATTCATCAATAAAAAAATTTATTATGATTTATCATAATAATTAGTTTCATAGAATCTTTAAATTAAAAAAATTTAAGAAATCTTTAAATTAAAAAAAAAAATTAGCACATATATATATATATATATATAATTTTTCTTTTATTTTTCTTCAAAATGACAACAATTTTATATAATAAAGTAAAAAGTGTAGTTTAAAATATTGTTTATTGTTTTTAATCCAAAAAAAATTGTCGAGATAGAAAAAAAGGAAAGGGTACTTAATAATAGATATACGATCCTGAGCAGAGGATATACTTACACATGTACGAATGAGAAGGGGAACATCAGCTGCTTCTACATAAGTACATATGCTTTCACACTCTACCTATTTTGCATTGAAACGAAAGTATTAAAAGTTTGTCAACTTGCAATAAATCTTTTATGATTAACATTAGCGATAAAAGTAATCCGATGATATTTTTAAACGAAAAATTATTGAAAATAATCGTTGATAAAGATTTGATTTGTACAATGATTTGTATAAATTTTACTAAGCAAATTAAGTAAGTCAGTTTTCGAAATTTAATGCATCGAATATGTGGGTCGTAAATAACCGCGCGCGATTTAAATACATTATCTTTATTTTGGCAACGATCAAACACATCGCAAAATATAATGTTATGACTTTTATACCAGATATTCGTGTAGAGTGAAAATGTTTATATCTGCCGAGGAACTAGAATGTAGAGTTCGTACTGTACTTCGTGCACGTAATTAATGAAAATGTGTATAGGAATGCACATATAAGATCGCTATCTTTTTGATTCAAGCAATGTTCGTGTTTTTAAGGTATTTGAGTTTTCACCGCCTCTTCCCAATCTAACTATCGCGTTACGGGACACTGCATTTGAATGTGATGAAAATTTTCTTGGATATTTATTTTTTAAAACTTTTACAAAAATAAACTGTAAACAAAAGGGATTGAATACATCGAAAGTTGATTTATATTAATCATTTAAAAATATCGTGATCGAAATCGAGGTAAGTAAGACACATCGTCCACGCTAGAAAACTGTTATATATATACTATATTCTTAAGAGACAATGTAAAAGATCTACTTTCTCAGTAAATAAATTTCTAACAAGCTATAACGAGATTGCAAGGTTTCGATTGCCTACATTCATTGAAGGATACGTAACCTAGTCTACGTGTAAGCATTAATTGGTTTATATTCAGTATAAACCACCTGCCGCATAGATCATATTTCTATCCGTTACGTTATGGAACTTATTTCGAAGTTCCTAGTATACATACCTGTCACTTGAACGTGCGTCGGACTCCACATTTTGTTCGATTCAGTTACAGCGATCACAAATATTCATCTGTTGTTCTTTCTACGACGAGCCAATCTACGTAACTATCACTACTTTAATGTCGATTACTGGCATTACGCGTTTTGGTTTCCACAATTCTACGTACTACGTAAATTAACCACACTAACAAACTATCCACCGATGCAATGTATGAACGACAACTGTACTGTTGACTAGTGTTCGAACAACCGCTACGTCCGCCTTGCGCATCGCGCACCATTACGGTAACTACTGCGCATCCAGTTTTGCGCATCCACTCATGCTTCGGGATCGTATGATATATTTCAATAGCCCTACGCTTACTATGTTATTGATACATATTTTTATTAATTTAATTTATAAACAAATAATGAATTAATTTATTTGAAAATTTAAAAGAAATTTCTTTATCTTTAAAGAAATTCGAGTAATATAATATTAAAATATAATATTAAAATTATTATAAATTTTTATAACTTATTTTGTGAAGTAACAATTTCATTCTTCAAATATAAATAAACAATTTCTTTGTTATATATTTCACAAATAGTAATTATTTTGTTATTTTAAAAGGAAGTTTATATACATCGTATATATTTAGAGATATGAAGTAGTCCATCAATGTGTAATCATTGTGATTAGTCATCGGTAAAATACGGAAATACACAAATAAATAGAAATTAGAGAATTGAATATGCAAACATTGTATGTATAGTTTTGTAACTAATAAATAAGTAAACAATACGTATTTTTGATTAATATTTATAACTGAAATTTTTTTATAAATGAGACATATTATAATGATAAAACAGTTTTAAGTATTAATGAATTATATGAAATGAAATAGACAATTAAACAATTTTTTTTTTTTGAGAAAAAACATGTTTGTTAAATATTCGAAGAATTATGCATCTTAATCAAATCGTTTAATATTTTTATCATGTATTATTTTATCACAGATTCGTCATGGTTATGTTATCGCAAGATTTATTTTTTTTTATCACACACGTAGTATTTATTTGTCAGATTAACATTATGACGATTGTACGATGATATATGTTTGCATATTATAGACCATTTAATATCTATAATCAATATCGACTATAACATATGATTTATATGTTGTTGTTCATCCATTGAATTTAAATAAATAGAAATTTTAATATGCATATATAATTAAAATCCTATAAATTTTAATTTAAAAAAATTTTAATTTATATACGTATATGCGTATATAATTATAAATATATATAAATCATATTTACATATTACATATTTATATAAATATATATTGAAATTTTTTTAAATATATTAAATCATAATTTTCTTTAAAATTTTATGAAAATGCTAAAATGCGAAATGTTATTGTTTTATTTCGATAGAAATATCTCGAAAATGATTAAAAAATTATATTTTTACGAATATTAACATGGTTGTACATAGTATTCATTACATATTCATGTACATGTAGATATCTATTAAATTTGTAAGAATTAAAATATTTGGTACTATAATGCTTTTTTATCATAATGTCACAATTCAAACGGTACATTGAATTTAAAAAATTTATGCATTTTTAAAAACAAATGTCGTATAACGTATATGTAACGTATAAAGTAATATTTCATACAATTGTTCTTCGCATATTTACAAAATTTCAAAGCGTACCAAGTCAAGTTTGATGATTAATAAAAGTCACTTAACAATTAGATCGCATTTCAACTATAATGCAAAAAAATTCTTTAAAAAAATATTAAAAATTATGCAATGATTTTTCTGTCTCAATTATTATGCACTTGAAATTATTTCCATTTAACATATATGATACATTATATTATATCTCATAAAGATAATTTTATCGTTTAATTTTATGCATTAACACAATCCTTTACTCATGAAACATGTACAATGCAATAGATATTGATAGTTTTCATAAAGCAATAATCTAAACAATTATTTTAATCATAATTAACAAATAATAATAGTTATAAACAATCATGGAAAAACAATATATCCACGTATTAATATAACAATATAAAATTGTGAAATTTTAATCATGATTTATATTTTGATCATATATTTACTTGAATTTTCTTAATTTACCGATAGATGGTGCTATGTGCAAATAATAGCCATTCCATTACATCAACACGATCGGTGTACAGGTTCACCTTTGTTCTTTTAGTTCCCCTTTTCTCAGAATCTTTAATTTATCTCTCTTTTTTTTTTTACTTTATTTTCATATTTTTAGTTTTTGATTAAAGTCAGATTTTAATATCTTGCATGAATTTTATAAGCGTTACTTTCAATCTTATTAGAATAATTCATTATTAGAATAATATTTCTAAAAATTCTAACTGTCATTTCGTTCGCGGTTTTGATCACGTGATCTCGTGTACGCATGAACCAACCTTTAAGTTTCGAATCCCCCACGCTAGTGCTTACTGATTCACTTCGATTCACGACGATGCATACCGCCAGTCGGTTCGAATAATCGCCTCGTGGCAGGTGAAGACGAAAATCGGCGAGGCCGAGCCTGCCAGCTATCCAATCACCTAGTCAACTAGTCGCCGTATGAAGTACGGACGAACCACGAAATCGCACCTCAATTTTCCACAAGAAATTTTGTTACCTATTGCGGTGCGATACGGTATACAAAATTTCGCGCAGCTATCTGTGTAACGTGTTACTTTTCTGTTTTCTTTTGTCACTTAGTCGTCGATTGGTCTCAATTTGTTTCGGTTGTTTTTTTATTTCGTTCAGTGCACTACATAACTACAAAGGTGAGACATGTCTTCTTTGAAGGGTGATAAAATTCCATGTGCCCGACTTTGCCATATCGTCAAGTGGGATGATTTTGACGGCTATGGATTTAATCTACACGCAGAAAAAGGAAAAAATGGTCAATTTATTGGTAAGGTGGATGACGGTTCTCCTAGTCAAGCCGCTGGTTTACGACAAGGTGATCGAATCATCGAGGTTAATGAAATCAACATCGCAAACGAGACTCATAAGCAGGTTGTTGAACGCATAAAGGCTTTTCCTAATGAGACGAAGCTTCTGGTGGTCGACCAAGAAGCCGACGAATATTTCAGGGCCAACAACATCGTTATCAAGGGCACTATGGCGAACGTCAAGGTGATCAAGACCCCAGAAAAGAATCCGAATAGTAGCGAACAAGAAGAGCTTAACGGCAGCAATGCCTCCACCGATGAGGTGTGTATCATTTATTTGTTTATTTATATATTCATAATCATTTTATTATTTTTAAAGTTATCTATTGCTCAACATAGAAGATCTTAGAATTGAGAGTCCACTCCACCTGTTGCTTCGATAATTTGTATTTATCATTTGATAATTCGTTATAACCTGTCATGTAAACACGTTTTTTTAGAAGGCAATCGTTAGTTATCTTTATATATCTTTTTCCAAATTTTTTTTAAGAATTCTTCGAGAAATATTCTGCTTTTAATTAATATCATAAAAATAATGATAGAATTTCTATTCTACTTCTAAAAAGTTCTAAATAATTTTTAACAATTTTAAAATATATGATCTTCTATCATACATTGTATAATTTTGTTAAAGCATTATTTTATTATTATCTTTTTTTATTATCTTTTGATATCAAATCCGACGGTTTAATTAAAGTAGTAAATCATGTTTCATCCTAACGTGTTTTTTTGTTTCTTATTTCTTTCTTAGGATTAAAGTAAATTTTGATTTTATAAATAATCACTATATGATGTCTGTTCGCAATTCATCTTATCAACATATGTGACAATGTTTTTTAAAGAGAGAAAAATGTCATTTTTTATATATATATATATATTTTTGAGATAAGTTAAGTAAGTGTTTCACCGGTCTAAGTTTTCGAACATCTGTGTTTGCTGCAATTTACAGCAGAGTAAAAACAAGAAAAAAGTTAACGCGCCATACGTGGGGAATGTTGCGTCGTTTTACCATATATTACAGTATGCGAACGAATAAAGTAGAAGCGGAGAGTTTCGATTTCTCATTCTGTATTCTAAAAATATAGATTGCATGAAATGCGATATTTGAATAATATACACAATTCAGGATAACTTGTTCATCGGTCTAGCAGATTTTGATCGATGATTTACAATTCGATAATGAAATTATCTTTCATCGTAACAAAATTATCGATATTAAAACTAATATTTCACAAACAGATGTTGCGCAACTAGTGCACATATGTATAATACATGACAGCAAGTGTTTACGAACTTTTGTATGATATTTCGATACGTTGAATATTCCCTGTTGTATTTAGGAACGAAAAACTACAATGTAAGTACCTACATCCGTTGATTTCTTTCTGGTCGCCATCCGACGATAACATGTTTGATGTTGATACTCCTATCGCAGCTTCCATGAATACCGCTTATCTTGCGTGTCTCATAGTTACAATCGCTAATTATATTTTATAAAAATCTCTTTTTTCCATTTCTCTTTTTATTTTATTTTATTATTTTATCCTTAATAAAATTCTAAATTCTTTTATTTATTTTTTTTTTTTTATCGTTCTAATGTATTATTGAAGTCATTTAAGAAAGACTAAGCAATTAACTCGTGATCAATACTATTCTATTGATCTACAAATTACTCTTTTTGTTTAGCGGGAAACGAATTGAAGATTGAAATTTACGATGCAATCAACCGTTTCTTTTATTCTTTTCTTATTTATTTCAACGTATCATGTCCGACGTAAATGTCTTGACTTGGTAACAAAATCACGAAGTAAAATCAAATACTGGGAATTTTTTCTCAAGGTCACGAAATCGTATAAAACCACTTTGTTTCCTCGTTAGTTATTCTTTGTCTGCTTTGTCTCTTTCCCTCTTTCATTCCCGTCTCTTGTTCGAGAAGCAGTTATAAAGTAAGTAATTTTTCTATTTCGGCATCAGTTTCCTTGTTTCCATTGCGATTCATCGGTAAGCACAAGAAGGTAAGCGTTCGCGAGCATCGAGTGACTCATTCGTTTTGTTCGCGAGCGATAAGACACGTACAAAAAAAAAAAAAAAAGAAAAAGAAAAAACATATATCACAAGATTCGTTTCTTTAGTTATTACACGCGATCAATTTTCTCGATGGAATTTCAAGACGCGTGACGAAGTTTATCGGAAATTGTTTCAATTGTTTGGCCATCGGTTCTCATTGAACCGATATCATAACCATTCTCGCGTGTAACAATTACGGTTGTTAATCGGCGGAAGTTGCTCCTTTAGAAAATGGCACATTCGTCGCTGGCCTTAATTCGCCTTCATGGGATCCGCGCTCGATCATCTTGCCGCGATACGTGGAACCCGATCATGCCAACTATCTCGCGATCCAAAGATTTGTCCTCCGTCGATACGATTCACCGGATTTCCGCTCATTTTCGCGGCGTCAAGTTACGTAAATTTCTCCTTGTTCGTACCAACTTGTGTACGTGTATATATACATACGTACAGTCTATCCAGGATAAAACAGTAAAAGAAAATGTGGAATGAATCAACAACGTGTCTGTAGAAATGTTTCTTTTACGCGAATGCGTTATTCACGATTCGTCAGTTCGATCACTCGTGTAGTAAATACATAGTTAATCGCCTCTCTACAGGCAGGCTGCTGGTCAACTTCCTGTCACCATTTTCAAGTTGCGCAATAGAGCAACCGTCGCGTGGCGTGCACGGTGCGCGAACGAGAGGGAAAATCGTTTACCTCGAGTGGAAGGAACGAGGATCTTTGGAAATATTTCACGATCGGTTGGAGAGAGATGGAGAGATGGTAACGATGTCACGGGTAAAATCGGGTGAAATTCTTTCGTGACAACGACTGACTTAGCCTTAAAAGTCCGTTATCCGCTCTTATTCTATTTCCGTGTGCATCGTTCAAGCGATTTTTAAAGAAAGCGTGCCAAAAACTCGGGACGAATATATGCATATGCAGATAAGGTCATTCCCTCTCGAAAAGAATCAGGGCATTAGGTGCATATCGTGTTTCGTTGTTCGAATTAATTAAAAACTGTTATAAGCATATATATATAGGTATGCACGGTATAAAATATCGATATATTCGTTTTGCAATTTTTTAATATCATGTTAAATACAATTGTTTTTCCCCAACAAGAATAATTTCGAAAAGAATATTCGAATATCTAAGAAGATTGCTCGATTCATTTGATTTTAATTACGATTGGTTACAACACTGTTCAATTGCATAAAAAAAAAAAAAAAAAAAACAAAGAAACTCGTTTGAGAGAATTAATCTCAATGCCGCGGCATAGATTCTCAGTTTTTACGGAGAGATTACTTCATTATTTTAATCTTTGTTAGCATTAGTCATTCATAGCGAGCTTTTTCTCTTCGTTCTTGCGCATGTGTCATGATCAATTATTACGATCACAATTATTACGCGTGAAAATATACGATACGATACGTTTGAAATTATTCGACTTCATCAAATAGTCCAAGTCCAATTTCTGGAGAAGTGAAATTTTTTTTTTTTTTTTCTTTTTTTTTTCCTCTTTTCAATTTCGGACACGATAAGAGTGTGTTAGAAAAGGACAAACGGACTAACATTATTTCGAAGAGATTTAAACGGTGTGTGGTTTGGAACCGGTTTTCCGTCGCGCTTGCCTTTAGTCGATGGAATTCCTTTAAGTACCGTTCGGAATATTGCATCAGGAGCCAAGGTCATTTTGAATCTCTTATAAGATAAATTTGTCCATCGTTTTTGAACCCTCTCCCCTCCCCCCCCCCCTCTCCACCTTCTTCCAAATTTATTGGTTTTTAAAAAAAGCTTATCCTATTTTGTTAATTACCTTTTGCTTTTACTTTCCGTTAATCTAAAGCGAAATATATTGCCGTTGCCATACGGTGGAAAATAAAAGTGTCTCACTCATTCGTTTAACACCAATTCGTGAAAAAAATTCAGTTGATATTTTTTTCTTTCAGCGCGACCGCGACTCACTTGTTTGGGAACGCATATTTACGCGATCGTCTTTCATACGTGACCCGAGCGTCTTCCGCTATCTCTCGCCCCTCTTCTGAATTCTGCTTTGTTTCTCTTTGTTCGTTATAGAGAGAGAGAGAGAGAGAGAGAGAGAGAGAGAGAGAGAGAGAGAGAGAGAGAGAGAGAGAGAGAGAAGAAAAATAACGTATATTATACGTAGATAAGGGAATAAAAGGAATGTTTATTTTCAGAACGCACAAAAATCAAGTGGATCGAACGATACGTTGCATAGCGAGAGCAGCACGGTATCGGCAAGTGCAACGAGAACATCGACCAGAAGCGAGAACGATAACGAAAACGAGAGCGAACGCGAGGAAACTGGCCAAGAGAACGGGAACAGTATTAAGAACGATACGACGACGATGGCGCACGTGCACGGTACAGGAAACGGGAACGTCACCGGTAACGAGTCACGACAGGGTTTGAACCTGAAAATGAGTGCCAAAGAACTTAGAGCCCAGCTAGCTCTTCGCAAGAAATACGATCCGAAGAAAGAATCGATCGGTTTCAAGGACAAATTTGACATCGTACAAAAGTTATAACGGCAATTTCGTCTGCCTCGTTTGATAATTTGTCGACTATGCGCGGTGCTCCTTTTTATCTCGCTATTAATAGATAGAATCCTTACGTCGTGGTCGATTTTATTCGGATGGACATCGGGCTACGTTTATACGCGCTAAACTTAACGCATGCGCACAATCTTTTCAAATTTCCAACAATTTTCGAAACTTTTAACACACACACATATATATATATATATATATATAGATTACGTGCACATAGTTTCTTTAAAATTGAATAATATGAATGTTTGATAAATATTAAGGGAACAATGCACAACAAAATGTTACGAATTATTCCAAAGTGTGAACATTGTTGAAACATATCCAATCGATTGGAAAAAAAGTTTCTTATTCTAGTAGACTATACAGTAATCTTGTTAACTATAGCGAAAATTATGCGCATCAAGGACGATCACGACGATGCGAGAGAAAGTGTAGGACGTTGCGCGACGCGCGTCGCGTGACGTGTGCGTCATCGATAATTTCTATTATTTCTTTTTAAATTTAATATATCGCTCGTTCTTTTATTGTGCATTGAAAGAATGTATATTTTTTTCAAAGCTAAGATATCTCGAAGTTATTGCGACATGGACAAAGAAAGTTATGATAAAAATCGATCGATATTTGATGCAGTAAAGATTCTGCCAACATTCATACGGATTATGTAATTTAAGGAATGTAACAGCGCGTAAAAATGCGACGAAACAATAGTGAGAAGATTTGGGCGAATTTCCTTGTCCCATTAGAGGTTGCACATAGCGTGTGGGACGAACCGAAAGTCGCAGGATTTGCAGGAAACTATTCTCTAACATTGCTAAATATTACGACAACTTGTTGTGTAACTTTCAATTATCGTCGTCGTGATCCTTTTGCGTCGTGTTTCATATTTTACGTGAATACTTGGAAACTAGATGTTTTGTTTTTTTTTTTTCGCACGATATGTACCGATATACATTTCATCTTGCGATAATTTCTTTAGTCATGATAAATATCGATAAATTTATTATCATGTATTCTGATTAAATGTTACAACGAAAGAGAATAATTTATTATTGATCTTCTCATTGTTTTTTGAGAGACTTTGTGCAAATTTGAGATCTAGTTAATTTTGTCTAAATATATTTTTAGTCAAGTAATGAATATCAAAATAATGCATTTAATATTCAATTGATAAATTAATTAACCATCATGTTTCGTATGGATCTAATATGAATATTGATAACAGAATTCCTAAACAATATTATTTTAAACTATAATTTTTTAGAATAATGATATTTTGTACTATGCGTCTATCTTTGTGAAATAGATAAAATCAGACGCTTTTGTAATTGTATGGATTCTTATCTAAAGCACGACAAACATAATTGTTCTCTTTTATCCATAATTTCGTTAAAGCTCTTATCATTTTGAAAAAAATTTCATAATGTGCAAAAAGATATATTTTTTTTTATGACGTAAATCGAAAATAGATAAATAGAAAATTGTTCAGTGGTCATGACAATGAACAATTACGTAAATTGCAAATATAATAAAATAATCTTGTTATAGAAAGAAATTAAAAAATTTGTAAGAAAATTACAATTAGAAAAATAATTTTTATGTAAAATTTTATTTATTTATCATTTTTGTTGTATTTAAATTCAAATTCAAATTTCTTGGTATTTTTGCCTTCTACTAATAATCAATGTGAAATGAATTCAAATTTTATTTTGAATTGCGAATGTTAACGCTGCATGCTACAGCGACTGATTAATCAATCGTATTCTTGATTAAAAACATCGGATCATTTAAAACTAATTCATTTATCTATCGGTTAATATTTTGTATCGAATATGTATTGTATAAATTTTTACATATTTTTCGTTTTATCGCAATATTTTTGCGAAGTTCGATGTATACGCATGTTCATTTTTGTAAATATTAAATTTCTGAGTATCAAGATCGGTGCAACCTATTATTGCTATTATATCTTATTTTACATAATAATTTGTGTGGCGGCTATTGTATAACGCATTCAAAATTATCCGAATTTAAAAATGAAATTAATGTATCGGTATCTAATTTGAAATCATAGCCTAAATTTCATTTTGAGCGATCAGAAATATTTTATTTATTTTCTTTTGATAATTATTCAATTTAGATAGATTACAAAAATATAAGTTTTAAATTTAGAGAATCATTGGAAAAGAAATTATTCATTTTTCATATCAATTAAAATTTAATATAAAACTGCAGAAAAATATATTTATAGCATATTATGCCATAGTGTGAAATTTAAATCAATGATTCTTTATGCTTAAAACTTGTATTTTTAAATTTTTACTGGTATAAAAATTTATTATTCTATTAAAAAAATAAATCACAAATTTGTAATCACTGAAAACAAAGTAATATTTTATAATCAAAATATTATTATATTTTACAATTTTTTAAAGTGTTAATTTTTCATACGAATTATTGCACCGATTTCTTGCAATGTATATAAATGCTCTAATTAAGAGTTAAATACATATATTGTTACAATTATTGCACATGTTTAATGTATTTTCTAAGCATAACTTTAAGAATTAGCTTCGATGACAATACTTAATTGTACGTTATTCATCAAATTATGTTTATCTACATACATCTCTGTATAAATAGTATTGTATGTATGTATATTATTCATGTTTTTTTTATGACCTTCTTCTTTACTATTCATTTGAAAACTTATAATTAATTAATATTCATTATTATTTTAGTATAGAATGTGGTTTTACATCTCTTTAAAAAACTAATTTTAAATAAAGATAAACGTTAATATGCAAAAATATTATTTATAAAATTTATTTTTTAGAAATTATAAGTAACTTAATTTTATATTAGAAATGTACAGTAGTGAATTTATCGCTATTACAACGCGAAAACTTTCTTGTATTCATTTTAGTGTCAATTTCAAGGTTAGTGATACAACATAGAATAGAAATTTGATAATTGAAAATAAAATTTTCAAAGGATAAAGTAGAGTAAGAATTAACAATCAGCGTCATTTCTTAATAACTTTCAGAAAAATTTGATAAAAATGGCGTTGATGGTCAATTCTTATTCTATGTCTATCCTTTCCCTGTCATTTATTTTTCTTTTCTGTCTATTACATGTTGTGTACAACACTCTAGAGATGGCGTTGATTTCCTAATTTTTACCCTATCTCTATCTCTTATATTATTTGTTATCCTTCTTTAATCTCTGAGACGATTAAATATCGATTAAATTAACTTCATTGTTTTACTTGTGATTTCTTGGTTTTTAAAATTTTTTTTAAATTATTTAATATTTAAATTAATTTTAATAAGTTATTTTACTTTTTCATACTGTTCACAAATGACAGTGTAGATAATTTGTGAGATTTGATCAGTTGTATCATTTTCTAAAATCTTTTTTTTTTTAAATATTTCAATATTTTCAATTTAAATTTGATGTGTTTAGATTATAATTTACTAAAGGGGATAAGAAACACTAATTTTTTTTTTATAATCGGTATTTTAAAATATATAAGACAAAATTTTCCATGTCTATTCTATTTCTTATCTGTATTATTCTAAGTTTTTTTTAAGATTAAAATTAAAATATAAAAAATTTCATATGACATGATATCATATCTATGATATAATTTCTAAAATCAATGTATTAAATCATAGATAATTTATCAAAATCTTTATTTCTTGCACGATCGGGGCAAAGATATTAATATAAATTCTTTATTTCGTCTGTAGTTTAGAATAGGATATGTTATAATCATAAAAAAAAATCTAAAATTTTATATTTTTAATACTTGTTTTTTTAATACTTTATTTGAATTACTATGAAATATTTGATTTGATGAATAATTATGAGAAACATTTATTATACTTTTTTATTTTATTTTCTTTTAATAAAATATTCATTTTAATTAATCATTTTTAAAATGCGAAAAACTTCTATATCTTGTCTTGTCTTGTTGATTCGTGGATGTAATTATTTTTATGGTAAAACAATTTTCTTCACAAATTCTTCAAAAATAACTAATTAATCAATTAAAATTTATCGATTATAAAAATATATTAGTATTAGCATCAATAATAAATTTGCTATTGTATAGATTTAGAAAAAAATATGTATAATAGTAAATTATATAAATGTATATAGATTTGATATTTGTAAGGAAATAGTATGCATAGTAGAACAGTATACAGTGCAGTATATGAAAAGATTACATTAACAATACATTGATAATATGGAAAAAAGGAAAAATATTGCGAATAAAAAAATAAAATAAATAATTAATGAATTCTAATAGGTCAATAGCATATAAATATATAGAAGAAAATAGGGAAAAAAGAGTTACAAAGGCAGATTATTTGATTGATAAGTGGAAGCAAGAAAGCACAACGGGATTGAATGTAGTGCGAGTGAGAAAGAGTATATGAGGCGGACATATATGGATGCAGGGTCCGAAAAGCTCTCAGGTTACGTCGACGGCGCTAACCGTTTTCACGATATTTGCTTTCCTTGTTCCACTCTCTTTTCCTCCCTTCGTCTCTATCTTTATCTTTCGTTTATCCTTTCTCTGTCTTTCTTTTTCCTTCTCCTTCTATTTCTCTTTCCTTCTTCTTTTCCTTCTCAAACTCGCGCGTACGCATACACTCACATCTCTCTCGATCCAACTTTTCTACGATCTTTCTCTTTCCGACACATCGATTAGCGTTCTTGGTCATTCGTATGCACTCAGAAATCACATTTTCTTTGTCGCGCCACATCCAAAAATAATCGGCAGTCGTGCAACTATGTATAGGTGAGAAGAAGAAGAAGAAATATAGATACGTCTCTTATACGACGAAGATGGAGAGAAGATGTGTCGTTGTAATGCTACGTGAGAGAAGGAATACGGTTCTCGTTATTTCGAGATTATCGAGGATTGCCTGTTTTTTGGAATTGTGCCGATCGTCTCGTTCACTCTCGATATTGAAACGATTTTGACGTTATACGTTAACAACAAATATACCATTGCTGCAAATCATCGATTTCGGAATTGAAGATACATAATTGTTAAAAACAATAAGAAAATATATAGTGACAACATTAGATTTCATAACCTTAAACAAGGAATGTATAATTATTCTTACTATTATCTATTTTTATATACTAGTTCGATATGTGGAAGTTAATGTAGAATAACTAGCTAATATGACATTAACGTGGGGATGACATTAAAGAACATCGAGGATAAATCGATATAATTTCTAATAAAAGGAAAACAAGTGAAAGTTAACGAGTGATATATTTTGAAATAAAATTTCAAGTGCGTATGATATTGTTATATGATAAAATTATCAAATTGTGTAAATCAGTGAATACTTACGTAGTATGAGTCTGGGACATTAAGTAACCGCGTGGGAGTTTAATACTCTAAGAATAGAAAGGCAAGAAATGCAGAATGGTTTTTGAATTTGTCATTCGTACATACATAAAAATGAATTTTAGGAACGGAATTTTTTTCATTGATTTTAATCAAATTTATTCGAATTAAAAAGAAATTATTTGCTCACAATTAAAATCAATTACGATATAAATATATTAAATTTTACTTGATTACAATTTCTTTCATTCTCAATTCTTCTTTCATTTCTCGAATACCTTGCTTTGTACACATGGTTAACATTTCAAAATGTTCGGTAATCGTTGACGTTATTTTAACTCGACATGATCCGTTGTTGACTGTGCTGCTTTCCAACGCGTTATTCCAAGATGCAATTTCTCCCAAAATAGATATCAGCTCGCTAAATAAATGCATCGCTAGACGTTATAAACACTCTGCTGACACTTTTGCACAGTAACTGTCTAGTTAGGATATGGAAACTTGTAAACAGTAGATTTATATACAATAAAATATCGATTATCGAATTAATTAAAAAAAAAAAATCAGATAATTGATAAGGAAGAGTTAAATTTCTCAATAATTATATTCGCAAATAACTAAAATTGAACAATTTTCAAACATGGATGTTTATTAAATAAAAAATTCATAATAAGAGAATTTGCATTACAATTAAATTTTTAATCGTTTTTCAGAATACGTGTTTCAGAATATAAACATAGGGAGATATGCTAGTTTAAATACATTCTCATTCTGTGTTTGAATTTATTTGAATAACTAATCTTTAAATAATTGACGTTCTACTGTATTTTAAAGTTAAGCACGCAATGTTTCGAAACGTTTCAAAGTGAATAAAATATTATTAATATTAACGAATGAAGGAAAAGATAATACATAGATATTTTAAATTCTTTGTTCGTATTGAAAATCGTCAATTGTCTCATCAATATATTTGACATATTTGAAATTTTTGTCGGGAAGGAAGAAATCATCGCTTTAAAAGAATTTCGTGATCGAAGGGAGAATCGAAAGCAGATCGTTCGCGATACGTGTTCGTACGCATAATAGAGGCCGGTATCTTGTCTTGTCCTCGCACTCATAACATCTATTTCCAGAACGGACCAACGACTAAGTTTAGATCGGCTGTTCCATATTACTCGAGCCATTCGCCCACTCGGGTCCACTTGCTCGCAGGAAAATCTGATAAACGTACAAATAAACGATTCGTGATTACTCCAATTCTTATCGAAACATCCCTTTTTTCCCATTTAATTCTACTTCTCTTGACGGAAGGATGATAGATGGCGGAACATGTACGCGCATAGTGCCATTTCGACCGTTAACCAATGAACGATAACAAACGCAGTTGGTAGCACTGTAAAAATATTGGTGGTTCTGCACGCAAATCTGCACACGTGTTACTGTATTTATATCGATCAAGATATATCGATTTGTATCGAGAATAATCGAAACGATTACACGATGCTAGATAAAAAAGATACCAAGATGTAAGCTTAAACAAACAATATTTTTCGATGTGGAAAACTTGGATGAAAACTAATAAATTGGAAGAGTCACGGATTACCTTTATTTTTTCGTCTTTCGTGCTAAAAGTAAAGCAACCTAAAAATATTTCGAGCATAAGACGTGTGAAATTTTAGTGGCATGGATCATTCGTTTCGTAACGAAAGTTTTTTTTTCGATCGTTTGAGTACATATAAAATTTTGTGTGCTGACATGACATATGAATACCGAAAGTATTCCGCTTTGTGCATAACTAATAATCAGTAAAGAGATTAAATTGAGATAAATCTGATTGACATGTTCGACGCAACTGATTCTGGAAAATTCGTTCCAGACTTGCGAGAAAAGTATCTACGTCATGGACAACGAAAGCATTGACGATGCAGTTTCGAAACCAGAGTACCATTACGGAAAGATAAACTTCGTGTGGCTCGCTTATTCTGTTAAAACGTTCTCTGGCATTTTTCTTCTTTAATTCTGATGTTTTTGTTTCCGCGAAAACGCGAAATTTACATAGCGGCTTTGCTTATTTGCCCGTGATGAACCATATACCTTTTCCCATAAATCATTCGGCAACATCCGATTCAATCGTATCGATCTTCTCGTCTCGATCGTTCCAGGTAAAATTTTCACGGTCGCTTTGAAAAATGATGCGCAGAACGCTTTTCTAATCATGAGGGAATAACTATCGAGCAAATCGACAAGATTTAAATCTTAGGTTTTAAGATTTAATTATTATGATCTATTTCTACGACGTGTATTATCGTATTTATTAAATTGTTAAATCTTTTCAGTAATTAGTCGTAATTGGATGACAAAGAGAGGGAAGAATTTTTGTCGTAACATTATTGTTGATCACCCGATTCTGGAATAAGATCGGATTCGTGGATATCGACGACGTGGAAGCGCGAGTGTTCAGGTCGTTAGGTATAGATTCTAATACGCAAAGATAGATTGAGCGGTGAGGGGTGATCGTGTATATTTAGAAAAGTGCCTGGCTTGCCAGAACTGAGAGAGACTCGTATCTCGACATCGGCTGCGAGATTTCTCCTCTTTATCTCTCTCACGATATCTCATTTGTTACTCACTAAGAACGTATCGTAACATTTCCTTATTTACACGAAAAAATGTTCTATATCTATTATACACGTAATATCGCATATTGCAACTGTTCGTGTATCAAATATGATTCAGCGGGGCTAGGAACTTTCTCTGACGTAAATGTCATTTTCCCATCATTATTTTCTAGACTTTTTAGGTATATTTTTAATTAGGAAGACAAATTTTTATGTTAAAAAGTGACCAATAAGTTTCGTAAAGGGTCGATGTTCGTACATCTATTTCGATTTGTCTCGGTGTGATCAATTTGGCGGAAAGAGAATAAGAGGAAAGATAAACTGCATTAGTCAGACGAGAATTGTAAGAAATTTGAGCAGATATCGACAGTGTGTACTCGATCGAAGTTTTGAAAGTTGGCCAAAAATGTTTCGAACACTGTTCAAAATTAAATATGTTTGCAAATTTGACGATTTGTAAATTGAACGTTATTATCCGTTAAGTTGTAGCGATGACGTGGCGCCATTCGAAGCGAAAAAAACATCGATTAACCGTCGAAACTGTCGATGGCTAGTGAAAAACTTATTTTCGTCGAGAATGGTGGCCAAGACCTACTTCTCGTTCGCGCGAAGTCCTATTTCCTATTACCATTGATACCTTTCCGCTATTGTTCGCTATCTAAATCAAATTCAACGATTAAATTTCTTGAGATGGATGACAATGAATCGACTTTCGATGAAACTTTGATCGCGTCTTATATCCTCGCGCGTATTATATTCGTCGAATTCGTTCTCGTTGATTCATCGATCTTTTACTTTTACACTCAATCTACTTTGGTTATATTTAAAGATAAGAATACCTATCAAGTTTGCTACGCGTAATCTAATTTCAATCCAAGGACACAAACGTAAAATTCTTGCACACCGATTTCTTCGACGTTCCGTCATCCGGCTAATTTGGTTGCAATGATAATTAACTCGGCTATGAGACTATTGTTTATCCGTTTTTACTCGTACCGTTGTCCACACGAAACGTGTAACGAAAACGAACAATAGGACCATTCGACCATGTTATTTTCGCGGTAGCGTCAACTCGATCGGTATCCCCCTCGCCCCTTCCCCCACTAATTACAAGGTTTCAAGTTCAATAGCAACGGAAGTGCCAAGAATAAGGGTGGAAGGTGTGAGCGCAGACGCGAGGGGCAGAAAGGGGTGGATACCTCGGATAGGCGAAGGATGGAGTTGATAGGAGGCGAAAGATCGCGCAGGACTCGGTGGTGGTCAGGCGACTCAGTGTCAGGAGTCAGCCTCGAAATTGGGGGGAGGGAGGAGGAGGGGCGTAGGCGTGCGCAGGCGGTGGGAGGGGATCAGGGAGAAATAATTATCGAGAGTAAGTGGCGCCGACGCAGAATCTCTGGACTGGACGTCGAGGTGTGACGGCGGTATTTCGTGCGGTTAGTTGGCGCGCGGGGCCCCGGTGACTGGGACGGCCAAGATAGACGTTCCGTATAAAAGGAGAGACAAGAGGGCAGGGCGAAACGAACAGGATATATTATAAACGGAGCGACGACCACACAGTGACGACGACCACGACGAACACGACCGAATATTCTTCACAAATTTCTACTTCTTTCTCCTGTATTTTTTTTCCCTTCTTTTTTTTTTTTTTTTTTTTTTTAATGTCATTATTTTTCTAATTCCGTTAGAAGAAGAAGAAGAAAAGTGCGCGAACGGCGTTAACGAGCCGCGTGAGCTCGCGCCACTCGAGCTAACGAAAGATTAACGTTAAAAAAACTCGCCAAGGTGGCTGGAATCGAGGATTTCTAATTATTTGGATATTTCATCGCTCGCTGCAAGTAAGTTCTCCCCACTTTTGACTTTTGACAGACTGACAGATCGATTCGAAAGAGAGTGAGAGACGAATGTGCGAAAATGAATCGTTGATATACACGTACACACATAGTATACATAGTGCATACCCTTTCCTTTCCTTTCCTCTCTCTTTCTCTCTCTCTCTCTCTCTCTCTCTCTCTCTTCTTTCTTTCTCACTGTATGCTGTCTTCTCCTTCGTTCATGGTGAAACGTGGGTGTTTTTGGTGGTTCAGTGCTTCCAAGTGTTACGTTTCGTTCGCGAGCACACGAACAAGTGTCGCGTACTCGTTCGTTCTTTCTCTCGCGTAGTTGGATCAGATTGCCGCGCTTAAAGTGCGTCGCCATTCTTTCGATTCGATTCTTGTGCGCGTTACATGGATTCGAGATAAATAGTTTGGAAGACGTGCGAGTTCAGTGCGAGTCTCGACGAAACGTAACGCGCCAGTGATATAGATCAACGACTAATCTCCGGCGACTCGTCCTCTTTCTATCCTTCGGATAGAATTATACGAAACGATACGATTACGCGAAACGTTGACGATTGAAAGGCACACGACCTTGACACGCGTTGTCGCTTCCAAAAAAGAACGAGAGATAATAAGTAAGATAACGAAGGTTGGTAAAGATCGATCGGCGAATATTTGAAATGTAATTCGACCATTGATCGTCGAAACGATCTAGCAGCGTGTTGGTGACTAATTACCACGAGTCTGCTCGCGCCCAACTACCAACTTATTCGTAGACTACTATCTAGGTATCTAGGCTCGAAGTCTACTTATTTTTAGAAAAACGTAACGTGAGGAGGAACGGTTCGTCGTCTCGTTCGACGTTCCGATCATCTTTCCAACTATACGTATATATTTTCTATTTTAACGTTTTTCCCTCGCGTTCTTCTTCCTCCTCGCTCGATTCGTCATTCCTCGTGTCATTCTTGTTTCGTCCTTTTTTTCTCTCTTTCTTTCTGTCTCTCTATATGAGTTAAAGGTTCTTGTTTTAACGATACATCGCTTCTCTCTCTCTCTCTCTCTCTCTCTCTCTCTCTCTCTCTCTCTCCCCTCTAATAATAATCGATGTCCGCGATATTATTAAGCTTGTTTAACAAAGTGAAAATTTCACCTGTTGATCGTCAGACTTATAAATCGAAATTAGCACGGATGACTAATTCATTGTTTGGATCGTTGCTTGTCATCGTCGAATCATGCGCGTATCGATATATCGTTCGATTTTTTTTTAAACCCTTACCCCCTTCTTGCATCATAGCGCCTCGCGATATTGCAAGCTATAAATAAATATCCGATCTTTAATCTCCCTCGCCTGGTTTCTCGAACTCGTGTCTGACTCGAAACGAAAGGAAAGTATCTCGACATTTCTCGACGTGTGTGTGGACGAGCAGGATTTCGCGATTACCGTGGATTCGAGTCAGTCCACGAAAATAGAAGCCGCGACGAGAGCGATGCAGAGAAAATAGTGGTACTTATAGACAACAGAAGAGAAGAGAAGAGATGTAACGCGTGCCTCGACTATAATAATTATAACTTCTAGGTCGGAATTAGAGCGCGCGGCAAGCTTGTATTATCCCCACGATGACCTAATATTCTTTCCATCCCAAGTAATCCCAAAGCGTGAATCATCCTCTCGCGAGAATACGTAACTTCGATCGATCGCCATCGCGTATATATATAATAAGCGAAAATTCCGATCGCGACGAGCTTTTTTCCCTCCCTCCTCTCCCTACCCTCTCCCTCCCCCCTCTACCTCTACCCCCTCCCCCCTCCCCCTCCAATAACACATCGGCGACATCATTTTTGCCTCAACGATATTTTCGTCCCATCGTTGCCAAACTATTCGTTTCATTCAATCCATCGCTTTTTATAACCCAACGTGTGTACACCGTGCCACTTGTTAATTAGGTCGGCCCGTGTCGTGTCCAATATTTCTACCTATGCATTTATCATCACGATAAAAAATTATTGTGCCAAGTGAGTTACATGTACAGCGTAAAAATATCGAGACATCGCGGCATGCGTTCGTGGAACACCTGTTCCACATTCCGATCGATCGGAATTTTCGCGCGTGTTTCCCTTCTCCTCGAACGGCCGTTTTCGTTTAATATTTTTAGACACCGATCGAACGCATCGATCGCCGATCAAGGTTGATCTCCGTCTCCTCTCCCATTGATAAAAATGCCATGTCCATCTCTCCTCTAAATAGAGGTATCGTCTATTTATAAAATGGCCAACCACGACCTCCGATCTAGGTGATTGCCAAACGATTGTCCTTTCGAATCTATGGCGTTAACACGATCGCGTTAATTGTCATCGACGATTCGATCGATAGAAGAGATATATACGTATATATCCTCGATCCTCGGGCGGGAGCAAGCAAGTTTTCGAATTTATCGAGGAAATTTCTCGAGGAAAGGTTAGAGATGGACGTCGCGTTCGAAAGATCCCTTCCGATCTTCGGTCATTCCCTTCTTCACTTGGCACGGAACAGAACGCTCCTGTCAAACCTGCGCATCTCGAACAAAGAGCAAGGAACTTGCCGTTCGGAAATTTTCGTGAAATCGAAATTCCCCTTTTATTTTCCTCGAACGTGGAGAAACAAGGAATTTCGAATATATCATATTTTTTAATCGATTCTCCACCAACTTCTTCTTTCCTTTCCTTTTTTTTCATATACGTCAAATGTGATCGAAATACGAAGTTTCGATCGAGAAACTTATTGTGCTTATTTCTAGATGACGAGAAAAAGATTATTCAATTCGGTCTTAATTATCGGTCAAATGGAACGCAGGAAAAATGAGGCGCAGGAAAGGGATTAGAATGAGAACGAGCGTTACGAAGCCGAGCAATCCAAGGAATGTTTCGAGGCTCGTTGCCAAGTCTTACCCAGTGACGTTGTAACGTTCGTGCACACACGCTCCCGATTCGCATTTCTTCGCTCTGTGAACACGCGAACTTTACGACTTCCCATCCTTCCTACCCTCACAGCTCGAAAGCCTATACGCCGTTCGAACATTTTCGCCTTCCCGAAAAATGTTAAACGTTGAAACGATACTTAACGATAATAGGCCAGTAAGCCGTTTCTCTCCCCAAATTGCCAAATTTTCAACGTCTCCACGTCCGATTTTCTCTTCTCATCTCCTCTCGTGTATTTCTTTTCCCCCCTTTTTCTTCCTAAAATTTTTCCTAAATTCAGACTTGCCAAGCATAATAACCGATTCAACCGAGATAACCGATTCAACATATTTTCGAGCCAAGAGTTGAATTAATAATAGAGATTCGTTGCGTCATTATACGCCTTGGGCTTCTTCTTCCTGGCTTTTGGAAAATCCCCTGCAAAATCCAGAAAGGAAGATGAGAATGACGCAAGTGTTTTTTTTTCTTTTTATCCGAAAGAAAGAAAGGAGAGGAGTTGGTTGGCGGCGGAGGAAGGGCAAGGTCGATTGGATGGTGCCGCGGGTCGGCGCCGTTTAAACCGTTCAGCAGCGTGAAGGAGGGTGGCGATTCCCTTTTGAGGAGGAGAAGGGAGGGGAGGCCCGATCGGAGGGTGGCTCGCCACCCGAGACATTGGCGGAGGGGCGAGCCGGCAACATGGGGGTCGCCGACGATTTCGCGCCGAGCTTCACCCAGAAGCCGCAGCTCAGGCAGGAGGACGATGGAAATCGGTTGATATTCGAGTGCCAGCTGATCAGCTCGCCGAAACCCGAGATATCGTGGTATAGGGGCGAGATCGAGCTTGCCCCAGACTCGAGGACCAACTTCCGGATGCAGAGCGTCGGGACGAACAAGTTCCTCGTCGTGCTCGAGCTCGACGACGTTATCGAGACCGACGCGGGCCTTTACAAGGTGAAGGCCAAGAACAAGATGGGCGAGGTCGCAGCTTCGATTAACCTGAATTTCAGTCGTGAGTAATCATGATGATCACTTTCTTCTTTCTTCTCTCTCTCTCTCTCTCTCTCACTCCCCTCCCTCTACCCCTCCCCTTCGTTATATATATTTATCTCGTTTTATTTTGTTTTATTTTATCTTTTCCTTTCCTTTCCATCGTGCAACGCATCGCAACGCAACGCGTTGCTCGTTTCGATGCGTGCACCGCGCTTCGAAAGATTGTTCTTTTTATAGAAACGTTCTTGACCCTTTCGTTTTCGCTCTGCCCCTGCCCTTATAACCCGAAAATATCCCTCCCCTTCCCCCCCCCCCTCCGTCACGAGATCATTTTCGCCGCGATTAATTCGAACACACGTACGTGTTCCTCGTTCCTTCAATTGATCAATTTTTCTTCTATTTTTTTTACAGCTGTCGATGAGCCTAGAGAGAAGTAAGTTTTCGAAAGAGAAAGAAAGAAAAAAAAAAAAAAAAAAAAGAAAAAAAAAAGAACGAATGAAAACTTTGTTTGTCGCTTCTCCAGGCTCTGCTTCTGCCCCCTCCCCTCCTCTCTTTCTTCTTTTAACGCTTTTCTTTCGCTTCTTTTTCTCTCTCATCTTTTCGTTTGCTTATTACGCTTATCACGCTTTCTTCTTTTTTTTTTTCTTCCATGATTTTAGCGGCGGAAGAGGCAGACAGGGAAGGGTGAGTAACAGGGATTTGCGTTTTCGTTTCCCCCCCCCTTTCCCTCCCCCCCTCCGCGAACGCTTGCTCGTCGTAAAAAAAAAAAAAAAATAAAAAAAAAAGAAAAAACGAGTGTGCGAGTTATTAACGAAAACGGTTTGCCGTTTGTTAAAACTAACCAACGATATAGGGAGAGGGAAGATGGGAGGAAGGAGTGGATGTTTATATAGGTGCGCATCGAATGCGGCTAACTAATAATAATCGTCGCGGAATGCTCGCTATTTTTGCACGCGTATTCACGTGTGTTCACGCGCGCGTCCGATAAGAGAAAACCGGACAGCTAATGCTTCTTCCGATCGCTCAATTTTCCTCTTCTGCCCACGCATAACGTGAGTCTGACTTGTCCGCCGTGAAAATAGATTCGACAAAGTCTTTCTCTCTCTTTGTCTTTCTCTATTTTCATCCTCGATCTTTTTTAACCGACGACATTTGTTCGATGGAACATCCGTTTAACTTGAATCATCGCGTTCCATCCATTCGAATCGTTTTCTTCTTCCGTTTAAAAATCTGTACCTATTTTGTGTAAATCGGAACGGATTGCTCGTACAGAATGTTCAGATACGATCGATCGAGGAATGGAAAGTTAAATCTGGATGGATCTGCGCGTTATCCGAATATTTTTAGATTATTCTCTCCCCCTCCCCTTCCCCGTCGTTCTTATTCGAATAATCACTTCGAATTTCGAATTTCTTCTTCGTAGAAATTGGGTCGAAAGTTGGACGCGCGTGACCAAGCCCGCTCGGCGAAATGTTATATTTTCGGATCAGTTCGACAGACATTTTGATTCCCCGTGAATTTCTAAAAGTAACTCGAGCCATTGACGAGCATACTTTTTCCAGATATTCGGGATCGGGTGTGTGATTCCCCTCGAAACGCTTTTCTTCTCGTAGCAGGATAGCAGAAGCGAAGAGAACGGATCCGCGAGACGAATCGGTTGTAATCGACTGTAACGCGTATAACAGGAGGAAACAGCTGCAGCCTACTTCTTTGCTAAAGTTAGTTTCGACGTTCCTCCCTTCTGCTCTCTGCCTTCTTTTACAGATCGCGCGATCTTGTTGCTTTTACACTTTGGAATCGCTTCGTTTCGTTCCGTTTCTTTCTTTTTTTCTCTCTCTCTTTATTTTTATCATCTTTATCGTTAACTGCCATTTCATCATTGACAAATCTATTACTCGAGGTTCGATATACGCGATATACGTAGGCAGAAAATAGGGAAATTTTGCCGTGAATGCAAGATAAGTTTGCGCGAAAAGAGGTCGTTGAACTAGACGTTTTAAAGACGTTGATTGGTTGAGGCGTCTCTAAAACGAGCCATCAAAGGGTCTCTCTTCTCGCTATAGGTAACAACGAGTCTACAGTACGATACCATCATTGAAACGAAAGTTAGAATTAAACGTGATCCTAGGTCAAATTTATCTCTATTTATCTAAAATCCTATAATTTTTGGCTCGTCTAATCATGCACTGATCTGTACAATACGATAATCGAATGCCATCCGTACTAACTCGTCGCAATGTGTTTATATAATAATGGTCGAAATGATATCAGCGTTTGCAGTGTGATTTTATTTTACTGAAATGAAAATAACAGTTTTGCATCTACTTTAAAATTTGTGATTCGCACTTGTAGACAAATCGATGGAATCGCGCCAACTTTCGCGAAGAAGCCCGCTATTAGACAAGAAGACGATGGTAAACGATTACTTTTCGAATGTCGCATCACGGCTGATCCCACGCCCAAAGTAACGTGGTTTCACGATGGAAATATGGTAAAAGATTCACCGAGGCACAAGGTTGGTTACCTCTATCTATCTATATATCCACTGTTCACTGGTGGAAAGAAGTCTCGTGAAATCGCGGGTGGAATCTGATTGGTTAATTTTAAAGAAGGAAACGCCTATTTTCACACGCATTCTTGTTTCTACCATAGTATTTGTACACATATACTAATTCAAACGACGATCCGTATCTGAACTTCGATGCATTAGCGTAGGCATAGAAGTCAAAAAAGAATTCTAACGTATCGATATAATATAAAAATTTTGTTATTTCTCATAATATGTAAGTAGAGTAATTACGATTTGTTTACGATAGTTTAATTTATAAATGTAATTTCGTATTTGAGTAATCAAAATAATAATTGTACGTATACGAGTAAGCTTGATATACTATGCTTTTCTACTTCTATGCATGACTAGCACATCAATTTGACTAGCGGTCAAGATTGTCAACAAAGCATCCAAAGTGGGGATAGGCGGTCCTAACGAAGAACCTCTTACCCCTGTGCCGTCCCGCGAGACTTTTTTTGCAGTAGTGGAACAGTAGATCCATCTACGTGTCGTTTGTTATTCTCTTTTTATTTACCAACCTTGAAATTTCAGCTAACCGTCGACAAAGACGGCCACTCGTACTTCGCCACACTGGAAATAAAAAATGTGACCGTTGAGGATGCTGGTAAATATAAGGTCACCGCGAAGAACGAGCTCGGCGAATCCAACGCCACTATTTCCTTAAACTTCGATAGTAAGTATAATAGAGAAAATTTTCTTCAATATCCATATGCTCGAACATCGATGTTTTACGGTTCATGCTTATTTTTCTTCGATAGATAAATCGAACACGATTCGAGAAAATAAACGTAAATCGTTACTTACCTTTTCACTTTTTCTATCTTTATTAATTCGGGGTGTATATCGGTGATCCTTTATTATTTCTACGTTTTCCGGTTCTTTTCAATTCTCAGGCTCTAGCCTCCTCCCCTCTTAACTCGTCATTTTCCTTCTTCGGTCTTTTCTTTTGTCTTCTCCTTCTTTTTCTTCTTCTTTGTTGTTTTATTCATTATTTTTTTCATCCTCTCTCTGTGTCTCCATCCGTCCGCGTAATATTTATTTTTTAATGATTTATCTCGGTCGAGCAATGAGCACGTATCGATTGTCGGCTCGACGGAGCGACGATATACAGCCCAAGGAAACTACTAAAAGGAAAAGGATAGTTCGCATAGATCGCAGATGAAATTCTAATTAATAACGTAAAAGCTGCTTGAATCACGTATTAATTTTTCGATTGGCGTTCCACGTATCCGACTTGTATTGTTTGAAACGTCGGTAGATGGAACGCGGATCGCCTTATGCTGACGCTTCGTTAGGTTGCTAAAATCGCGTATACCTTTTTCTTTTTTTCTTTTTACCGGTGCAAACAACCGTTTGCCGTGTGAATATCACTGACGTTGTAATATTATAATATTTGGTTAGGCGATACAAGTAGTAGATATAGACGTACACGCATACTATACTCATGCGTATTGCTGTGTTTTAAGAGATTAATTTGACTTTACTAAAAAGAAAAAAAAAAAAAAAAAAAGAAATTTAAACCGTAACCGAACAAACCTAAATACATTTTTGAATCACAAGTTTCTTTAACCGGCTTAATCGCACTTACACACAGACTTTTTTATGCAGTGGTAAACAAGTACACAAGCTTAGAAAAAAAAAATAACGCGAATAACAGAGAAAAAGTAGTTTTTTTCTTCTCTTTTTTACGTTCGAATTACGTTCGATCGCGACTTGGTTCGAGGCATTTCATCGCCAACAATGGACGATTGATCAGGACAAACAGGAACGAGGGAAGGAAATTAGGAAAAAAGAAAGAACGGACGCAAAAGATGAGAGATAAGAAAGCAACCTAAATAAGGAGATGTCGGTTTGATAGGCGAAATCTTAGTCGTAATTTCACAGTTCGGCGAAAGTGAAAGAGGTAAAAAAAAAAAAAAAAAAAAAGCAAAGGACGTGGCGTAAACTTGGGATCGATACGTAGCTCTGACCTTGGATCGAAGAGCTTAAACCTTCCGTCGCGAAGGGATTAAGCGACAGATAAAAGATATTGTATACAAGGATATCGACACGTAGATCGTTTGTGTGAACATAGGCGACGAGGCACCCGTACCCGACGACGGTATTAAACCGACTTTCACCGAACGACCGGTGATAAGGCAATCGGACGACGGTAACACCATCACCTTCGAATGTCGATTAGTCGGCGACCCGAAACCAACCGTCAAGTGGTAAGATTATACGCGCGCATCCGCATTCTGGAAGTACGTCTTGGATATTTTTCCCCTTCTCTCCTTTCTTTCTCTCTCTCTCTCTCTTTTGACACGCACGCACACACAGTTTTCGTTCGAACATTACTTCGAGCGAAACATTTCCAACGTACAACGTACTTCCAAGTCCACTATCTTTCGAGCAGCGTATATACATGATGATGGTTTGATGGGCGTACGTAATTAGGTATCACGGTAGCGAAGAGTTGAAAGAAAGCGGAAGATACAGGATGTCGTTGGAATTGGATCAGAAGCTGTACCATCTGGCCAGGTTGAGAATCGACAACGTGGCGAAAGGCGACGCCGGGGAGTACAGAGCTGTGGCGAAGAACAAGCATGGCCAGGGTGTCGCGACCATTAACTTGAACTTCGAGGGGGGTGACAAGTTGAAGTACGCATACGCCGCGTTATTATCGAGCCGCGCATGGTCATCGCGTCGCCAAATCTTTCGCTTTCTTCGATCTCTCGATGGAAATGGATAGAAACGAGATATCGAACGAATTTTGAACGATCGAATTTTTAATGATCGAATTTCGCACAATCGAATTTCGAATTATCAAATTTTGAACGATCGAATTTTTAATGATCGAATTTTCAACGATCGAATTTCGAACGATTTGAATTTTAAGGAATCGAATTTTGAATGATTGAATTTTTTTTCTGGCGACGCCTTGACGACTCTCGACTCGAGGAACGAATTCGTCCGCGTGATCGAGGAATCGAGGCGAGTATCGATCTGACGTGTCGATCTGACGCAGAATACCGGACGGTAAACCACCGCGTTTCCCAAAGAAGCCAACAATTCGACAAGAAGGGGACGTGTTGATCATGGAGTGTATCTTGGAAGCTCACCCGGTCCCGGATATAACTTGGTACCAAGGTCAGAAGACAATCACCGACAGCAAACGCGTGAAGATGTCACGCAAGGCGACCGGGAAGGATACTTATTTGCTCACGCTCGAGATATCGAATCCGACCAAGGCGGACGGCGGAAATTATCGATGCAACGCGTTTAACAACTTCGGCGAGAGTAACGCAAACATCTCCCTCAACTTCCAAGGCAAGTCCTCCTCCGAATCAGACGCACGCCACGATTATTTTTTACATATATATATATATATCTCTTTCCTAGCACGTTTTTTTTCTCTCTCTCTCTCTCTCCCTTGTTTCGATGTCAAGATAGAAAGATAATTATATTATATCGCGGTATAAATAAATTCGCGTTATACGTGTATATAGATATACAGGTAGGTAAGTGCATGATTGCGCTATAAAGCTAACTAATTCTTCTCTCGTTTGCTTAAAACTGTTTAACTCGCTGCGATGATCCTTGCGCTGAATTTCGAGCGAGAAGGATCGAGATATTGATGATTAAATATCTTCCCCCCCCCCCCCAACTCCCTCATTTTTTTTCGATCGCCACAAATATCATCGAATATAAATTTTTCGACGAGCTGTGCTTAACCATTGATCTTTCTAAGATACAGAAGAGGGACCTGGTTTCGCGCCGACGTTTGTCGAAAAACCTCGTATCATTCCGAACGAAACCGGCACCTTGATCACGATGAAATGCAAGTGTAAGGCGAATCCGAAACCGGAAGTCACGTGGTTCCGTGGGGCCAGTGTCGTCAAAGAATCTTCCAAGATTTCGATCAAGACGAAGACCGTGGAAGAGGACGTTTACGAGTTGATCATGGAGATCAAGGTAACGTATATGTGTATACGTGTATGCGCGTATGTGTATATGTAATGTACGATTATCGATTATGTGGTAGGATCCTTCGGCGCCTGATGGCGGCACTTACAGGTGTCACGTGAAGAACGAATATGGCGAGAGCAATGCGAATTTGAACTTGAACATCGAGGCGGAGCCAGAGCCGGAAGGAGACGGTCCGACTTTCGTCGAGAAACCGCGGATACAGTCGCAAAACCAGGGTAAACTGGTGATCATGGATTGCAAGGTGAAGGCGAATCCGAAACCCGAAATCGTATGGACTCATGCCGGCAAGATAGTGAAGGAGTCGTCCAAGATCTCGATCAGTATTGTTCAAGAGAAGCAAGATATCTATTACATCAAATTGACGTTGAACGATCCGGGTGCCGAAGATTCAGGTTTATACAAGTGTAACATCAAAAACGCTCTTGGCGAATTGAACGCCAATCTAACGCTCAACGTTGAAAGTGAGTTTCGAATTTTCCTTTCAATCCCGTTTAATTCCTCGATTCCTCGTGCGAATCCATTTCTGTTTTATAGTTATACCCGTGATCAAGGAAAAACCGAAGGTCGTGAAGATCGTGAAGAAGAGAACGGTCATAGTCGAGTGCCACGTGCTTTCCAAATTTACGCCTGAATGCACTTGGTTCAAAGAGACAAAAGCTGTGAAAGCGGATAACAGGCACAAAGTCCACGTCGAGCAAGTAAAGGAGGTGCGTCTATTCTGTGTAGATGCCAAAGAAGAGAAGATAAGAAGATGAATTTTGAAGGAAAAAGAAATTAACAAAATTTATGCTTTTAGGGAGAATTTGCTGTCAAGTTAGAAATCGAACAAGTGTCAGCCTCCGACAAAGGTGTGTACAAGTTAGTGGCTCGTAACGAGAAAGGCGAGGCAACGTCCCAAGTTGTAGAAGTCACGGAAATTATGGAGGAAGGCGAGAAACCTAAGATAATATCCGGTTTGAAGTCAGCGGTAATTATTTTTCTTTCACGTGTTCCATCTTTGAACGATTTTCCATAATCGTTAATATTTTCGTTTTTAGACGATCGAGGAAGGTAAATCGATCGAACTTGTTGCCAGTCTCTCCAAACAGGATCGTAAAGTTACCGTCACATGGTACAGGTATTAAATAAATTATTTCAACTCTACCCGATTATTCTTTAATCTCGAGTCATTTGCTGTACATTCATTTCATCTTCTTCCAGAGATTCCACGGTGGTCAAAGCTTCCAAAGACGTGATGATATCTTTCAATGGTGTGGATATGAAATTGTCAATCACATCTGCTTCCACTTCCTATTCTGGAACGTACAAAGTAGTCGTTAGTAATGAATACGGTCAAGATGAATCGTCGGCACGATTGGTTGTCAAGGTAAGAAAAGAAATTAGAAAATGGTCAAACGTTCGTCTCTCTTTATATATATATATATATATATATATATATATATATATATATATATTAATGTTACAACGTCGTTATACCGTGTGTTTAGATATAAATCTCTGTTTAGATTTGTTCATCCCCTATTCGTACGTTATAAAATGATATTCCTTCCGGTATTAAATTCATAACGGTTAAACAAACAGTCTATCTGTCCTTGAATGTTGCATGCAATTCCTTGTCCTTATTGTAGAAAAAAGAAGAAAAGAAAGAGGAAGAGGAAAAAGAAGAGAAAAAGAAGAAGGTTGAAAAGAAAGAGGAAGAGAAAAAGGAAGAAAAGAAAGAAGAGAAGAAGGAAGAAAAGAAAGAAGAGAAAAAGGAAGAAAAGAAGGTAGAAAAGAAGGAAGAGAAAAAGGAAGAAAAGAAGGTAGAAAAGAAGGTAGAAAAGAAAGAAGAAAAGAAAGAGGAAAAGGTAGCGAACATTATCATTACAGCTATTATTCGCTATTAATCTAATTCTCCTAGAGGATATTTTTTCTTTCGCTATTTGTCTATCCTTTTGTCTGCCTATAACCAATACTCATCCACCTTTTTCATATTAAGAACACAAACTTGCATAAACAACACTTAAAGTTAACACTTATCGAAAGACTTTTCATGATATAATTATTTTTTTTTTTTTTGTCATTTACACTGTAATTCGGCTTTTTTGAAATACGTTTCAATATTGCGATGCGAAGGTAAAAAACTCGATTCGAAACCGTGATAAAGAGAATCTTTTCGAAAAAAATGAGGAGGAAGAGGAAGAGGAAGAGGAAGAGGAGGAGGAGGAGGAGGAAGTGGTGAGTGTAATCGAGTCCAGCATCGCAGAGCCGATTATCGAAGAGTCAGATTCAGAAATGATATCACAAATGGAGGTACACACATACACGTACACGTTACACATATTTCACAAATATATAAAATATATTTTCACTCACTGAATATCTTTTCGTGTCAATCTATCTTTTTACTTTGTTATTTTTTTATTTTTTTTCCTTTTAATCAAGAGAATTTTTATTTAATTTTACTGTTAAATTAATCAACACTTTTTTTTTAAACTACTTTCAAGGATATACCCGACCACACACCGAACGGTATCGACAAATCTGCTCCTAAAAAGGTACGATTACTTTTTTTTTTTATTTCGATTCACAAAAGTGAAAAGATTATTTTATCGTTTATTAAAGTGAGTGAAATTCTTTTTATTCACACGGTAAACATTTAAAATATATCACAAATATTATTTCCTATTACGCGCTTCCCGATGATTCCTTGTAGTTGTATTTGTGAATGTTATGTGTCCCCTTATTTCATGTATTTGTGTTATATAAACAAAATAATATGAAAATTTATTTAAAAATCATTATAATATACGTGCAATATCCGCAAAGTAATCAAGAATTAAACGTGATTGGTTTTTTTTTTGTTTCAGAAACTGGAAGTCATACAGGTGAGTAATGAATATCAAAAATTTTATTCGAATAAAGTATGCGCTCGAATTATAAATCGACTTTTCAATTGCATTGCAAAAAATCATGGTTGTGAACGATTATTCCATATGGCTTTTAATGCTTATAAATTCAGTAAAATAAATTGAAAGAGATAACGCATGTTTACAATAGGAAAATTTATTTGCAGCTATTATCGAATGAATTGATCTTTCCTTACAGCTTTACCAATACGTGCAGCTTTAATTAATAAACTTTAATATGTTTCAGCGTTTATTATTTTAAATTGTGTTAAGATTATTTTTGTTTCAGATTGAAATAGTTAAACTCATTTATCAATTATGCATTTTTAATTTGCACACTATAATGCTTCAAATTTAAAAAAATATTTTTACTTTAGAAGCTGGGCTATGAAATTTTCCTCAAAACTTCTCATCCCATTCTTATCTTCCTCTTTTTTCGTTTTATCGTTTGCATGTTTCTTTTTATGTTCCATATTGTTTGGCTTTCAAATAAATTTTTTAGTGTATATTTATTTAACGATATTATAATCGTTAAATTGGAAAAAGATGGTAAGGTTGAGAATGCAATTATATAGTTTATTCTTGTGCGTTAATTATCGATAGTTGAAATTGTTTTATCTTTGTGTAGAAGAAACCAGAAGAAAAAATCGAAGAAAAGAAAGAAGTTGAAAAGGTAATAATTTTTAATCCAAATTTGAAATCTTTGTTACGTTAATTATTAGTTTGGAAATTGAACAATTTTATTTTCACAGAAAAAAATTGCGAAGAAAGAGGAAAAGAAAGAAGTAAGAATAAATTTTTTTATTCTTATTATCGTTTAAATCTTTACATTTCTATTTATATCATTTACTTCTCTCTTCTATTACAGGAAGCTCTGCTTAAAGCTGAAAAAACAGTATCTCGAAAACAATCTATTAGCAAAGTAAGTAACAACTTTTTATAAAATTATTTATAAAATATTTGCAAGAAAACTTGCGTAATATTTGCTTTCTTTTGATTTGTTAACAGGTAGAAGAATTACGAACAGAAAGTCGAAGAAGTTCTTTGATAGCAACTGACGAAAAGGTTACATATTATTTTTTATTTATTTTTTAATAAATAGACTTGTACGACAGAATATAAAATAATTGAATATTAAAATTTCTTATAATATTTATTCTCATATGCCATTTATCTTAAGAAAATGTGTCATTCTTACATTTATCAGTTTTTTTTTTTTTATGTATATCTGAACAGATCGAAGAAGTGAAGACCGAGAGCCGGCGAGCTTCCATCGTTGAAAAGAAAGTAATCACCGAAAAGGTAAAAAAAAAAAACATTTTTTATAATTCTTTGTTGTGCGTAATTTCCATAAACTTAAAATTCTAATATATCTTATATACAATTTTTATTATATTAACGTGTTAAAAGTTATTACGAGTGTTTAAATTTGAAAATAATCTCTTTCTTACGAATAGTAAACAGTAAGTATCATGTGTGAGTCTAACCTTCTTGCAAATGACTCAAGAAGGCTAGTAACATTTAACAATAAATATTTTGTGTGTGACTTACGTACGTATAGTATCTATTAATCGTTGAATTTGGCAAGAGAGTCGCAATAAATGTTCTATTTGATGAAAATTTGTTCGTAATTAGCATTGTAACTCTTTAGAGAAAGATTAGCGTGAAGCGAAGCGAATTGCTTTGACATAAGTATCTATATTATGTGTATGCGAATAGAGTAGTTATTCTAAATGATATAGTAGACTGTAGTCACTTACGTCACGTATATCACTGACTTATATCACGCTATCCGAATTATAACCTCGTCGTAACTTTTATCTTATTTCAATGCTATTCTTTTGATGTAATTTTTGTAACTTTACCGTTTTTTTTTCAATTTACGATTTATTTTCAACGAAGAAATTTCGGAAATTTTTTTTTTTTTTTATTTTCAATTTTTTAGGTAGATAAAGAGACCCCGAATTTTAGATCCACAATAACACCAACACATCACACGAAGGTACACAAAATACTAAATATAATTCATTAAATTCATATTCGGTGTTTCGATAAATATATATATATATACAATTAAAATATACACATTATCGTTATAGATATTATCGAGAGATAGTACTGAGCCTGAATCTGATGATGAAATCGAGGTAAACGATTCATTAAAAAGATATTTAATTTCGTATTAAAGTCAAGGACATAATACTTATAAAAAAAACGGCGTTTGTAGGATATTTGGGCTTCAGTGCCAAGAGAACCCGAAATAAGATCCATTATAAAAAGAGAGGTACAACATATTAGTTTCACAATTTTAAAATTTTCATTTTATCACGAAATACTTCATTTAATTGTATCGCGATATAATCATAGAATACGCGAGATACAAAATATTCGCCAATTAAACGTGCATTTCATTGAAAAATTGAAGATAGATGTTTTATCAAAATTAAAATTTTTTTTTATATATTTCTGTAGGAAAAATTACAACCGGATAACACCAATCGTGACGAATTAGTGCTTGATAATTACGAGGTATATAACAAATGAATTTTTTTTTTTTGTTAAATTTATGATTACTTATAAAAATATAAATTTTAGGATGCATTTATATCAAACGAATCTACGTCACGTAGAAATAGACCTAGTAAAAATATCGAGGTATACAAAGTACAATTGTACATTCAATTTCGTATTTTCGGTAAAACTTTATTGAATCATCAACCATTGTAATAATTTTAGGTTTCCATTGAACCACGACCAAGCACAGAAAAAAGAGAATCGATTAAATATAACGAGGTAGATATTTGTTATTAATTTTTGTCATAATATTTATATATACAATAATCATTTTTTTGATGAAAAGATCTTTGTTTTATTTTATAAAATGAATTTAAATTCAATATAATAATTCCTGAAGTAATTAACGAATGAACAAACAGATTACAAATTAATAAATTTAAATTTCATTAGATATTAGATTACATTTGATATATTATTTTAGATTCATTTTGATTTCATATTTATGCATTATTATTTTGCATACACATTTACAGGATACGCCAAAAATTATACCTGAACAAATTGAAGAATTGGACAATGATATAGAGGTACTTTCTTTTTTTTTTTTTTTTCTTTTTTGGTTAAATTAATATTAATAAAATTTATATATACAATGCACAATTTATAGGACATTTGGGCAGATAGACCACAAGAACCAGAAATTAAGTCAATTTTAAGAGAGGTACACAGGATTTGTTTAATTGAAATTTCAATCGTAATAATTATTCTTTCTTTGTTTTGAATATGTATATATGATTATTTTAGGCTTCGCAAAGAACATATTTGTCACGGACAGAGCACATAGTACCCGAGGTACATACATATGTGCGTCATTAATTTAAAATATAAAATTGTAACGCATTCTTCTTGTTTATATTCATTACTCGAACATTTTTTAGGACAATTGGAAATCAAATTTAAACGAAATAAACGACAAATCCGAAACATTGAAAGAAAAATCGGAATCGCCCTTAGTTGACGTGATTAATAAAGTAGAGGTAGAATATTATAATTAATATAATCATTATATATATCTGTCCACGTTTCCTTGTTGGACCTAAAAAAAATAAAAAGTATATTTTTTTAGGAGTTGAAAGTTGAACCGAAAATAAAAAAAATTCGTAAGAAAGTTGGAACAGGCAAGGTACACCATATACAACATTTATTTATACATACATATATACATACATACATACATACATAAGACATAACATTATCAGAACACATAGTTTAATGAAGAAACTACAATTATTATTTTGATCGTTTTAGAAAGAAGACGCGAAACCAAAATCTACTTCTCGCAAACTTGACGAAGCGAGCAAGGTATTATTTTATTTTTTTATTATTTTTTTTAAAATTCTATTTAATTCTATTCGAACACGCGATATATTACATTTGTCTTTTTTTTTTTTTTATATAATTTTTTCCCTCCATTTACAATTTTAGAAAAAGGAACCACTTACGAGACGTAGATCATCGACAAAGTCTACAGAGGGGTCTAAGGTACAGGGAATAGAGAGCACAATAGTTTGCAATATCTCACGAATTTGTTACAGTTCTTCCATTTGTTTATTTTATATTTTTTATTTATTATACGTTTTATTCATTCGTATGAATATTATTCAGGATGAAGAACCTACGTCAGATTCTAAAGAAAGGGATAATGTTTCCAATGGAACAAAGGTACTTACATAAATGTGTTTCTTATCAAGTGTGTTAACCTTTCGCATTAACGTGAAAAATCATATTGGCGAACGGCGAATAAATTTTATCGTTTCTGTACTTTTTTCTAGAAGGAAGAAGTCGTCGCTAAAGCTAAAACTGTTGGAAAGGAAGAAAAGAAGGTACAGAATGAACGTATAAATCTATTACACGTGCAATTTACATGCTATACACGTACATAAAAACGAACAACACCAAATATAAGTGTTTAAGTTCACTTTCATTTATTTTAGGAGGAACTCAAACCCACACTCAAAGTAGAAGAATCTAAGGTATACATAAAACGAATACGACACGTTATTTATCGATATTTTCACGTACAACACAAAGACTTCACACGACACGATTCATTTTTAGATACAAGAATCCTCAAAATCAAAGACTCTCGGTAAACCCGAGGAGACCAAGGTACACTTTTCACCTATCTCGTCCTTTTTTTGGTAATAATTCTAATATTTGTAACAAACTTTTTGAACACAAGATTATTATTAACTTTTAGGAATCCACCGCGAAATCCAAAACACCCGTTGATAAACCCGAAGAGGTGAAGGTACACAACACTACACTAAAAATCATTTTTTTATACGTTTTTATAACGTAAGACACAATCCTTAACATATTTATCTTTTTAGAGGAAAGAATCAGCACCAAAACATAAGACCACACTTACTAAACCCGAGGAGGCTAAGGTATATAAAATGGCGCCCCTTTTTTTCTTAGTTAGATACCACAATTTTTATATAAGTCCAAAACACGATTCTAAATAGCTACACAATTGATAATTTTTTTTTAGAAGGAGGAACCTGCTTTAAAACCCAAAACCACACTTGCTAAATCTGAGGAGGCTAAGGTACATAAAATGGCGCTCTTTTTTTTCTTAGTTAGATACCACAATTTTTACGCAAAACACGATCCTAAATAGCTACACAATTGATAATTTTTTTTTAGAAGGAGGAACCTGCTTTAAAACCCAAAACCACACTTGCTAAACCTGAGGAGGCTAAGGTACATAAAATGGCGCTCCTTTTTTTCTTAGTTAGATACCACAATTTTTACGCAAAACACGATCCTAAATAGCTACACAATTAATAATTTTTTTTAGGAGAAACCTGCTTTAAAATCCAAAACCACACATGCTAAACCCGAGGAGGCTAAGGTACATAAGATGCCGCTCCTTTTTTTATTAGTTATATCACAATTTTTACACAAAACACGATCCTAAATAGTCACACAATTGATACTCTTTTTTAGAAGGAAGAACCTACTTTAAAATCCAAAACCACACTTGCTAAACCAGAGGAGACTAAGGTACATAAGATGTCATGTCTTTTTTTTTTTTAGTTAGATACAATTACATTACACAATTACATATAATTTTTTCACAAAACACGATCCTAAGTAGCCACACAATTAATACTTTCTTTTAGAAGGAGAAACCTACTTTAAAATCCAAAACCACACATGCTAAATCCGAGGAGGCTAAGGTACATAAGATGCCGCTCCTTTTTTTATTAGTTATATCACAATTTTTACACAAAACACGATCCTAAATAGTCACACAATTGATACTCTTTTTTAGAAGGAAGAACCTACTTTAAAATCCAAAACCACATTTGCTAAACCAGAGGAGACTAAGGTACATAAGATGTCATGTCTTTTTTTTTTTAGTTAGATACAATTACATTACACAATTACATATAATTTTTTCACAAAACACGATCCTAAGTAGCCACACAATTAATACTTTCTTTTAGAAGGAGAAACCTACTTTAAAACCCAAAACCACACTTGCTAAACCGGAGGAGACTAAGGTATATAATATGGCGCCCCTTTTTTTCTTAGTTAGATACCAAAATTTTTTTTACACAAAACATGATCCTAAATAACCACACAATTGATACTTTTTTTAGAAGAAGGAATCTGTTCCACAATCTAAGACCACACTTACTAATCCTGTAGAATCTAAGGTACATAGATTCCTTCTTTTCTTAGTTATATCACAATTTCTACACAAAACACGATCCTAAATAGCCACAAAATTGATACTTCTTTTTAGAAGGAGGAATCTACTTTAAAACCCAAAACTACACTTGGTAAACCCGAGGAGGCTAAGGTACATAAGATCGTGTCCCTTTTTTTTCAGTTAGATACCAAAATTTTTATATACATCTAAAACACGACTCTAGTCACACAATTGATAATTTCTTTTTAGAAGGAGGAACCTGCTTTAAAACCCAAAACCACACTTGCTAAACCCGAGGAGGATAAGGTACAAAAGATCATGTCCCTTCTTTAGTTAGATACACACAATTTTTATACAAAACATGATCCTAAATAGCCACACAATTCATACTTTTTTTAGAAGGAAGAATCTGTTCCAAAATCTAAGACCACACTTACTAATCCTGTAGAATCTAAGGTAACATAAGATGCCTTTTTTTCTTAGTTATATCACAATTTTTACACGAAACACGATCTTAAATAGCCACACCATTGATACTTTTTTAGAAGGAAGAATCTGTTCCAAAATCTAAGACCACACTTACTAATCCTGTAGAATCTAAGGTAACATAAGATTCCTTTTTTTCTTAGTTATATCACAATTTTTACACGAAACATGATCTTAAGTAGCCACACAATTGATACTTCTTTTTAGAAGGAGGAACCTGCTTTAAAACCCAAAACCACACTTGCTAAACCCGAGGAGGCTAAGGTACAAATGATCATGTCCCTTTTTTAGTTAGATACACACAATTTTTATACAAAACATGATCCTAAATAACCACACAATTGATACTTCTTTTTAGAAGGAAGAATCTGTTCCAAAATCTAAGACCACACTTACTAATCCTGTAGAATCTAAGGTAACATAAGATTCCTATTTTTCTTAGTTATATCACAATTTTTACACGAAACATGATCTTAAGTAGCCACACAATTGATACTTCTTTTTAGAAGGAGGAACCTGCTTTAAAACCCAAAACCACACTTGCTAAACCCGAGGAGGCTAAGGTACAAATGATCATGTCCCTTTTTTAGTTAGATACACACAATTTTTATACAAAACATGATCCTAAATAACCACACAATTGATACTTCTTTTTAGAAGGAGGAACCTGCTTTAAAACCCAAAACCACACTTGCCAAACCCGAGGAGGATAAGGTACAAAAGATCATGTCCCTTCTTTAGTTAGATACACACAATTTTTATACAAAACATGATCCTAAATAGCCACACAATTCATACTTTTTTTAGAAGGAAGAATCTGTTCCAAAATCTAAGACCACACTTACTAATCCTGTAGAATCTAAGGTAACATAAGATTCCTTTTTTTCTTAGTTATATCACAATTTTTACACGAAACACGATCTTAAATAGCCACACCATTGATACTTTTTTAGAAGGAGGAATCTGTTCCAAAATCTAAGACCACACTTACTAATCCTGTAGAATCTAAGGTAACATAAGATTCCTTTTTTTCTTAGTTATATCACAATTTTTACACGAAACATGATCTTAAGTAGCCACACAATTGATACTTCTTTTTAGAAGGAGGAACCTGCTTTAAAACCCAAAACCACACTTGCTAAACTGGAGGAGCCTAAGGTACAAAAGATCATGTCCCCTTTTTAGTTAGATACACACAATTTTTACACAAATAGCCACACAATTGATACTTTTTTTAGAAGGAAGAATCTGTTCCAAAATCTAAGACCACACTTACTAATCCTGTAGAATCTAAGGTAACATAAGATTCCTTTTTTTCTTAGTTATATCACAATTTTTACACGAAACATGACCTTAAGTAGCCACAAAATTGATACTTCTTTTTAGAAGGAGGAACCTGCTTTAAAACCCAAAACCACACTTGCTAAACCCGAGGAGACTAAGGTACAAAAGATCATGTCCCTTTTTTAGTTAGATATACACAATTTTTATACAAAACATGATCTTAAATAGCCACACAATTGATACTTTTTTAGAAGGAGGAATCTGTTCCAAAATCTAAAACCACACTTACTAAACCTGTAGAATCTAAGGTAACATAAGATTCCTTTTTTTCTTAGTTATATCACGATTTTTACACGAAACATGATCCTAAGTAGCCACACAATTGATACTTCTTTTTAGAAGGAGGAATCTACTTTAAAACCCAAAACCACACTTGCTAAACTGGAGGAGCCTAAGGTACAAAAGATCATGTCCCCTTTTTAGTTAGATACACACATTTTTTACACAAAACATGATCCTAAATAGCCACACAATTGATACTTTTTTTAGAAGGAAGAATCTGTTCCAAAATCTAAAACCACACTTACTAATCCTGTAGAATCTAAGGTACATAAAATTCCTTTTTTTCTTAGTTATATCACAATTTTTACACAAAACACGATCTGAAATAGCCACACAATTGATACTTCTTTTTAGAAAGAGGAATCTACTTTAAAACCCAAAACCATACTTGCTAAACCCGAGGAGGCTAAGGTATATAAAATGGTGCCCCTCTTTTTTTTTTAGTTAGATACCAAAATTTTTATATGCATCTAAAACACTATCTTAAATAGCCACAAATTGCTGATTTTTTTTTAGAAGGAGGAATCTGTTTCAAAATCTAAGACACTTACTAAACCCGCAGAGGCTAAGGTACATAAGATCACATTCCTTTTTTTCTTAGTTAGATATCACAATTTTTCTCAAAACACGATCCTAAATAGCTACGCAATTGGTTTTTTTTAGAAGGAAGAACCTGCTTTAAAACCCAAAACCACACTTGCTAAACCCGAGGAGGCTAAGGTACATAAGATCACATTCCTTTTTTTTTCTTAGTTAGATACAAAACATGATCCTAAACAGCCACGCAATTGGTTTTTTTTAGAAGGAAGAACCTGTTCCTAAACCTAAAGTTACACTTACTAAACCTGAAGAAGCTAAGGTACATGAAATGGCGTCCCCTTTTTTCTCTTAGTTAGATACCACAATATATCCAGGACAGGATCCTATAAATAGCTACACAATTGATGATTTTCTTTTTAGAAAGAAGAACTTGCTCCAAAACCTAAAGTCACACTTGGTAAACCCGAGGAGGCTAAGGTACATAAGATCATATCCCTTTTTTCTTAGTTAGATCCATACAATTTTTACGTTCAAAACACGATCCTAAATAGCCACGCAATTGATTTTTTTTAGAAGGAAGAACCTGCCCCAAAAGCTAAAACCACACTTGGTAAACCTGAGGAAGCCAAGGTACATAAGATCGCGCCTCTTTTTGCTTAGTTAGATACCACAATTTTTACGCAAAATACGATCCTAAATAGCCACACAATTGGTTTTTTTTTTTTTTAGAAGGGAGAACCTACTCCAAAACCTAAAGTTACATTTGGTAAACCCGAACAACCAAAGGTACACGAAATTAATCACTCACTCGTATAACACAACGTTAATTTGTTAATTTGTTCATATACGTACATGACACTACTTCTTATTGCACTCATCCATTTATGCATTTGCACAAGCGTGTATATCACGTAATTTCACTACTTCAATTTTTTTTATCTCGCAAACTAAATAAAGATTTTTTTTGAAGCAAACTAAATTGAAGCAGATCATCATCTCGCATAATTTAATCATATTTATTTTTCAGCAATCGCTAAAAAATTATACGTAACAACAATTAATTCATCGAAGCATAATTTCATTCATCGATCGTAACTATTGAGATCTATTTTTTTTAAACAATCTTTTTTTTCTCGTTTTTTTTACAGGAAGAGGAACAGACCAGAAAGCTTAGCCTCAAGCCGGGAGCGAAGGTAAATTTAATTGGACTAAACTAACAACTGAGAGATAAAATTTTCATCCGCTTTTCTATCGCTTCGTTTCTAAATATATTGATTTTCTTAAATTACAGATCGAAGAGGAAGCGAAGACTCTGAACAAGGTGGAACTCAAGGTGAGTGTGAGATTTTTTTTTCTCGCGAATCATAATGTTCCGTAGTTAATTAGAAAGGTTAGTAATTGCGAGACAACTTTGCCGGGTTGGTTATTCGCAAGTTGAAATTTTTTTCTCGAATAAATGATACGTTAAATGCAGCCAGTGGCAGCCGAGACGAACGAGAAGAGATCTGGACTACGCAAACCACCGAAATACGAAATTAAAGCCGACAACTTTCAATCTATCCAACTTAAACCAGTTTCGAGGGATCCTAAAACACCTCAAAAAGCTGAAAATGGCAGTATCGATTTGAAGGTATTCTCTTTCGTGAAGGGGATTCTAAATATATATCCAATATGTATATATATATATATATATATATGTATATATTCTCTTTCTCTTTCGCACTCTTTCTCTCGCATCTCTACATCTCTATATCTTTTCCTTCCATTCTTCTTTGTCTATGCTACATGTTGGATACTTATCATCGAATTTACAATCGTTCTATCTTCATTGTGACTAGGAAACAATTCTATTCTCTTTCTTTCTCTCTCTCTCTCTCTCTCTCTCTCACACACACACACACCTTGAATAATTCTTCTCTCTGTGCTTATCAAATTTACAGAATTTCGATATTCTTGTACGATATTCTTCTCATCTTCTATCCTTTCTCTATTCAACGTTATTTCTGCTTTTCTTTCTCAACTGTCTGTAACAATGATTGGAAATACAAATTGTCGTAATATAAATTAATATAATTCGAAGATTCTTCTCCATCTTCGATCTCCTCTCTCTCTCTCTCTCTCTCTCTCTCTCTCTCTCTCTCTCTCTCTCTCTCTCTCTCTCTCTCTCTCTCTCTCTCTCTCTCTCTCTCTCTCTCTCTCTCTCTCTCTCTCTCTCTCTCTTCTAATACCAAAATACTTCATCGATAAATCTATGTATAACAAAATTCTAAGGTGTTCTCTCGACTCTGCCTCCACAAGAAAAAAAAAACATTATTTTCTGGGATTTGGAATTTTCTTTTTCTATGTTGAAATCAATCTGTGCTCTATCTGTCGCCTATCTATCTACCTTTCATGGAAACAGCTTTAACCTCGTTCTCGAAGCTCGAACAACGATTGAGATTCGAGAGCATTAATCCTAAATTCGATTGGTTCGCGCAGAAAACGGAGAAGGCGGAGAAGGTCGAGGCGAAGAAGACAAAAGTTGCGAAAACGGCCAAGGAGAAGAGCTACGAGCTTCCAGAGATTCCAGATTACGAGCGGCCCGTGCTGGAGAAGCCGCAGGAGTTCGACTTTGGGGAGCACGTGGCTCGAGACAAGACTAAGCTGGAAAGACCAGCGACGCAGGTAAGGGAAGAATATTATTATTTTCTTCTTATTTTTATCGATTAAGTGAGATTACACGTATTTTATTAAATATGTCATTTGTACCTGGACACTAATCAATTTTCTTTTCACGCGGCCGGGCAGAAATTCGAATCCAAGGTGAGCAATCGATCAGTTATTATTAATACGGGAATAAGAAAACGAAATTTGCCAAATTGCTGCCCGCTTCGCTTTTGCATCAGATACAGAGGAAGATTTTGCAACGTCCCCGGTTAAATACTATCGCGTCTTCTTCCCTCGAATTTCGTAACCGATTCTCCATCGGTTTTTAACATCGATGAAAACGGGAGAAATCGGGCGATGTGCAAGATTCAATGGTTGAAGTTACGAATAAAGTTACTTAAAGTTAATTTAAATCGTAATAACAATTGCTAAATAACTGATAGTGGCAAACGATCGAAATTTATTATGAAAATCGGATCGGCTGTAACAGCTGCAACGAATAAATGTTATTCGAGCATTTTAACAAGTAATCATTCATTCAAAATACAAACTTTATTCGAAATTTTTAACTTTTTCAACGGGTTCGACTTCGATCGGCGAGAGATCGGTTGATCGTTAAATCCTTTTCTCGGATTCTCGATCGTGGTTTTTGACGAAACGTCGAAATACCCGGAGCGACACCCGGTTTCGAGCTTTTAATTAACGCAACACGATCGCACGTACTAATAATCGAACGAATAAAATCATCGTTTGGCAACCGATGAATCCTCCCTCTCTCCTCTATCAACCAAAGAGATGGGGGGAGGGGGGAATATTTTGGCAAATAACCGGCTCGTATATCACGCCCCTCGGATCCCTGATTTTTCGACTCGAAAATTAGGATGGAGAAAATGTCGTTCGCTATTTTTGGTCTTATTACGTCCCTCCTGCCTCGTGCCCGCCATATCTCTTCGCTTCGATTTCACCCGACCGATTTCAGAGGGATCAGTCTCGACTCGGGCTTAATCTCGTCACGACCATCGACGCGAATTCGTCCCATCGACGACCAATCTCGATTTACTGGTAAATTCGATCGTGTTCGCCCGTGTTTCTCTCTTTTTCTCTTTTTTTTCTTTTTTCTTTTTTTCTTTCTCTCTCTTTCTCTCTCGACACGATTTTTCGAATCGAGGGTGAAACGCTTTGCCTGTACACGCATTGCCTAAAAAAGAAAAAAAAAAAAAATTGACCGATTTATCTGATCGCATGTATAGCCGAAAGTGCCAGAAATCAAAGCGCCAGAGACACCGAAGATCGAAGTGATCAAAGACGTAACGCCGGCTGGAAGCAGAAAGAGTTCGTTGATTCCTGGTAGCGGCACGACCAGTCGACGGGGCTCCTTGATACCGCCCGAAGAATTGGGTCGCAGACCCAGCCTGATCATCAGTGACGAGGTATGTTACGAGGATTCTCTCTCTACTCTTGTAAAAAGTGTACGTACGTACGTATGTATGTATGTATGTACGTACGTACGTGTATGTATATATACCACACACACACATATATATATACATATCCAGTTTTTATATATACATATATATATTTTTTTTTTTTGCGAACACGCTGCGAAAAGATATCGTTCTCTCTCGAGAAATCGATATTCTGGCGGCCGTTCCCCCGCCTCGAACGATCGAGCGATCGATCTGCTCCGGGTGGGAAAACATGGAAGCTCTTGGATTTTTTGGATGGTAACGGAATTTTATCGCGAAATACCCGTTAATCAACCTCCCTTTGTCAAATTGCCAAGCAATGTTCTTAATAGCCCGCGATGTCTAATACCATTCCAGAAATAAACGCGTTCGCTCCTATTTTCGTGCAATTACTCATTACTTAATTTTTGATTCGCGGATCTTAATTGGGCGTGTCTTCAACTTCTTAATCCGTTAGACGGCAGGATCGATGGAATACAATGATAATTTATTTGAACCAGAGCAGATCGATTGTTCGTCTCTCGAGAAGCGAGTAAATCCTTGCTGGTTACTCGCGATCCTCGATTCCAAAAAATCTTTTTCAATCGTATGTTTACGTACGTAAACAGACGGTGGAGAAGAAAGACGATCGAGAGTATCCCGTAGAGGAAAAAAAAAAAAAGAAAAAAAATGAAGATTCGAAAGTAATGTAAAAAAAAAGCAATCGTAGGTAGCTCGTGTAAAGAAAAGATACACATAGATACAAGCGTAGGTAGATCCAGCGGCTGACTGCCCTAGAATTGTATTGGAGTTTCTTTTTTTTTTTATTATTTTTTTTTTTTATTTTGCAGTTTCGTAGCAACGTCAGTGATTTAGTGATCCCAATCGTGATAGTCTTAGAGCTAGATGTCCAAATCACGTGAACTCCCGACGTGTTTGTCTGATCACGACACCAAATTACGTGTCGGGTGTGTACGTTGATGTTAGTGTCAGCAATGCTAGTACAGCATCTCATCCTATTCGTGAATCGTCCAAACAGCCCAGCTTCTGAGAAACCAAATCATTTTCCCTTTGTTACCAAAACACAAACCCTTTTTCTCTTTCTCTCACGCTTCGAGAGAAATTGCTGTCCGAATTGTGTAAGCGTGAAAAATAAATAGGTAATTCAATAAGGGGGGAGGGGGATGAAGCTAAAGAAAAGGAATTCGTTCGAGGAGCGATATATGTGTACGATACAACGAAATCTTTCGAAACGATACAAACAAATTAGTAAAGGAGAGTTTGATTCATAGGAGAATAGAAAGCTGCGACCAGGCGAGGTGGTGGATGAGCGTAAGGTGAGAAAATGGAGAGAAAAAAAAAAGCGAATGCCTCGTCTGCAACCTTACTACTCGACTACCAATGCACTTATTTTTTTTTTTCACTTTCACATTTGTTCTTTTTCTTTTTCTCGCACGTTATTTCTTTTATCTTGTATCACACAAATTATTATTACGATACGCGTACTTATCGAATAAACATCGAACGAAGAGCGAAATTAAAATATTATTCTCTTCGCGATCATGATCTCTTCGTTCGACTCTGCCTGCTCACCTCGATTACTTTTTAGCACAATATTTACATTCATCTTCTTCGATCATCTTGCGCTCGATGAACCGGAAGCGGGAAAAAATTTCGCTTCCTATTTATATTTAATTTTTTAATAAATTTCGAATGGAAAGCGTTTCAACGAAGATCGAGCGCAAGATTGTCGGATTTTTTCGAAGCAGAGGTTCTATCGATTCAAGAAAACCTCGGCTCCTCTTTTTTTTTTATGAATTAATAATATATTATTGATCATGGATATATGCACAATTGCACCATTGCACCAACGCATCTCTGCACCTGGCACGGATCTGTTGCAACCGATTCTCTCTTTCTCTGACCATTTTATATATTCCACGATCGCTATTTAATATTAATACCGTTAATAAGATAATATAATTAATATATATATATTTATATAAAACATCAAACAAATCGTGAAAAATAACGACAAGGGAAAAAGAAAAAAAAAACGATTCGAGACGTGTCTGGCGCGATACGGATTCTCTTCTCCACCTTAAATCTTAAATCATTGGTGTATAAGGTTTCGTATTCGCTTCTAACATACATTACGGCTCATAGATTACATTTTGGCAAAAGGATTGTTCCGAAAGGACAGACGCATCAGCGTTAACAAATGCCTAGACCAGAGACAAACATCTACTACTAACTACTTTCCAACATTATCAATCTATGTATTCGTGTACATATACTATACGTATATATACGTATATATCGTTTACATGGTAAGTGAGAATACGTTTTCCACGATCCGAACACTTGTTATTTTCTGCCAACGGTCGGACAAAACTATCAATTTGCCGGACGCGAAGGACGACTTTGACTTATGCTATTGTACATTTAATACTTTGCCGTCTATTAATCAAACGCGGCCATTCGATCGTTTATTTCTAGCCGAATCACGCAGACACGCCACGGATTTTCACATCGAATTATCAACGGTTCGACTCGAGAAAAATTCGATCGTTCTATAACTCCCTTAAATTCTTTCCAAGTAAACGAAACGATCGCGCGTCGCTACGAGTCGCTACCAACTACACGTATTTGTGTTTACACTCGAAATATGAAACTTGGTATGTCCTCTGATTTGAACAGCGCTTGCGCGAAAACGAACGAACGAACAAAGAGGAACGAATTTATCGGCAAAACAGTCGGTAAAAATTTATTTTCTTTTTTTATTTACTTTTCCTGTACTGTATATCTCCATTTTTCCTCCTAAAAATTTTTTCTCTCTCTTTCTCTCTCTTTCTCTTTCATTGCGTTTTTATAATATGTATAATTTAAAAAAATAAATATTTCGGATACGCGTTATTAAGATACGTTTGCTATCACGTTAAGAGCAAAGGATACTAGAAGATTTCGCGATCGAAGATTATCTGAAAAACTCTGAAAGAATGCTGACATTTCGTCTCTATAATTTTTTGCAGTTGGGAAAATTACGCCCCGGCGAGGTGTTAGACACTAAGGTGAGATTTGTGTTCGCTATAACACAAAGCTTACCTGCCCGAACACCATTTACCTGCGAAATTTTTTATACTCTCTATATATATGTTTCTCACTTCATCGAACCTCGATTTTTGCTCCTACTACTTTTACACTTTTTTTTTTCTTTCTCCGTTTTTCTATTTCTATTTTTTATATACCTGACCCAACCACGAAGGATTTTTTAATCGAATTCCCAATTGAAGCTATATTATATATAAATACATATATATATATAAAAAAAGAGCAATTTAACAGCGATAAACTAAAACCAGCCAAATGTTGTATTCCCAGACGCAGGAAATGCAGAAAATGCCGCATACCACCATGGAAAGCCGATATAATATTCATTTTGCGATCACGCAATCTTTTTTTAGTTATATTTTTTCAAGCTGTCGCCGCTGCTGCCCACTCCCCGCTATCTCTACCATCGAGGCCTGTTTCTACGTGTTCGAGAGAGTACACTGGCAATCAGATGTAAATCCGTCTCTTCTTTCCGATAAAAATTCCCCTTATAGATATCTCGAATCCCTTCTCGAAACGAAAAAAAAAAAAAAAAACTTTTTTTCTCGTCGATTTTTCATTTCATTTTCTTTTTTTCTCTTTTTTTTTTTCTTTTTCATTTTTCCACGCACAACGTGCAGAATAAATCTGGCCGCCCTGGTGAACTGCAGGGGAAAGAGGTTAGCGTTATATTCACTATCTTTCGAATTGCACTTGCGTTATCTCGAATATTTATTTCTATTTCTTTTCTTTTTTTTCAATTCTACATGTTGCAATGCGCGTCTGTAAATATTTTGCAAAAAACCGCTCAACAGGCTTCCGGGCGTTTCGTCTTTGACGAATTTTTACGTCATTTTCCACCGATAATTGTCGATCAAACATTTCATTTACGATTGAAACGTTCCGCAGCTATGTATACTACAACATACTTTTTTGCTTAATTCGAGCGAATACTTATTTATTTGTACTGAAAACAGTAGAATTAGATAATGGTGGTAAGAAATATTTACGTGTTTTTTAATCGATGTTTGAATTTTGACCAAATGTATATTTCTTTTTCTTCTATTATTTTTCGTGTCTCGTGAGTAACCTTCGAATGTTTTATGTGTTTATCGTGTCAAGTCAAACGGACCGCAATATAAGAGATGGTTTGGTCAAATATCTCTGTACTGAATTCTATTATATACGGAATTACGAAATTTAAAACATTGTAACAATACTGGCAGGTCTATTTGAAATATGATACATATATGTGAAACTCAAATGTTGCTTGTTCTTAATGTTAATTTGTCGCGAATGAAAGTAATCGATACATGTTGATCATTGATCGTTCTCATATCGTTACACATCTCTAATAATCGAATCTTTATACAGTAATCATACGACGTTTATATTTGTTTATTAATTTGTTTATTTATTTAATTGTGTATTATCTATATGTACACTTTGATGTCTCTTTATAAATAATCCATATTGCGGTAATCGAGTCGCGATTTTCTTTCCTCCTTTCCTCAATTTTTTATAAATTGTCAACTGTGTCTCTCTCACTTTTTCTATCTCTCTTTCTCTCTCTTATCTTCATTATCCTCGTTCTCCTATACATATATATGTTTATTAACCACGCCTTATGTATCGCAATTGTATCTAACAGCGATGATGTGACGATGATCGAGAAGTTTCATGAACGTCACAAAAGTATTATACCTTTTATTATACCGCATCGAGTATCCTTCGAATGGACAAGCGATTTTTGTGACTAAACGAATCTACTTATAATCCCGTTCAAACGACTTTTTTTATTTGCACGTATCGTCGTTATGCGATTGTAAACGCATCGATCGATAATTCAAAATGAATCGCTTACTCTCTTATTGTTTACTGTTGGAAAGAAGGTCGAGGGAATGTCAAGGGAGGGGCAAGAGGCAGGTCCTTCGCTAGGACCGCCTATCCCCACTTCAGACGCTTTGTTGACAATCTTGACACCATACGCTACATAGTAGTAGAACTATAATTTGAATATTCAAAATCGTAAAAATTATTTTATGAAATTATGTTAGAATAATCATTTAAGACTGAAAGTGGATTTAAAATATTTTCAAAAGTATAAAGTATATATTAATTATTTTGATATAATATTAATATCTATATCTAGCTTATTTTGTACACATACAATTAATATCTAAACAACTCGAATACGAAATTACATTTATAAATTAAACTATCGTTATAAATTATAATTAGCTTATACATATGAAATAATATGAGAAATAAAATTTTTATATCATATCGATACATTAAAATTCTTTGGATTCTATATATCGAGATATAGATATAGATCGTTTTGTGACAAATATCATGGTAGAAACAAAAATGCGTAGAAACAAAAATAGACGTTTCTTTCCACTTTTTACCACGAGACTTTTTACCAGCAGTGAACAATATTTACTTACTTGGTTCGTCGAAAATTCGCGAAGGAATATGCATCGATCGACGCGGTGCACAATACTCTCCCTTTATTTTATGCGTATTCCTATATTAATTTTTATGCGTATTTATCGTTTCGTAGCGAAGCTCTTCTCACGACACGAACTTCGTAAACTTTTCAGATTTAATCTCGTTAAATAGCGTTAAGTTTAACCCTGTGACTGATCAATTGGCGAAAATTAAGCGTCGAATTCGTGAGAATTCGAATCAACACCCTTCTCTCTTTCTCTCTCTCCACGTAACTCGCACAACCTTTCATTTATGAGTTGTCCCATATTGTATACCCCCTTTCTCGAATCGTCCACTATTCCGATTCTCTTCGTATCACAGAAGCGAATCAGAATGATATCACCAGACTTTTGCTGCAATTTATTATTATTTTGATTTATCATTTTACCTTCCCCCTTATCTGAATAAAAGAAGACAAGCAAAAGTCTTGGTATCTCGTTTCCTCGATTTAGTTGCATTAACATTGTGAATAACGATGAACGATCTTAATGCTTCGTGTTAACCACGTAGATTAACGATGTGACTAAAACAGTTTGTAATTTAAAGGCATGATTAATCATTCACGGCACCACGGCACATAGCATACGGCATGAGATGCACCCGAATATCGAACCGAGTCGTAACTTTCGCCCTGTTCATCGAATTATATATGGAATAATTATTCGATCGGAGAAATCGACGAAGCAGGTAAGAGTGGGCGAAAGTCGCGCGCTTGATTCGTTGCTGCTTGTTCGCTTTCTTCCGAAAGCTTTCGATGCTTGAAACGAAAAAAAAAAAAAAAAAATAAAAAAATAAAAAAAAAATAAAAAAGATAAATGATGGAAAAAAATCGCTTTATCGATTGATGAATACGATCGATTGATACAGCGTCGTCGTCCGAGCACGGACGTCCGAAGACCCAGCGTGGCGGACCTCGAGAATAAGATCAATCAGCCGAGCACACCTCTTCGAGATGTCGGACCACCGGGACCACCTCAAATCATCGATGTCCAGGAATCGTATTCCGCGGTGGAAGGTACGTTAACTAACTTATCGACCGATCGAATTATCGACACAACAACCACTTTTCTTTTAGTCCAGTTTTACCCGTTGAGAAAGTAACTAGTTAAAAATTTCGAACAAAGTTTACTTTAAATAATTACTTACTAATTAAAATAACATTTTATTCGTAACTGTTGTAGTCGATCCGCTTTTCACATAACCTCGTCCATTTGCCACTACAATTATTTACGATTGTTATCACATTTTGAACGAGAAACTATCGAAATTAACCTTATTCGTAACCTCAATTATTTTACGCTCATCACTGCCTTTTAGACTCGACGGCGTACCTCACGGTTGGTGTTGAGGGTACGCCAGCGCCCACTTTCAAATTCTACAAAGGGATCACCGAGATCATCGAAGGTGGCCGATTCAAGTTCCTTACGGACACAGAGACCAATACGATCACCCTCTGCATGAGGAAGACGAAGCCCAACGACGAGGGCACGTACAAGATCGTCGTGAGCAATATCCATGGCGAGGATTCCGCCGAGATGCAGCTTTACGTTTCCGGTATGGAAAACCTCCTCCTCTCTCCCCCCCATCTCGACTCGATTTTTATATTCGTTTATATTCGACGTATATTCGCCAGACGCCAGTGGTATGGACTTCCGTGCTATGTTGAAAAAGAGAAGGTATCAGAAATGGGCAAGAGAGGAGCAAGAGCAAGAAAAGGTAGATTTGAAGGAAGTGGAGAAACCGATGCCAGCTTTGAAAAAAGTGGAAAAGGTACGTGTATATTTATTATACGCTTATATCGTTATTCGATTCATGATCACGTGGTTCGATACTTCGAATATCGAATTTTTATATTTTTTCTTTTTTTTTTTTCTTCTTGTATGTCTTGACGGAGCTTGTTTATTTTTATTATGGTATGCATGATGAATTACTCTATGATTCGTTGCAAGTCTGCTGCACTTCATTCGTATTCTCGATAGTATTTGTCAAATGTCGCATAACAGCTCGGTACGCTACGTGGATGGTATCGTTCAATATAGAAAATATCGCTTTAATTAAAAAATGATTTTCTTGAAGCGTGATTATATATATATATATACGTTGTCGCATTATGGTGCGAGTTATTGATCGAATATATTTAGCGTATACAGTGGAACGAGTCAACGATAATCTCGACGTGTTGGTAAGTAGGTGAAAAAAAAAAAAAACCTAGACGATTTAACATTTGTGGAAAGAAGATCGATTGGTAATATGAGAAATAGAGAAAAGCGGGTTATCGACCGATACGTCGTTTCTTTCTTTTTTTTGCTCTCCTGTTCCCTCTTTGTGTACACGTTTGTCTTCGTAGTCGCTGCACGACAGCGAGATGCACGGAAGGAGCTGGTATCAAGACGGGGATGAAATAGTGATCTTGGCGGAGGGTGAGGAGGTCCTTCGAATTCCTCTAGACAAGAAGGGTGAAACTAACTGGAGCTGGCTCAAGGTTTTCAGCCATCATCCCCATTACATAATTTTCCCGACAATTTTGACAAAACTTGTCTAAGAAAGGACGAACTAATCCCTACCCTTCTGTTTTCTACAATTTTAGGATCTTATCTTTGATAAGTTTTTTCCTCTCCACTGGTCTGCACTGGTACACGTGAAAAAAAAAAAAAATCTGAAAGATAAAGGTGAACGAAAGAAATTGTGGAAACAGAAATTTCTATTACTAATCCGTTACGTTATTACACGTTTATTATATATATCAGGAAAAAAAAATTCGAGGACAAGCGGATACGTACAAACCGACGCGACGAAACTGATGACTGACGTTTTCTAATTAATATTCTCGCGTACAGATTGCTAGTTTAGAGCTAATGCTGCACTTGAATTCGTATTCTCGAGTATTGCTCGAACGTATCGTATCGTGTCGTAGATATTCACATTCATATTTATTCATTAACCAATCGTCGATTAACCAAAGATTAATTTCACTCGAATGTTAATCGTTAACGATAAGAGATTGTTATTTGATTCACAATGCATGAGTAGACGTATATCTATCTTTTGTCTCGAATAAAATCGCATTCTTGTACGATATTAATATCGAAACTGAATGTGTAACGCATGTGTAACCGGCAAGCATTATCTCTAAATGTTTCTAAAAAAAAAAAAAAAAAAAAAAAAAAAAAAAAACGTGTTTCAAATGTTGTAAGGCGGAAGGCTCTGATACGCGATGTCGATTTGGGGAAAAAAAAAAACGAGCATCTTTTTTCTAAAAAAAATATTTGGATTCGTGATCAGGGTCGTCCGCGATACACTCGACATGCGATGTAAAGAGTGGGATTAACGTGTACGTGTGTGTGTGTACCGGGCATGTAGGACGTCTTCGACATTCAGCGCAGGCCAAGTTTGCAGGAGCTAATCGTCGACTGGCCGATATTAACGACGAGGGTCAAGCAGAAGGTTCGCGAAAACTGTTTACTCCAACACTTTTTCTCCAATCCATTCGCCGCTCCCTCGATTCTACTTTAATCCCTTGGGCGATGCTTTCTCGATAACGAGAACCAACGAATTCCGCGTTTCCTCAGCGCACTCTCACGTGCCAATCGAGAAATATAAACGCAGCGTTGTCACGTTGGTGAAACTTGGCATCGCTTCCCCAAAGGATTAAAAGCTTCGAAGAAGAGAATATAAACGCCTGTACTATACACCCTGCAAAGCTTCAACGAATACGACTTCAACTTTCTGAAAAAAAGACAGAGAGACATCCGTTGAAAGAACAACTGAAAACCGAGAGATTTTTCTGATTTTCTTCTTTTTTTTTTCTTTTTTTTTTTTACGATCGCGAGATTTTTCCTCGTCGCGTTTTTTTCTTCTTCTTTTAGCTTCTTTGCTTCGCACGGACGATGAAATTCTCGCGATCCAAAATCTTTCTAAATCTTAATAAGTAATAAATCCTGCTTTGGCCTGCGCTTCCTTCTTTTCTATAGGAAATTCGCGTTACTTTAAACCACTCGTATTAATACGACTAATATAATTCGTCTCCATCGATTATATTTTTCGCTCGTTATATAGAAAAAAGTATATACACACAGTGTATCCGATTAGAGAAGCAAAGAGTTTTGTGTTTCTTGCGCTTGAGATTTGCCTGCCATCAGCCTCAACGTGTAAAAAAAAAAAAAAAAAAAAAAAAAAAAAAGAATATGCATAATACCCGTGTAGCGAATCAGACCTGTGATCGTCGATGATTTTTGTTGTTTTATAGAATAGTGGATCTCGTAGACCCTCCCTCGCCGAATTAATTCCCGACTGGCCGACCCTGCACCATTTCACCAAGACGGAGGTTGGGATCGTATTCCTCGGCATCTTGAAACACAGTTTCAAACGATCGACCAGCGACCTCGCGTGATATCGATCTCTTTCTCTTTATATTCCTTCCTTTCTCTCTCTCTCTCTCTCTATTTTTTTCTCTCTCTTTCTTTTTCTCTCTTATCGGTTATGCGATTCACCTTTCTCTGTACGTGCAATCGTTTCTTCACCGAAGTGTGAATTATTCACGAGTCTTTTTTCTTTCATTCTCTTCTCTCCTCCTGTACGCACTCTTATCTTCTTCGTTCTTCCTTCTTCTCGTATCTCTCTACGTTCGTACGGATTGTTCTTCACCATAATTCTTTCTCTCTCTCTTTCTCTCTTTCTTTCTCCTTGATACATATATATATATATCTTGCGTCCAATCTGTTTTTTTTTTTGTACGACGAACGAATTTTTCTTTTTTGCGTTGCGTTTAATTTTTCTTTTTTAAATATAGAATTTTCCACCTAGCTATCGCCTCTCGGGAGAACGCTTCTTCGTCCTCGGCGACGACGACAACAACAACAACGAAATATTTTTATTTTATTCATTTTTCCACAGATTTTTTTTTTTTTTTTTTTTTTTTCCCTCGCGAGAGATTTCTCGCGAGATGATTTGTGATTTGTGGCGCCTTCTTTTTTTTTTTCCAAACATTGTTTTGACTCTGTTTCATCTTCCTTGTATGGCCAGCAACGTTGGCGTTATTGTTCTTAGATCTGAATGGCCAGGTGTTCGTCGGCGAGAGATGAACGATTAACAGATACGCTTGTCGTGTTTCACAGAAGCCGGAAAGTTTCCTGAAACCGCTGGTGGATCAATATGCCAAAGAGGGCAAAGACAAAAAGGTCGTGTTCGAGGCGAATTTCTCGAAACCGAATTGCAAACCGAAATGGTTCTTCCGAAAGGACGTAAGTTCATCTTTTCTATTCTTTTAATAATTCCTTTATTTTTATCCTATCCTCTCAAACCTTTTTCCTCCTAAAACAGGAACTGTTCCCTTCGTCGAAATACAAGTTCAAGAACGAGGAAGATTGCTACCAGCTCATCATCCTGAATCCCAAGGTCGAGGACACGGGAAAATACACGATCGAAATCTCGGGCGTCTCGAGTACCGCCTTCCTCAACGTCGAAGGTTAGTATGATTTGTTCGGATCGGTCGAGAATTTAGAATCACGATATTCGTTGCATTCGACAGAACCGGATCCAACTTACACGTTCACCAAACCGCTCTCGAAGAAGACGAGCGGTTACACGAAGCACGAGGTCTACATGGAATGCACCGTCAGCTCGAATCTAGCTCAAGTCACGTGGTACAAGGGAAAGACCAAACTCGAGGTAAAAATTCTATTATGAATCAATTTTCGTAAGACATCTATATATATCTGTTTGCATAACTTTTCAGGATGGCGATACGTACAGCATATCGAAGGATATGAACGGCGTTTGTCGTTTGACCATAAAGAGCGCTACCCTTGAAGATAGCGGCGAATACGTTTGCAAGATCAACAAGCAAACGGACAAAACTGAAACGGTTCTAACCGTAGTAGGTGGGTGTTCAATTATCCGAAGAGATGAAAATTCTAATTCTCATATAAAATTGGTGATAAAAATTCTCATACTGCTCGTTCCTCCCGCGCAGAATACCCGTACAAATTCGTGAAGGTGTTGAAATCGCAGCAACTCGTGGAGAAAGAAACGTTGACGCTGGTCTGCGAGTTGGACGATGCCGGTGGGGAAGTAAAATGGTTCAAAGGTGATCAAGAGATCGTACCTGACAAGAGGTGGGGGAGTTAATTTTCGCCTTTTCTGTGTTTTGTACATTTATCGAGGAAAAGTTTTTTTTTCTAATGGTGGAATAATAATTGGTGCAGGGTACAGATCAAAGAGGATGGCAGAAAGAGGAAGCTGATTATCAAAGACACCAAGGTTACGGATGCTGGCCAATACTCGTGCGTGAGCAATGCCGATAAGACCGAAGCTGAAATAGTTATAAACTGTGAGTGTTCATGTTAATGAGAAGAAAATTAGAAATTGGATATTAATCCGATTTGTTGAAGAGGTAAACTAGTTAAAAAATTTCGAATAAAGTTGGTTGGATAAGCTACTTCAATATTGCAAATAATTGGTAACGGTAATTTCAAAAGTGTTAGATTTTTCATTGAAAAGTAATAAGTGATATTTTCCTTTAGACGCGAATCGTTTCAACAAGAAGTTGAAGGACACGGTGGCGGTGGAGAGGGAAAAATTGGTGTTGGATGTGGAGCTCCAAGATCAAACGGCGCCCGCCATCTTCTTCTTTAACGGGAATCGAATCGAGCCTAACGAGAGAGTGGAGATCAAGAATTTGGGAGGTGGAAAGCATCAGTTGATCTTCAACAGGTTGGAGATGAGCGACGACGGTGAGATCAGTTGCGAGAGCGGACAGTTGAAGAGCAGTTGTAAACTCACCGTGAAGAAGGGCGAGAGCAAACCCATCGTTGAAATCCCTGACAAGGTCGAAGGACCTTGCAACACCCCTCTCGTATTCGTTGTACCTTACAAGAGTAAGTTCCTCTTCACTTTCTATTATAAATGCTGTAACCCAAGACGGAGAGACGACATTATTCGTATTATATATTTGATTTCTCTAGATATATCGTATAAATCTCCTCTTATGATTGATATAATTGAAGCAAATTAATCCTTTGCGCTCCAACGATGACACCACTTGCAGCAATTCGAACGGCGACAAATTATTTATTTAAGCTTGATTTTTTTTTATAAATATCGCTTTATGAATAAATCCCTAAGTTGCTTACAAAAGTAAGCATGGAATACCGTATGAATGAAATTAGTTCAAATGGAGATGCGTTTGATTTTTCCTTATTATTGAATAACAGAATTATATTTCTGTTCATTTGAAGAAATTGAAAGAATAGAAGGAAGGAAAATAGAGATGCAGCGAGACGAAAAATAAGAATGATAGACGGTGAATGTGAGATTAGTTTTGTTATTAAACAATGAAATTATTTCTATTCGTATTAAGAAATTGACAATGAGAGAGAAGTGTGATAATAAAATAGTGATAAAAAGTATAAGAATAATGAGGACAATAAACGAGAGTTTGACGAACCAAGGATGCTTAATTAATAATTACATTATTTTATTATAAAACAACATAGATTCAACAATTCGATCTTCCTTTATATGTAAAGATTTTTTTATATATTAATTGGAATCATTTTCAAGTCAGCTAGTAAGAGATTCATCAACGTGTGTGGGTTCGCCCGAGTGCAAAGGATCAATACATAAATCGGCAGTTAGTTAATTCATAATCGTGTAAGAAGTCCTCTTTCGCAGTCGAAGGGACGAAGCAGAGTCAGGTGGAAGCAAAACTGATGAAGGACGGCAAAGCATTGCCGTTGAAAGACGTGGAGATAGTAGTCGGCGAGGACAAGATCACGTTCAAGATCAAGAAGCCTTCTCGCGACCAATCCGGCGTTTATCAGGTGAAGATCGGCAACAATCAAGGGGAGGAAGTGAACGACGTGAACATCAACATGCAAGGTATTCAATTTTCCTTCAAACACCACCTTGCACCACCACGCCCAATCGTTGAAAATTCTTTCTCCTCAGACGTGCCGTCCCCGCCCAGAGACGTGGACGTAAACGAGATCTTCCAAGACTCCTGCGTGGTCTCTTTCAAACCTTCGAAAGACGACGGTGGATCGCCCATCACCAAGTACGTGGTCGAACGTCTCGACCTCAGCTTGAAGGCGCAGTGGGACAACGTGGGCGAAGTGACGGCCGGCGAGAAGTGCTCGTACAAGGTTCGAGATCTCGTTGCAAGGAAGGAGTACAAGTTCCGTATCCGAGCTGTGAACAAACTCGGCTCGAGCGAGCCCGCCATGTTTGGAAAACCGGTGCTCGCCAAAGATCCGTGGGGTAATAAATAAATAAAACCCTTCCTCTCGATCTCCTTTTACAATGATCTTTTACGAGCCTTTTACTTATCCTCCAAACTTGCACAGATGAGCCGGGTAAGCCGACGAACGTCGAGGTGACCGACTGGGACAAGGATCACGCCGACTTGAAGTGGACGAAGCCCGAGAACGACGGTGGTGCGGCCATCACGGGATACATAATCGAGTACAAGGAGAAGTTCGGGAAAGAATGGGTGAAGGGGAAGGAGATCGAAGGGGACGTGACCGAGGCGACGATAGACGGGCTGAAGGAGGGTAGCCAGTACGAGTTCAGGATCAGAGCCGTGAACAAAGCCGGCCCCGGCGAGCCGTCCGACGCCACGAAACCGATCATAGCCAAGTGCCGTTTCGTCAAGCCTTACATCGTGGGGGACGGGCTGACGAATCTGATCGTGAAGAAGGGGCAAATAATCAAGTACGACATCAAGTACGCCGGCGAACCTGAACCGGAGGTGCATTGGTTCCTCGGGGAGAAGGAGCTGGTCCAGGACACGGCTGAGAGGATCACGATCGATAAATACGAGAGGAACACGGTGCTCACCGTGAGGAAGACGACTAGGCCGGATTCCGGGAAGTACAAGCTGGTTCTGTCCAACAGCTCTGGGACTTGCGAGAGCCACGCTGACGTGATTGTCCTCGGTATAGAAAAACCTCTCTACTTTTGTAATTACATGATCGTTTCGCTTCTGGATCTCGATTCATGTCATGAATTATCGTATCGTCAGACAAACCTTCGAAGCCGACCGGCCCGTTGAAAGTGGAGGAGGTTCGGGCCGACCACGTGAAAGTCAAGTGGGAGAAGCCAGAGGATAACGGAGGGACCGAAATTACCGGCTACGTGTTGGAAAAGATGGACGTGGACACGGGTCGGTGGATCCCAGCGGGCGAGGTGGGGCCGGACGAGACCAGCTTCAACTTCACGGGGTTGACACCGAAGAAAAAGTACAAGTTCCGCGTGAAAGCCGTGAACAAGGAGGGCGAGTCCGAGCCGCTCGAAGTCGAGGAAGCGATTCTCGCCAGGAATCCTTATGGTATGATAACGATTGTCTTTTTTCTAATCCACTTCATCCTTACTTTCGCTCCTCCACAGACGAGCCTGACAAGCCTGGCAAACCCGTGATCTTCGACTACGACAACGTTAGCGTATCCCTCAAGTGGGAGAAGCCTGAGAACGACGGCGGTAGACCGATCACTCATTACACGGTGGAGATGAAGGACAAGTTCGCTGTCGACTGGGTGGAGGTAACGAAAACCACCGACGCCACTCCGGAGGCGAAGGTCGAAGGTCTGAAGGAGAGGATGGTTTACCAGTTCCGGGTTCGGGCTCATAACAAAGCGGGCCCCAGCCAGCCCAGCGAGCCCACCGACAATCATCTCTGCAAGCACAAGAATCGTAAGATCGTTCTCGACAACGTCGATGCGGCTATATTTATACGTGCTGACGATGAAATTCATCATCTTGATTGCCCCAACAACATTTTCCCTAATTGTGGAACATTTCTTCTACAAAGAAAGCAACGCAAGAAATGGAATTTCTCTTTTCGCGCAACAATTCAAAGCAGACCATTTCTTTTTACACAAAAGAATTAAAATATGGAATAAAAAATTATATATTTGTTTTACTTTATTGGTATATATATATATATATATATATCACTTGATTTGAACGATACTTTTTTATCGAACAACATTGATAAATAAATAAAAGTATTATACGCATGCTGTATGTATAAATAGAGGCTTTATAATATATACACGTGTGATTGCATTCTCGATTTGAAATTTCAGTTAAACCGAGAATCGACAGGACGAATTTCAAGTCTGTGGTTATCAAGGCCGGGCGCACGCACAAGTGGTCGGTGGACATCACCGGGGAACCGCCACCGGAGGTTAAGTGGATTTGGAGGGACGACATACCTCTCACCACCACCGAACGTATCAAGATCGAGAACGTGGATTATCACACAGACTTCACGATCGTGAACGCGATGCGCAAAGACACCGGAAAGTATACCCTCGTCGCGGAGAACGTTAACGGGAAGGACGAGGAAACCGTGGAACTTACGGTTCTCGGTAAAAAAAATTGTCGACCACTTTTATCGATCCGTAACATCGAATGAACTATTTCGCGCATCTTTCAGGCAAGCCAGACGCGCCTAAAGGCCCGTTGGAGGTGACGGATGTTACCGCCACCTCGGCCAAGGTGAAGTGGGAGAAGCCGGAAGACGACGGTGGTGTCCCGATCAAAGAGTACGAGATCGAGAGGTTGGACACGAAAACTGGCAAGTGGGTGAGGGTGGGAAAAGTTCCGGGCACTGCGCCGCTCACAGAGTTCGAGGTGACGGGATTGAACCCGGGAAGCGAATACAAATTCCGCGTTACCGCGGTCAACGACGAAGGCGATTCCGAGCCGCTGGAGAGCGAGCGCGGAATCATCGCCAGAAACCCGTACGGTAAGAACCGTTCTCTTGATGCTGTCTCATCAAGCGATCCACTAATTTCCCTCTACTTTCTTTTAGACGAGCCGCATAAACCTGGAACACCCGAGATAACCGACTACGACAACGAATCCGTAAGTTTGAAATGGACTCCTCCCGATTTCGACGGTGGTGCACCGATCGAGAAGTATGTAATAGAGAAGAAGGATCGTTACAAACCGGATTGGGAGAAAGCTGGAGAGGTAGCTGGAGATCAATTGGAGGCCAAGGTGGGGGGATTGAAGGAACGTGGGGAATATCAGTTCAGGATCATAGCCGTGAATAAAGCGGGCCCATCTCCTCCGTCAGACGCTTCGAAGATGCAGATATGCAAGCACAAGGCGCGTGAGTGTAGCCTGTATTTCCTTCTCTACTCGTCGTAATTATTCCCTCCTTACCTTCTTTTATCTTTTATCCCAAAGTGAAACCAAAGATCGATCGTACGAACTTGAAGCCTGTCACGGTCCGTGCTGGCAAGCCGATCAAGTACGACGTGGATGTTCGTGGTGAACCGGCTCCGGAGATCACCTGGTATCACGCGAACCAGGCGGTTCAAAGTGGCGGGAATATCGAAATTGTAAGCGTCGATTACAACACGAAGCTGAACATTACCGACTGCGTGCGAAAAAATACCGGGGTGTGGAAGATAAAAGCTGTTAATCCTCACGGTGAGGACGAGGCTGAGGTCGAGGTTACGATACTCTGTAAGTCGTCGAATCGCGATACAAAATCAACGCTTGTTACTCCCTTCATCCATTAATTCATCCATAAATGTTACAACAACAGCTGCCCCTGGCAAGCCGAAGGGCCCTTTGAAAGTGAGCGACGTTACGAAGAACGGTTTGAAATTGAAGTGGGAAAAGCCGGAAGACGATGGCGGCCTACCCATTACCAGTTATCAAATTGAGAAACTGGACAAAGCGACGGGAAGATGGGTGCCTGTCGGCCGCGCCGGACCCTCGGACACCGAGATGGACGTAAAAGGTCTTCAAGAGGGACACGAGTACGAGTTCAGGGTGAAGGCGATCAACGAAGAAGGGGAGTCCGAGCCATTGGTCACGGACAGCTCGACCATTGCGAAGAATCCTTATGGTGAGAGAGACGCGTTTTGTTTGTTTTTAAAACAAAAATATTTCTATACCAAGAAAGTTTCCACTTGTGCGATCTTCAGACGTAGCGAGCAAGCCCGGTGTGCCGGAATTCGAGGATTGGGACGTGGATCGTGTCGATTTAAAATGGGAACCGCCGAAGAGTACAGGTGGCGCACCTATCACGGGCTACGTAATCGAAATGAAGGAGAAGCCGTCGCCTAATTGGCAAGAGGCAACTGTAACCGACTCGCCCCAACCGAAAGGGCGTGTCACGGGATTGAAGAAAGGTTCCGTGTACCAATTCCGCGTTCGTGCGGTTAACAAAGCTGGACAATCGGAACCGAGCGATCCAACCAAGCCGCACGTGGCAAAGGCGCGACATCGTAAGTGTTTATTGCTGGAACGCGAAGAATTCTTGGAAGAAAACGCCGAGCGAGCTAAGCCTCGTTGCATCAGCATAAAAAAAGCATAAAGCTCAAAGAATTTCTCATAACTATAATTACGATTTGTAACAACAGTTTGATTTGTAAATGTAATTTCGATTCGTTATAGTTTACGTAGACGTAAAACAACGTCAAAATAATTAATAATTTGACAAAAATATTTCAGCTTAAATGATTATTCTAACGTGACTTAACGTGAAATGAAAAATAATCTCTACACTATTGGTGTTAAGTGTTATGAAATAAAGTTAAGTCTCAACAAAGAGGTCTTGACAAAAGATTAATTAAGAGGAGGCACCGTCTATTCTTCGAACACTTGTTTCTTGACGCTACACACACTGTATTAGGTAGTAAAAGAGTTATTAATTGAACGCTCAAAGTCGTAAAAATTATATTATATGAAGATTTCTATTTCATGATCTATATGTCTACCTTATTTTGTATACGTACAATTTTTATTTTATTTCGAATATAAAATAAATTAAACCAACAAATCGTAATTTATGAGACACACATTATGAGAAATAATGTCAAATTTTAGATCACGTTTTAAATTCTCTAATGCATTGTGGATCTCTCTCAATATACATCTATCCGTACCATCTACATTTTTCATTTTCCAGTGAAACCGCACATAAATCGCGACAAGCTGAAAACGATTAAAGTGAGGGCTGGTCAAATGGTGAAACTGGAAGTTGACATCGAAGGTGAACCACCGCCAACCGTCACCTGGAACTTTGGAGGCGCGCTCCTCCAAACAAGTGCCAACGTGAAAATCGATAACGAGGATTATCTGAGCAAAATTCATTTGACCCAGACCAGCCGCAAGCTGAGCGGCAAATACACCGTCAAAGCTGTGAACGATTCTGGACAGGACGAGGCAGACGTGGAGATCATCATTCAAGACAAGCCTGGGAAGCCGGAGGGTCCTCTGGAAGTGACGGACGTACACAAGGAAGGATGCAAATTGAAGTGGAACAAGCCCAGGGACGATGGCGGTTTACCGTTGTCCGGCTATCTGGTCGAGAAGATGGATGTCACGACCGGCCGTTGGGTACCGGTTGGCATAGTCGATCCAGACAAAACGGAACAGACTATCACTGGTTTGGAACCTGGAAAGCGATACGAATTCCGTGTGAAAGCCGTAAACGAGGAGGGAGAATCTGAACCTCTGCAGACGGATGTTCCTATCGTCGCTAAGAATCCTTATGGTACTGGTGAAAAGAAGTCTTGCTCCACTTCGATTCCGCTTTATTATACGTAACAAATATATGCTGGAAACGAATCGCACGTTCTTTGAGACTTCCTTTTCAACGATGAACGATACATATACACGTTATACATTCGTTTTCATTGGTAACTAATGCAAACTCGAAATTTCAGATCCTCCTTCGGCGCCTGGTCTGCCAGAAATCATCGACTGGGCCGAGAACATGGTGAAGTTGAAGTGGGAGCCACCGATACGGGACGGTGGTGCACCCATCACAGGCTACATAATCGAAATGAAGGACAAGTTTGGTACCACGTTCGTGAAGGCTGCCGAGGTGGAGGGGCGGGTGTGTACGGGAACAGTGACACGATTGGAGGAGGGAAATCAATATCAGTTCAGAGTTCGAGCTGTGAACAAAGCGGGTCCAGGAGAGCCCAGCGAGGCTACCAATCCTCACACTGCCAAGGCCCGTTGGCGTGAGTAGTTAATATAACGATTTCTTGGGAAAATTGGATTTTACGTTCGTTGATTTTTTCGGTTACAGTGAAACCGTTCATCGACCGGACCAATTTGCAACCGATAACCGTGAAAGTCGGTCTCACCGTCACTTTGGACGTGAACGTCATTGGTGAACCGCCACCAACCGTCACCTGGTTCTTCCGAGACAAGGAGATCGTGTCGGACGACACGATACGCGTCGACAATATCGACTACAACAGCAAGTTTTTCATTTTGAAGACTAGACGAGCGCACACGGGAAAATACGTGATCAAAGCGAGGAACGAGGTGGGCGAGGACAGTGCCGATGTCGAGATAATCGTCATCGGTAAACCGAGCAAGCCAAAGGTACGAGATCTTGAATTTGATCATTTAGCTTAAAAATTTTAAATAATGTTACGAACACACAAATGTTAATATTTTTGATTTGAATCCTCCTGTGGATGTAGGAAGAAAGATTTGTGGCAGACAAGAATTTGAGAAAATTGTAGAATAAACGTTGGATTACGAGAATTGGAAATGATGTTGTAAAGAAGAAATGCTTATTAAAAGAACAAGTTATGGGATATATTTGCTACGGTTCCTAACAATGCTATAAATTATTCAATAGTTATAGGCCTAAACGATAATAATTTAACGAAAGGAAGGAATAAGAAAATTGTCAAGTAACAAAGTTAGAAATATTATTATTGCTTATTTTTCTAAGATATAATAAATAAACAATGATAGAAATGCATATATTACAATGTAAGCTAGCTTAAAATTGATAAATATTAATTTTAATATAGGTTTGCGAATCGAATATAGCAAAAATATTGAAAAAAGTAAAAAGTTTCCACTTTTCATCGTGTATATAGAGAATCATTGAGAAATCATTACATTAATGAATTTCTATAATACTTAAGTAATTATACTTAAATTTAAGTTCAATTCACAAAATTTCTCGTGAAATATTTCTCAACCATCGCATCAATTGTCTGCACTATACACTTTGTTCAATCTGTAAAATCTGTTTGAAAGAAAGGATTTAAAATTTTATTTAATCTAATACGGTATTATTACGGAAACGATTATTTCTCATACATTTGAGAATTTTATCCAATTAATGTACGCTACTGATAATAAAATTATTAAATCGCAGGGTCCTCTGGAAATATCCGACGTGAACAAGCACGGTTGCAAGTTGAAATGGGAGAAGCCCGATGACGACGGTGGTGTACCGGTCGAGTACTACGAGATCGAAAAGTTGGATCCTCTGACAGGCCAATGGATACCTTGCGCGAAATCCGTGGAGCCGGAAGTGACGGTGACTGGTCTTCAGGAAGGGAAACCGTACAAATTCCGCGTGAAGGCTGTGAATCGAGAGGGCGAATCGGACGATTTGGAAGCGGACAAATCCATCATTGCGAAGAATCCGTTCGACGAGCCTGGAAAACCGGGCCGGCCCGAAATCAAAAACTGGGACAAAGACTTCGTCGATCTCGAATGGACCCCGCCCAAGGACGACGGTGGCGCCCCGATCGAAAAGTACATCGTGCAGATGAGGGACAAGGAAGGCCGCCAATGGATAGACGTGGCGAAAGTTCTTGGGGATCGCACCACAGCCAAGGTCACCGATGGTATCGAGGAAGGTCACGAGTACGAGTTCAGAATAGTTGCCGTGAACAGAGCCGGTCCTGGAGAGCCGAGCGACACCTCGAAAAGCGTTGTGGCCAAACCACGATTTTGTAAGAATATATATATATACACACACACACACACATATATACGTTCGCGAGATTTGCTCACAAAGACAAACTGCTTTTTCTGTTATTATCACTCTCAGACTTTTATTAAAAATCTAAGCAAAGAATGAACTGTTATCTGAGAAGATTCGTTTTTGAGACACTTCAGTTCATTGATTGGGCAAAATTTAATAGTTGAATCAATTATTTGTAGTAAAGTTACTTGGATAAGTTTTGCAAGTAATTACAATGGGCGAGAGGTTATATGAGATTGAGATATGAGAAACAAGGCGACTATAATATAAATGAATAAATATATTCGAGCATTTTAATAGTAATCAAGTTAAATATCTATTAAATCTAAACAAAAGATGATGTTATCTGAGAAGATAAGAGAACTGTCGTTTTAGTCGACAGTCATAATTGTATATTTTTGACATTGACTCGTCGATGGGCAAAATTTAATAGTTTTACGAATAAAGTTAATTTTGAATAATAATTGCAAATAATTGTAAAGGCAAGAGGTTATATGAGTAGCGGTCCCACCATAATATAAATGATTAAATATTACTTAAGCATTTTAATAAGTAATTAGTTAAAGTAACTTCGTTCGAAATTTTTAACTAGTTACTTTTTCACCGAGTTAACGCCCAATTCTGGCGTTAACATATTGTATCGCACTCTCTTTATCTATATCTATTTTCTTCTTTCTTTTGTATAGTGGCGCCCCGCATCGACCGAAAAAATCTACAAAAGAAGGTTATGCGAGTTGGCCAATTGTTGCGAATCGAGGCGGATGTACAGGGTGAACCGCCGCCGCTCGTTACTTGGAAGCTGAAGGACGCCGTGCTGAAGAGCATGGATCGTCTCAAGATCGAGAACGAAGATTATCACACCACCTTTGTCATAAGTAAATTGCAGAGATCCGATACCGGCACTTACACGGTCGTCGCCAAGAACGACAGCGGTACCGACCAAGTGGACGTTGAGATCCTGGTATGATGATTATGATCGCGATTAAATATTTACGTACAAAAGAAACTAAAAATCCTTTATCCTTTCAGGTGGTGAGTAAACCTAGCAAACCGAAGGGGCCGCTCGAAGTGTCGGACGTAACCGCGGAAGGATGCAAGCTGAAATGGGACAAACCAGACGACGATGGCGGGGAGCCAGTCGATCACTACGTAATCGAGAGGATGGACGTTGACACAGGAAGATGGGTACCTTGTGCGACTAGCAAAACACCGGAAGCTGACGTTACCGGCCTCAACGAAGGCAAGGACTACATGTTCCGGGTGAAGGCTGTCAATTCCGAAGGCGAATCCGAACCTTTGGAAACGGCGATCCCAACCACGGCAAAGAATCCTTACAGTAAGCGCGTTTCATTTTCTTTCGAAACCTGGTAAAAGGGAAAATTTTAATAATTTTCCTTCGATCGTCAGCCGAGCCAGACGCTCCTGGCAAGCCGGATCTCAAGGATTGGTCGAAGCAACACGTCGACCTGAAATGGAAAGCGCCGAAGAAAGATGGGGGGGCGCCGATAGAGAAGTACATAATCGAGAAGAAGGATCAATACGGGAAATGGCAGAAGGCGGCCGAGGTACCTGGAAATAAAACGGAGGGTAGGGTGGAGGGATTGATCGAGGGGCAAAAGTATCAGTTCCGCGTGAAGGCCGTGAACAAAGGCGGTCAGAGTAAACCGAGCGAGCCCAGCGACAGCCTGGTCGCCAAGGATCGTTACGCCGCGCCCAAGATCGATCGCACGAATTTGAAGGATCTGACGATCAAGGCCGGGACCAATATTCGATTGGACGTGAAGGTTACCGGCGAGCCGCCTCCAACGAAAACGTGGTATCTGAACAAAGCGAAGCAGGATTCGGGCGGCGTGTTGACCATCGAGCTGGAGGATTACAGAACCAAATTCTTGGTGTCGTCCGCATCGAGGGCTCATTGCGGTACGTTGACGCTGAAGGCGGAGAACAGTTCCGGAAAGGACGAGGCCTCGATCGAGGTTCTGGTGTTGGACAAGCCCGGTAAACCGGAAGGACCTCTCAAAGTGTCAGATGTGCACAAAGAGGGATGCACGTTGAAGTGGAATCCGCCGTTGGACGACGGTGGCGTGCCACTCGATCACTACGTGGTGGAAAAGATGGATACGGAAACCGGAAGGTGGATACCGGTTGGACGCACCAAAGAACCGAGCATGGTCGTGGAAAATCTGGTGCCAGGTCAAGAGTACAAGTTCCGAGTCTCGGCTGTGAACGCGGAGGGTGAATCGGAACCTTTGGAAACGGATCATGGAATCGTAGCTAAGAATCCATTTGGTTAGCGTTCAATTTTTCTTTCTCTTAAATATATCTGATAGAAAAATATTAATAATAATAATAATAATAATAATAATATGATGATGATGATGATGATGAATCGTTTCGTTTCATTAGACGAACCAGGTCCACCTGGTCGACCAGAGGCAACCGATTGGGACAAGGATCATATAGACCTAAGATGGACTCCACCCTTGAACGATGGTGGATCTCCAATCACTGGATACATAATCGAAAAGCGCGAGAAAGACGGCCCACGATGGATAAAGGCGTGCGAAACCGGACCTGAATGCAAGGGACGAGTCGATAATCTCGACGAGGGTGTCGAATACGAGTTCCGTGTGAAAGCTGTTAACATAGCTGGACCCGGTGAACCATCCGACACCAGTAAACCGATCACGGCCAAAAGCCGACGATGTAAGAACATTTTTTTTTTTCTGATGGTTTTTGAAGCCCGATCGTATCTTTTATATTTTTGTAAAATGACTTTTCAACATTTGTTTCTATCTGTTGCCTATCGCGTATCTGAATTTACGTCTCTCTTTTTATATTTTCGAAAATAATTTTTCCAATCGAAACATTTCCATTGTGCAATATCGTGTCCGAGAATTTTCAAGTTTAATTAATGTTCGATACATATTTTTGAAAATAATTCCTCTCAATCGATAGATAGATCGATTTCTCTATCCTAACCTTTCAACGTGACTCCATCGTTTTCCGACAGTGGCGCCAAAGATCGATAGGAAGAACTTGCGTGATATCACGGTACGCGAGAATGAAGGATTCCACTTCGACGTGAAGATAATCGGAGAACCACCGCCTGACGTCACTTGGGTAATCAACAACAAGAGTATCCAACAAACGACGTACCGCAGGATACAAAATGTCCCGTACAACAGCAAATTTTTCAACGATAAACCGGAACGAAAGGACAGTGGCATTTATAAGATTACGGCTGTGAACCAGTATGGATCCGATACCGCCGAAGTGGAAGTCACCGTTGTCTGTAAGTAGTGTTCGTCTGTTCGTTTCAAGAGAAATTTCTCGTCGTGAAAAATAACGATCGACTCGATTGTTTTGTAGCTAAACCTGCAAAACCCGAAGGACCGCTCGAAGTGTCCGATATCCACGCAGAGGGATGCACTTTGAAATGGAAGAAACCGAAGGACGACGGTGGAGAACCCATCGAGGGTTACCTAGTGGAGAAGTTCGATCCGGATACGGGTGTTTGGTTACCAGTCGGTAAGACGACAGGCCCGGAAATGAAGGTGGAAGGATTGACACCTGGACACGAATACAAGTTCAGAGTGAAAGCGCTTAACAAAGAAGGAGAGTCGGAACCGTTGGAGACGTACAGCTCGATCGTGGCCAAAGATCCATTTAGTAAGTGTATATATATATATATATTTATTTATTTATTTATTTATGTATATATATTTATTTATTTATATAATTTATTTAGCCGTACCAAGTCCTCCTGGTGCACCTGAACCGATCGATTGGACCGCCAATCAGGTCGAATTGTCTTGGAAGGAGCCGGTGAGCGATGGCGGATCACCCATCACTGGATACATCATCGAGAAGAAGGACAAGTACAGTACGATGTGGGAAAAGGCTTTGGAAATCGAGACACCTACCACGAAAGGTCTGGTTCACGGCCTTATCGAGGGTAACGAGTACTTGTTCCGTGTGATAGCCGTGAACAAAGCTGGTCAATCGGAGCCTGGCGATACGAGCAAAACGTTCACCGCTAAACCACGATACCGTAAGTAACTTTTTCGTTCCGTTATTGTATAATAAGCAAAACGCTTCGTGGCGTCGATCCAATTTATTCGCTTACCGCATTGTATCTCTGACATAAGCGTATATCCTTGTCGCAAATATAGTTCCATACATAGTTTGCGAACGGATAGCAGATAAAAAAATACCGTTTGTACACCCAACGCTCTATAAATAATGATTGGTGAATTCGATTTTTGGCACTTATCGAACGATCGACTCACGTATAAATTTGTATCGATCGACAGTGGCACCCAAGATCGATCGGCGCAATCTGCGGGATGTTACGTTGTCGGCCGGCTCGTTGCTGAGATTCGACGTTAACGTTATCGGTGAACCTCCGCCGCACATCGAGTGGCGATACGGCGCTATTCCCCTGCACTCCGACAGAAAGGTGCAGATCGACAATTCCGAGTACAACACCAAGTTCAGCATTCGTCCCGTGGCTCGAGACGACAGCGGCGATTACACGATCACGGCAACTAACTCGTCGGGAAGGGATTCCGTCACGGTGCAAGTCACGGTTACGGACAAACCGATGCCGCCAGAGGGTCCGCTTCAAGTTTCGGACGTGCACAAAGAGGGATGCAAATTGAAATGGAAGAGGCCGAAGGACGATGGTGGTACACCGATCGAATATTATCAGGTGGAGAAAATGGATCCCGAAACTGGTTGCTGGGTACCTTGCGGTCGATCTACCGAGCCTAGTAAGTTCTCTTTCTTTTTTCCCTAGATAAACAAAAATTTTCCCTAGAAGAGTAAAAATATCTATTTCTTGTTTTTTTTTTTTTTTTTTTTTTTTTTCCGTTAGATCTGGAAGTATCCGGATTAACACCGGGCAAAGAATATCTGTTCCGGGTTACGGCGGTGAATGCCGAAGGAGAATCGAAACCTTTAGAAGCGGAACAAGCTATCTTAGCCAAGAATCCGTTTGGTGAGTGAATTGTACGAATCCCGTAATCACTCGTTCTGAACGTGGTGAACGAAAATTAAAATTCTGTTGGTTTTGAAAATTGTTTTAGACGAACCAGGCAAACCGGGCGATCTTCGCGCCACCGATTGGGACAAAGACCATGTTGATCTCGCTTGGTCTCCACCAATAAGCGACGGTGGCTCACCCATCACAGGCTACATAATTGAGAAGAAAGACAAATACGGGGAGTGGGAGAAGGCTGTAGAAGTGCCGGCGTATGAAACGTCGGCCACCGTTCCCGACTTAATCGAAGGCCAACCTTACGAATTCCGCGTTCGAGCCGTAAACAAAGCTGGCCCTGGCGAGCCTTCCGATCCAACGCCAACGATCATTGCCAAACCGCGAAACCAGGCGCCCAAGATCGATCGTACGAATTTGATAGAGGTTAGAATCAAGGCTGGCCAAAATTTCAGCTTCGACGTGAAGGTTTCCGGTGAACCTCCACCAACCACGAAATGGATGTTGGGCAAACGAGAAGTTCGGCCTACCGAGCGTATCAAAGTGAAACACGTCGATTACAACACGAGCTTGAGCGTCAGGATGGCTACAAGAGCCGAATCGGGCAAGTACAGCATAATCGCCGAGAATATAAACGGCGTGGACGAGGCGTTCGTGAAGGTGACGGTTCTGGACGTGCCGAGTCCGCCTCAAGGACCGCTCAGAGCATCGGACGTGCACGCCGAAGGATGCACCTTGACGTGGAAACCGCCGGAAGACGACGGTGGTCAACCGATCGATAAATACGTCGTGGAGAAAATGGACGAAGTGACTGGTCGTTGGGTACCAGCAGGAGAAACGGATGGTCCGCAAACTTCTTTGCAAGTGGAGGGATTGACTCCTGGTCACAAGTATAAATTCCGTGTTCGGGCTGTGAACAAACAGGGTAAATCGGAACCGTTGGCAGCGATGCAAAGCATCGAGGCGAAGAATCCTTTCGGTGAGTCAATTTTTTTCATGTCTTGTACACACTTACGATGATCTTTCCTATTAGATTAATGGATCGATGGTGTTTTCCAGACGAACCTGGAAAACCTGGCACACCTGTGGTCAGCGACTACGACTCGGACTTTGTCGAGCTTCAATGGGATCGTCCACAGGAAGACGGTGGCTCGCCCATTACTGGTTATATAATCGAGAAACGGGACAAATATAATCCTAACTGGGAGAAATGCGCCGAGGTTGAGGGTGACGTGAATCGTGGAAAAGTGAACGATCTGGTGGAGGGTATACACTACGAATTCCGTGTTAGAGCGGTTAACAAAGCCGGACCTGGTGAGCCGTCCGATGCTTCCAAATCTCACTTGGCTCGACCCAAGAATCGTAATTATCTCTTCTTTTTTATATACCTATTTCTTTCTATCTACTGTTCACCGTTCACTGGAAAGAAGTCACGCGAATCTGATTGGTTAATTTGGAAGGAAACGCCTACATTAGCGTTTGGCATCATAGATATCTAAAGAATTCTATCGATATGATACAAAGAATTTTTTTTATCTCTCATACGTATAGGCTAATTACGATTTGTAACGATAGCTTAATCTATAAATATAATTATTCGATTAATATTCAAATGAATATTCAAATTATATTTTTTTTTTTTTACTACTACATAATGTGTGGTGTGTCAGGATTGCCAACAAAATGTGTGAAGTGGGGATAGGCGGTCCTAGCGAAGGATCTCCCCTTGCCCCTATACAGTCCCGCGAAACTTTTTTCCACCAGCGAATAGCACATACGTACACGTATAAAAAATTAACATTTCGTTTTCAGTTCCACCAAAGATCGACAGAAAATACATGTTGGACGTAAAAGTTAAAGCCGGTGGTTTCTACGACTTCGACGTTCCCGTTATCGGCGAACCACCACCGACCAAAGAATGGTCGCTAAAGGGTACGGTACTTTTGTCCAATGACCGTATCAAGATCGTGAACGAAGATTACAACACGAAAGTTCGCGTGATGGAGGCAAGACGTTCCGATTCCGGCGTGTACACTCTGGAAGCGAAGAACATCAACGGCAGAGACAGCGCCACCTTGACTGTGAACGTGCTCGATGTGCCATCTGCACCGGAAGGCCCTCTCAAGATCGATGGCGTAACGAAAAACGGTTGCAATTTGAAATGGCGTCCACCGAAAGACGATGGCGGTTCCGAGATTCTCTACTATCAAGTGGAGAAGATGGATACGGAGAACATGAGATGGGTGCCCGTCGCGGAAGCTTCGTCCACGTATGCCCACGTGGATCACTTGATCGAGGGCCACGACTATCAATTCCGCGTGCGTGCGGTGAACAAACAAGGAGAATCCTTGCCGCTCACTGGCATGGACACGATTACAGCGAAGGATCCGTATGACAAGCCCGACAAACCTGGAACACCCGTCGCCACCGATTGGGATAAAGATCGCGTCGATTTGGAATGGACACCGCCCAAAAAGGACGGTGGATCGCCGATTACGGGATACATCATCGAAAAGAAGCCTCGTTTCGGTCAATGGGAGAAAGCTTTGGAGATCGATGGAGCTAAGACGAGCGCTAGAGTTCCCGATCTGGTCGAGGGTCAAGAATACGAGTTCAGAGTGATTGCCGTGAATAAAGCCGGTCCTGGCGAACCATCCGAAGCCTCTTCTCCAATCATCGCAAAACCACGTTTCCGTGAGTAATCAATTTTTCTCTCTCTCTTATTTTCATTCTCTTTTTTATTTCATTTTAAATTATCTTAATTAATTACGATAACTTTTTTTTTTTTATACGCAGTTGCCCCATCTTTCGATCCACACGCGTTGAGCGATCTGGTTGTTCGTGCTGGGCAGAAAATCAATTACATCATTCCTATTCAAGCATCGCCCAAACCTACTGCTACTTGGTCCCTCGATGGAGCCGTGATTATGGCCGATTCTCGTCACGAGATGTACACTACTAGTACCGAGACCACTTTCGAGATTCCATTCTCTGTACGATCCGATACTGGTCGATATACTCTGACTTTGGAAAACGAGCATGGAAAGTTCAGGTAATCGTTACTCGTCCATACGTCGAATGTATGTGCAACGAGCGGGATAAATCAGTAGAGTGAATGTATTGTTTCAGTGCAAGCGCGAGAGTCACGGTCCTCGACAGACCATCGCCACCGCAGAAACCACTCGAAATCAGCAAGATCACCAAGGAAGGTTGTCACTTGGCTTGGGGCCATCCGTTGGACGATGGAGGCAGCCCCATATTACACTACGTTATCGAAAAGATGGATTTGTCGCGAGGAACTTGGTCCGATGCTGGAATGAGCATGATATTGAGTCACGAAGTGGCGAGGTTAACCCATCGAAAAGAGTATCTTTTCCGGGTTAAAGCTGTCAACACGATCGGAGAATCTGATCCGCTCGAAGCGAGCAAGAGTATCGTTGCTAAGAATGAATTCGGTTGGTATTACACTCGTATTACACTAAACGAAATTAAAAATGTAGTATCGCAATACTATCGATGGATTTATTATAAATACAATTCGTTCGGCTCTCAGACGAACCGGATGCTCCTGGAAAACCACAGATCACGGATTGGGACAGAGATCACGTCGACTTGCAATGGCCAGCTCCGAGCAGCGATGGTGGCTCTCCAATAACGGAATACATCGTTCAGAAGAAGGAGAAAGGTAGTCCGTACTGGGTGAACGCGATTCACGTACCTCCAAATCAGACGAACACGACTGTTCCCGATTTGACCGAAGGACAAGAATACGAATTCCGCGTGATTGCCGTAAACGCTGCTGGACAATCAGAACCCTCAGAGCCAAGCGATCTCGTCACTGCCAAACCACGTTACCGTGAGTAATATAATTTTACTTAATTCGTTGTTAGCGAGTCATGTTTCATCCAACCGTGCGATCTAATATTTCAGTGGCTCCAAAGATCAAGACACCTTTGCAAGATATTCGAGTCAAGGCTGGCCTTATCTTCCACGTGGATATCGACTTTATCGGTGAACCAACTCCGGAAGTCACTTGGACCGTTGGTAGCAAAGAATTGGAAAGTGACAAGAGAACGACCGTTACCTCGATAGGTTATCACACCATCGTCCACACCGTCAACGCCCAGAGATCCGATTCTGGACTGTATCACTTGTTATTGAAGAACAGCAGCGGAATAGACGAAGGTAGCTTCCAGGTGATCGTTCTCGATAGACCAGGTCCGCCGGAAGGTCCTCTACAATACGAAGAGATCACCAGTCAATCGGTCACTTTGTCCTGGAAACCACCTAAAGATAATGGCGGTAGCGAGATCACGTGAGTAAATACTTACGTAAGACGTAAATTGGTTATGAGAATGAGAAACGAAAAATAACATCGTTTGTTTGTACAGTGGATATATAATAGAGAAACGTGATTTGACCCATGGTGGTGGTTGGGTTCCGGCAATAACGCACGTCAATCCTAAATATACCCACGCCACGGTACCGAGATTGCTCGAAGGTACGACTTACGAGTTCAGAATAAGCGCGGAAAATCTTCAGGGACGCTCGGATCCGCTCACTACTGACCACTCGATCGTCGCCAAGAACCAATTCGGTAAACTTTTTTACCATTTATCACGCGTAGTCGGGATTAAGAATCTTATATTATCATCGTTCATATATTATTTCATTATCAGTCGCACCTGGACAACCTGGCAAACCGGAATGCGTGGACGCGGACAAGGATCACATAAAGATCAAATGGACGGCGCCGATCAGCAACGGTGGATCGAAGATCATTGGCTACGACGTAGAGCGACGCGATCGTGCGACTGGTCGATGGTTGAAATTGACCAAGGAACCGGCCAAATATGCCGAATATTACGACGACCATGTGACCGAGGGCCATCAATACGAGTACCGAGTGACCGCGATAAATGCAGCTGGCTCGGGCAAACCTAGCGACACATCTGCCGTATTCATCGCGAAACCGATGAAAGAAAAACCGAAATTGAATCTGGACGCGTTAATTGGACGCAAGATCAAAGTCCGTGCCGGAGAACCTATTAACGTTAACATTCCATTGTCCGGTGCGCCAACTCCCACTATCGTATGGACGAAAGACGGAAAGCCTCTCTTCGAAACTCTCAGAATATCGGTGAGTTTGCGATTACCGATAATTTCAATTGTTTCAGCGATTAGTTTTAACTGTTTTTTTTTTTTTTTTCGAATAACCTTCCAGACCGAAACCAAGAGCGATCGCACCAACTTGTTGGTTGAAAAATCCGTCCGGGAAGATGGCGGTATTTACACGATTACAGCAACGAACGAGCATGGAAAAGATTCCGCTGATATCGAGGTGATCGTGGTCGACAGACCGGGACCACCTCAAGGTCCGCTTCAATACACCGGCACCACGCAAGAATCCGTTTCGTTGTCCTGGAACCGACCTGTGGACGACGGTGGATCCGACATTACCAATTACATCGTCGAGGTATCCGACTATGGAACCGACAACTGGCGGCAAACGCCCGGATATTGTCCAAGAACGAGCTACACCGCCAAAGGTCTTACCGAAGGCAAGAAATACGTGTTCAGGGTGCGAGCCGAAAACATGTACGGTGTGTCGGAACCATTGGAAGGCAAACCGGTCATCGCCAAGAGCCCATACGATCCACCGGATGCTCCCAGCCAACCCGAAATTCTTGGATACACGCCCAATAGTTGCAGTCTTTTCTGGAATCCACCGCTCAATACCGGTGGCAAACCCATCACAGGTTTGATATTCCTTTTGTTTCGTAGAAATGCGTGCTTCAATGAATCAAACGTTGATATACCGATTCATCATCTAACCTCTATGCACACGCAGGATATTACGTGGAAAGACGGGAACGGGGTGGCGAATGGCTCAAAGTCAACAACTATCCTACTCCGAATACAACGTTCACGGTACAAGATCTTCACGAAGGATCTAAATACGAATTCCGTGTTATCGCTGTCAACGAAGCCGGACCTGGTAAACCCAGTAAACCAACAGAGCCTATTACCGCTGGACATCAGCGTCGTAAGTATAACATAGACACGTTACATTACAACATATATATATATATATATAACTTTCTCAAAGAAATCGTGGGAAGAAAACTTATCGATCATCGCGTTTCAGTTCGTCCCGATGCTCCCGAACCACCGAAACCTGACAGAATCACGAAAGATTCGGTGACGTTGAGCTGGCGGCCGCCACGCAGCGACGGTGGCGCCAAGATTAGAGGTTATATCATTCAGATGAAGCAGAGAGCCCAGGAGGAATGGGATGACGTTAACGGCGCCTTGATACCGACCAACGTGTACACGGTGCCAAAACTAACCGAGGGAGAAGAATATCTGTTCAGAGTGATCGCCGTCAACGATGTGGGCAACAGCGATCCCAGTCGGCCGAGCAATCCGATCGTTATCGAGGAACAACCCAACAAACCTGTCATGGATCTCGGAGGAGTTCGCGACATTACCGTCCGTGCTGGCGAAGATTTCTCCATTCACGTGCCTTACATTGGTTTCCCCAAACCCACCGCTACCTGGTACGCCAACGACGTTATCAAAGATGAGACCGAACCACGCGTGCATCAACAATTGGGCGACGATTATGCTAGGTACACTTATCGATCACAATTGTTACAAATTGATCTGTCGCAATTACGCAACCAATTCTCTTCTTCGCAGTCTCGTGGTGAAAAATGCGAAACGTTCGGACGGTGGACAGTACCGTCTTCAGTTACGCAATTCCTCGGGCTTCGACACCGCCACTGTGAACGTCAAGGTTCTGGATCGGCCAAATCCGCCCGAGAACCTTCACGCCGACGAATTTGGCGGAGATGCTCTTACGCTATTCTGGAACCCGCCGAAAGACAATGGCGGGGCTGACATCACGAACTACGTCGTCGAGAAACGAGAACCGAAGGGCTCGTGGTCCAAGGTTCGCGCGTTACGATCTTGAAAACTCGTCCTCGTTTCGCGATATCTTTCGCTCATTCTCTTTCTGTTCCTACGACAGGTGAGCAGCTACGTGACGACACCGTTCTTCCGAGTAAGAAATCTAACTGTCGGAAGCATGTACGAATTCCGAGTAATGGCCGAAAATCAATATGGCACCTCGGATCCTGTAACCACGATGGATCCGATCAAGGCCAGGCATCCGTTCGATCCGCCTGGACCACCTGGAACACCGAAGGGCGTTGAAACGACGGAGGACAGCATCACGATTACCTGGACGAAGCCTCGTCACGACGGAGGTTCTCCTATCCTTGGATACGTCATCGAGAAGCGTTTGTTGAGCGAGGATAAATGGATGAAGGCCACTCCATCCCTCGTTCACGAAACTAATTACAGGTAATACTCGTTCGATCGATCGAACACCTTATCGATCCTGTATTGTTATCGATTAATCGTTTCAATTTTTGTAGGGTCACTGGTCTCATAGAGAATCATGACTACGAATTCCGCGTCGCAGCCGAAAACGCAGCCGGACGCGGACCGTGGAGTTCCAACTCGGATGTTATCAGAGCCAGTGCACCACCGTGTAAGTATATTTCATTTCGGTTTGATCGAAATATTCTATGTATGTCATGCCGCGTTGTTGTTACGAATTTTTTTTCCAGTCCCACCGAGAATCACGTCTGATCTCAGTATTCGCGACATGACGGTCATCGCCGGAGAACCATTCACGATTACCGTGCCCTACACGGCGAATCCAAAACCAAGGCCGAGCTGGTCCATCAACGGAGAAGAAGTGCTCACCAGCGATAGAATCAAATTCGACACAACTGACATCGCGTCGCAATTCATCAACAAAAAAGCAAAGAGATCCGATACGGGAACATACACGATCTATCTCACGAACACCGTCGGCACGGATTCCGCTTCGTGCAGAGTTCTCGTCGTCGGTGAGTATTCGTGCGAAACCATTCTTCCATTTCTTTTTAATACCATTATCAAGAAAGATCTAATTTTTTTGTTCCACTATTATGTATATACTCTTCTCGTAGATAAACCGTCTCCCCCACAAGGACCGCTTGACATTTCCGATATTACTCCCGAAACGTGTACATTGTCTTGGAAAGCACCGTTCGACGATGGTGGTTCGCCTGTTACGAATTACATCGTAGAAAAATTAGATCCGGCTGGCGTGAGTACACCTCTCTTCCTTCCTTCCTTCCTTACCTCTATTTTTCTTCTAAACGATGACTAGACTTTATGAAACGATTTCAGTACTGGGTGAAATTGAGCAGTTTCGTGAGAAACACTCATTACGATGTGATCGGTCTCGAGCCGAATCGCCAGTACAACTTCCGAGTTCGCGCGGAGAATCAGTATGGTATATCGGAACCGTTGCAAGCAGATGAGCCGATCACCGCCAAATTCCCGTTCACCGTCCCCGATCCTCCTGGACAGCCACGCGTCATCGACTGGGACACCTCGAACGCCACCCTGGTATGGACTCGGCCGATATCCGACGGTGGATCCCGTGTCCAGGTAAAAGATACACAGAGCATACAGAGCATTCCCAGTTAAATCTCGAAACTAATAAATCGGCCGTTTTCCTTCCCTTCAGGGTTACAAGATCGAGTTCCGCGACCCTGCCGACGACGCTCAATGGCGAGTGGCGAACGATTATTTGGTCAAGGACACGACTTACATTTGTTACAATCTATTGAGCGGACACGAGTACGAGTTTAGAATACGCGCGAAGAACGCGGCCGGTTTCAGCAAACCTAGTCCACCTTCGCCACCGTTCAAGTTGAAGAGCAAGTTCAACGTGCCCTCGCCACCTGGCACGCCACAAGTGGTCAAAGTTGGCAAGAACTACGTCGACCTGAAGTGGGAAGCACCGATCTCCGACGGAGGCAGCCGCATCACCGGGTACGTGATCGAGAAGCGCGAAGTCGGAAGCGCGATCTGGGCCAAGTGCAACGAGTACAACGTGACCGACACCGAGTACACCGTTCTCCATCTGATCGAACGCGGTGATTACGAATTCCGAATCTTCGCGGTGAACGCCGCTGGAAGATCGGAACCGAGCTCGTGCACAACACCGGTCAAGATCTGCGAGGTGGAGGGTGGCGAGAAACCGGAATTCGTCAGAACTCTACCGATCAGTACCAACGTACCTCTCGGCAAAACCTCGGTGCTCGAATGCGAGGCAACCGGGAAACCGTTGCCCACCGCAAGGTTTGTCGAAATTCCTTTTCAAACGATTTTTAATTTTACGATGATCCATCTCTATCTTACGAATTTTAGGTGGTTGAAGAACGGCAGGGAGATCACGATCGGCGGCCGTTTCCGTGCAGAAGCGTTCGATGGAATTTACAGGCTGGTGATATCCGACGTCTCGGACTCGGATACCGGCGATTACAGCTGCCAAATTTCGAATCCGCTCGGTCTGGCCACGACCACGTGTCGATTGAAGATCGGCTCTCCGCCCCGTATCGAGCGTATGCCCGACGTGTTGTATCTGGCCGAGAACGACAACACGAAGATCAAGATTTATTACAGCGGCGATCAACCGATGGACGTTACGTTGAAGAAAGATGGGCGAAAGGTGGTGGAGACGAGCCACATCAAGTATACCGTGTTCGACGAGTACTTGATCATCTTCATCAAAGATATTGAGAAGGACGACGCTGGCGTGTACGACGTTTCTATAACGAACGACAGCGGTAGCGTGAGCGGTTCGTTCAACGTGTACATCACGGGATTACCAGGGCCGCCGAGCGAACCTCTCGAGGTGACCGACATTGACAAACACACCTGCACCGTGTCCTGGCGTCCACCCAAGTTCGACGGTGGTGTACGCGTCACTCACTATGTGGTGGAACGTCGGGACGTCAGCCACACCCATTGGATCATCGTTTCCTCCTTCTGCAAGGATTGTAGTTTCATGGTACAGGGTCTGACCGAGGGACAAGAGTATCTGTTCCGAGTGATGGCGGTGAACGACAACGGTATGGGACCTCCTCTCGAGGGAACCAATCCTATCAAAGCGAAGGCGCCTTTCGATCCTCCTGGTCCTCCTGGTACGCCGAAAGTGACCGAGGTTGGCGGAGATTTCGTGAACCTTTCGTGGGAGAAGCCGGAATCGGACGGTGGATCGAAGATTCAAGGATACTGGATCGACAAACGCGAAGTAGGTAGCCAGGCATGGGTACGCGTCAACGTGATCATCTGCTTGCCCACCCAGATCAACATCACGAATCTGATCGAAGGAAGGCAATACGAGTTCCGCGTGTTCGCCCAGAACGCTGCCGGCCTCGGGCCGGAATCGAAAGCCTCGACCTCGGTCAAGATAGCCGATCCGCAAGCGGCCAAAGCACCGGAAGTGATTCAACCGTTGCACAAGGTGAGCTGCGTGCAGAACCACAACGCTCAATTCCAGTGCAAGATCATCGGTATTCCGAAACCGACGATCACGTGGTTCAAGGGTGCCCGGGAGATCGTGAGCGGATCCCGATACAACATATATTCGGAGGGCGACGTGCACAACTTGATCATTCATGACGTATTCGGGGAGGACGCGGACGAGTACTTCTGCCGCGCCGTGAACAAATGCGGCGTGAAATCGACCAAGGGTGAACTTTTGATCAAGACACCGCCGAAACTGAACGTGCCCCCACGATTCCGCGACACCGCCTTCTTCGACAAAGGGGTCAATGTGGTGATAAAGATCCCGTTCACCGGTTATCCGAAACCGAAGATAACCTGGGTCAGGGAGGGAGAGCTGATCGAATCCGGAGGACATTACACGGTGGAGGTGAAGGAAAGGCACGCGGTGCTCACAATTATAGATGGAAATCGTATCGATTCCGGCCCTTACCGCATCACGGCGGAGAACGACTTGGGCCAAGATAGCGCGATCATTAAGATACAGATCAGCGATAGACCCGATCCACCGAGATTCCCTCAAGTGGACAACGTAGGCCACGACTCGTTGGCTCTGACCTGGAAACCGCCCGTTTGGGACGGAGGTAGCAACATCACCAACTATCTGGTCGAGAAGAGAGAACATCCGATGACCAGCTGGATCAGAGTCGGCAACACCAGATTCTGTTCCATGGCGGTTACCGGGCTCAGCCCGGGACACCAATACGACTTCCGAGTTTGCGCCGAAAATATTTACGGAAGATCGGATCCGAGCGAGGTGACGCCATTGATCACGACCAAGGGCACCGTCAAGAGAGAGTTTAAACAAAAGGAGTACAAAGTGGACGAGACCGGCAAAAAGATTCGTGGACGAAGCGATGAGAAACCGCGAGATTACGATCAATTCGTATTCGACGTTTACAGTAAATATGTGCCGCAGCCTGTCGAGATCAAACACATCTCTGTCTACGATAGATACGATATTCTCGAGGAGATCGGAACTGGCGCGTTCGGTGTTGTCCATCGTTGCCGAGAGAGATCGACCGGAAATATATTCGCGGCCAAGTTTATTCCCGTGTCCCATGCGATGGAGAAGGAACTTATTAGGAAGGAAATTGATATAATGAATCAACTCCATCATCCGAAATTGATCAATCTTCACGATGCCTTCGAAGACGATGACGAGATGGTTCTGATCTTCGAATTGTAAATATCATTTTTTATTTTAAAGCGTCGTTACCTTTCTCTTCCTTTTTCTCGCTCATTTCTTTTATCTCACCGTTCGTTTTTTCAGCTTATCCGGTGGTGAACTTTTCGAGAGAATCACGGCAGAAGGTTACACCATGTCCGAGGCCGAAGTTATCAACTACATGAGACAGATTTGCGAAGGCGTGAAACATATGCACGAAAAGAACATCATACATTTAGGTGAAAGAAAAATATCCTCGTTACCCCGCATTTTTACGTTTACGTAAGTAAGAAAGTGACTCTGATGTTAAATTCCCTTTTGCAGATATCAAACCTGAGAATATCATGTGCCAAACGCGCAACAGTACCAACGTGAAATTGATCGATTTTGGTTTGGCCACGAAACTCGATCCCAACGAGGTGGTGAAAATTAGCACTGGCACGGCAGAATTTGCCGCACCAGAAATCGTCGAACGCGAACCGGTCGGTTTCTACACGGATATGTGGGCTTGCGGTGTTTTGGCCTATGTCCTGTAAGCGAATGATACCTGAGACGATCATTTTCGCGCGTTCCTTTCACTTCGATTCGTTTTAAATTAAAAAACGAATTTTACAGGTTGAGCGGACTTTCGCCGTTTGCCGGAGACAACGATATCGAGACGTTGAAGAACGTCAAGGCCTGCGATTGGGACTTTGACGAAGAAGCGTTCCGCGATGTGTCCGAAGAAGGCAAAGACTTCATTAGACGATTACTTATCAAGAATAAAGAGTATGTTACATTGTTAAAATGTACAATCTCTATATAGATGTTGCATATTTAGTAATGTATTTTCGCATTTAGAAAGCGTATGACTGCCCACGAATGTCTCCTTCATCCATGGTTGACGGGCGATCACAGCAATCGTACGACACCGATTGCAAGCAGTCGGTATCTAAACTTTAGAGACAGGCTACGAGCCAAGTATGAGAACTGGGATAAATATGTTCTTCCTATTGGCCGATTAGCCGAATATTCTTCACTCAGAAAATTGTTGATCGACAAATACAAGATCTACGATTCCTGCTTCGGTAAGAACAATCGTCGAAAGAGAACAATTTCTTCGTAATTTTCTTTGATCTTGAAATAAAATCACTTTTTTGTCATCAATGTTACATAGATCGACGACAAGCGGCACCTAGATTCGTTATCAAACCAACAAGTGCGTTCGCATATGAAGGACAAAGCGTCAAATTCACGTGTCGCGTGATCGCGATCGCCTCTCCGACTCTTACATGGTTCCACAACAATCAAGAACTCCGCCAATCCGTGAAATTCATGAAACGATATCACGGTGATGATTATACGTTCATTATTAACAGGGTGAAACTAGAGGACAGAGGAGAATACGTGATCAGAGCGGAGAATCATTATGGCTATAGAGAGGAAGTCGTTTTCCTGAATGTGCAACGTAAGCATTTGAAAAGCCTTGTTCGTTGTCGTACAAGTGATAGATCGAAAATTATTTTTCTTGATTATTTTTATAGCTCTACCTAAAGAGATTCCAAAGTATAGGCCAGAACTTCATCCAGTTCGAAGAAGAGAGCCACTTGGTTACAACGTTTGGTTAGAAACTATTGAATCGGCACCCAACTTTACTTTCCTTCTTCGACCACGTGTTATTCAAGTCAGGCAAACGTGCAAACTTCTTTGCTGTCTCAGTGGTAATCCACCACCAACAGTCAAGTGGTACAAAGATAGAGAAGAACTGTCGAAATATCATTATCCGATGACGCACGCGGACGGTGTTGTCACGATGGAAATAATTGACTGTAAACCGGAAGATAGCGGTAAATATCGTTGCGTCGCGACCAACATTCATGGAAAGGATGAAACTAGCTGCGTAGTCATTGTTGAAGGTAATTCAGAAGAGATTCAATTTTTCATAAGCGTTGTATCAAATATGTATAATATATATTGTTATTTTATTTTTCTTTCTCTTTTTTCCTTTTACTTTTATACACTTATTACAATAAAATATTCATTTGTAAAAAATTTTTTCGCAGGCACTGGAGAAACTGAGGAGCAAGTTAAATTAGCGCACGATCTCCTACATTCCGGAGGTAAAAAGTGTAATCCTTGTTATTTTTAATTTTTCTTATATTCAATTCAATTTAAAATTAATCTTGTTAATTTCTTTGTCTGATGATAATCCATTTGTAATTATCAAAAAAAGGAAAAAGAAATTTATATTTTTTCATCTTAGATCGAAAATTCATCGAGCAACCGTTGAAACCGGCACCACCACCGATCGTGACGGTACATAAAGCTGGTGGATATAGTGGATACAGTTCTACAACCACTCAGGGTTACAACTACAGTAGTTCTTCCGCTAAGAACACTTCCACGAGTTCTTATAAAGTAAGTTTAAAGAAAAAAAAGTATTATTGTATTATTCCTTAAAAAAAAGGCAAGAAAGATAAATATTTGATGCATATAATTTTTTTAGGCTACAGAGTCCAGTACAGAAAAACGAAGTGTCAAGAAGTATGGACTTGATAGTACCGGCAGTCCATCTCGTTCTAGAAGTACGACGAAAGAATTAATCTGTAAGTAAAATATCTTATATTTTTCGAAATAATTATATCGAATAAACAATCTGATAATTTGTTTGTTTGTTTTTTTTTTTTTTTTTTTTTTTAAGATCCTCCGGATGAATCTATGAGAGCACCAAAATTCACAAAGAAATTGAACGATCTCACTATCAATGATGGCGAACAATTAGAACTTAGCGTAAATGTTGACGGTGATCCAGAACCACAAGTAACTTGGTCCAAGAATGGCAAGGCAAGTATATGATATATTGAAATCGAAATGTAATTTAAAATTAATAAGCATTTTCCATTAGACGCTGAGTTCGTCAGGAATCATGAGCTTAAAATATAAAGGCGGTGTCGCGACTCTCGTTATTAACGAAGTATTCCCCGAAGATGAGGGCGAATATGCTTGTCAAGCAAGCAATAGCATTGGTACCGTAACTACCTCGTGCAAATTAACGGTAAAACGTAAGTAAAAAATCATTCTGCTAATATGTAAGATAATAAGAGAAGAATATTTGTATAAATGTGTGCATTTTAGCTATGACGAGTGGATCTTCAAAGAAAAAGACCGATGACAAACCTCCCAAGATCGTAGACCATGTGAGCAGTATGTTCGTAAAGGATGGTGAACCTGTAACTTTGAGTTGTAGAATAATCGGTGCAAAAAAATTCGACGTAGTCTGGTTGCATAACAATAAGGAAATCAAACCTAGCAAAGACTTCCAGTACAGCAACGAAGCTAATATTTATAAATTGAACATTGCCGAAATCTTCCCCGAAGACTCTGGTACTTATACCTGTGAGGCATTCAATGATGCAGGAGAAAGCTTCTCATCGTGCACATTAAATGTTCTTGGTATGTTATTTGATCATTAATCGAATGGTTTATTTTACTTGTTTATATTACTAATAAAACAAATGTCTTCTTATTTTGCAATTTTGTTTATAGTTCCAAACGAGGAACCGAAAAGTCCAGTCTTCGCGACATTCCCACAATCTGCAACGGTAAGCGAAGGCGAATCAGTTACATTCGTATGCAAGACTGAAACCGCGCCTTTGAAAGGTAAGTAAAAAAATTTTTTTCTATTGTAAAAATTTAGTGTACAAGACGTTGATAATTTTTTTTTTTTTTTTATAAGTAAATATTAAATATTATTATATTTGTAATGTTACAGTAACGTGGTTGAAAGATGGAAAAGCGCTCCCAGAATCTAGCAGCAGATACTTGTTCAGTTCAGATGGTGACAAATCGTTTGAGTTGCGTATTAAATCATGTACAGCTAGTGATGTGGGTCAGTATATTGCTCGTGCGATTGGTAAAAAGGGTGAGACCAATGCTGCTTTCGCCCTGAATGTTACCAGTGCTAATGAATAATGAAATCGTTGATTTCACACATGACAAGTCACGATGCAATAAGGTTTGACGAAAATTTCTATTTCTCCTTTTTATATCCATATCATTTCTTATATAAAGTAGCATATCGATATTAGTTTCAACATTTATTTCTTTTAATACATTTTCTTTCAGTTTCTAAAATATTATCAGGAGGGCAATAATAAGAAAAAAAATGTAAAAATGAATTGTATAAATGTGCAACTTGAAAATAATTGCGGTTATAAGCAACATAATGCTCGTGTATAAAAGAAAAATTGGAAAATTACTGTATTCATGCTATTCTATATGTAAATTATCATGGAACGCTATATTTACTTTTTGTGTGCTTATCATATCGCAAAACAAAAAAAAACAAATGATATTATATGATGAAAAACGAATCCAAAGCGTTAAGAAATACGGATAGCACGCGCAATCTATACGCTAATACGAGCTTTGCTGTATACACGAATTAGCATATTTTAAATACACAATCGTACATAAACGGCAGTATAATATACAAAATTTTCGTTATAATCAAATAGCAAGATAACCAGCATCCTCGTACATTGTGGAAAACAACAACACTTTATCTTGCTAGATGATTATACGATAGAATTTAACACTGTCGAGATGTACGTCCTTATTCCATGTAATCGTACGCACTGTCGTGTTATACATGTTTGAAGACTGCTTCCGTTACAAAATTTCAGATAAATAAAAAATAATTCAAATATAAAACTTGATTTGATTTTTTTTATTTTCCTTTTATCATTAGTATACTATAATTTCATAAAATTATAATTGAACATCATATTCAAGTACAAAAAATTCTTATTAAACAGTGTCGTATAAAGTATGGGGATCTATGATATTAAAACAGTTCATCATGGGAGAAATAGAATCTTCGAGGCCCATTTTTATCTCTGTGTGCAAAAATTGATTATTGTCTTCAGAAACATTTAATATCATTATACCAGTTAGATCAATCTCTACGTATCTTAACTCGCACCAACGATCTTTGTATATGACAAAACTTAATAAAGTATGATCAACGCGTCCTTTTAAACATTCTTCTTTTTTACAAATAGAATTTCTTCTCGTAATATCGATTCTTAGAAGAATCGCCACATCTAAATTATTATTTTACGAAAATTTTGTTAAAAGTTTTCATAAAAATAGACAAGTATTACAAGTTTATATTTAAATATATTTTTCCATATTTACCGATCAAAAATAACGTTGAATCATATGTAAGAAGTGCATTTACTCTTTGCAAATTAGGATTATTGTACAAACCCTTAACGATACGCCAATAATTATTTTCAGGATAATAAATATAGAGTGTTGATTTTAAAAAAAATAATCTTCCATTTAAAACACAATGAGGAGGAACCTCTGTAAAACATTCAGGGACATATGCGCCTTCTTTCCATTCACCTGAAATTGTTTGTGCATTATAATCAAAATTTTTATAAATATTTCTTTCAATTCGATTTTTAACCTGTGTGAATATCAAGAATATCAACTGAACGTAACTTCACCCTATGCTTTCCCACACCACCTACTATAATCAATTTGTTGCTTATAAATACAGCAATCATATGTCTCCTTGGATTTGGCAATTCTGCTTGATAATACCATTTTTTAGATAAAAGGCAATAACGTGAAATAATTTCGTTAAATTGTCCACCTTCTAAACCTACTTCTCCACCAATTGTATATACACTGAAACCTAAAGCAATATTTCTGATGATTATAAATTTTTTTCTTTAATAATCTGTAGGACTCATTAGTAAACATTAAACACACCTCTACTAATAACTTGCATTCCATTTATCCATTTCTCTGGATATTGAATACTTTTTAATTGTATGGATTTACATAAAATATTATTGTCCCAAATATACAAATTTGCAATTTTGTTATCATTGTTATCATCTCTCTCACAAACAACTGTACCCTTTATAAACTTGTATTCCCTTTCTTCTTTAATATCTATGGTATCAGATATCTGTAGTTAAAATATTTCAAATTTTATATATTATAAAAGTTACATATATATCTAAGTAAATATGAAAAAATATTATTTACCGTGTGATGTTTCATCCATTTGTTTCGTACAAAATACAAATAATTTTTACTAGATCTCACATTAATATTTCGTATTAACTGACTAATATTATCTGTAGTTAATTCAATAAGCATAGATAAAGGAAGCTCCTTGAAACGGTCTAAACAAACAGACAGACAAATGTCTCGTAATGGTTTTATGTTCAACTCTTGTGCTAATAACCATATATCAATTACTTTCTCTGGTAATAACCAACATAAAACTATAATTTCTATAATATCATTTATTAATTCATCAACGATAAATAATACACTCAACTGTAATAAATTCAATAATTCTATAAAATTATTTTGTAAAAACTTTGTCATAGACACTTTTATGGAATGATAATAAATATCTACACGTTGCTCATTATGGATCCATTCGACAAAATTCTAAAAATATAAAAATTACATAATTACCATAATAATATAAAAAAATTTTTCTACTTATCTAATATAAATATCTAATATAAATCATAAAAATAACCTGTAAAGTATATAAAGCAATGTCATAATTAATAACATGTTCCTTGTTATGAGAATCATTAAAATTATGAGAGAAAAGAGATGCAAAATAGCAACTCTTACTTGCAAGTTTTTCTTTGTTCACTTCTAAACGATTTTCTTTAAGAATCAAAGTCAAATATTCCTCCATGACTAATCATTCTTTGTCAATTATAACTATAACTGTAAGTCACTCCAAATTCAAAATTCAAATGCAAAAAAAGACAATGATAACAAAATACAAAATAAATCATATATTCAATATATTTTTTGTCTGATGTCTCTATCTAAATCTTATTATCACTTTAATATCATTCTCAGTATTACCGATTCGGCTTAGAGTTACAAAACATTGAAATCATTATTATTTAATTATTTAATAGCTGGAATTAAAATTAAATTTCAATATAAAGTATAAATAAGAACAGAATAAATATTCTATTACAGAATATTTTATAAACGTATGTGAAATACATTTTACATGTAATTATTATTTATATAAACAATTTATATAAATATTTGAAAAAATATTAAAAAAAAAAATTTTTTTTTACGAAGTTATCATTCTAAAAAAAATATATCATAAAGTTAAAAATGTAATATTTATATTTTTTATATTAAAGATTAAAACACATTGTCATTGCCCAAAAAACAACTAAAAAACAAAATAGTGGGAGAAGGATAAAAATAGGTTAAATGATTCCTTAATTTTTAATCAATTTCTATTCTTTTTTCGCTATTTTTTTTTTTATACTTGTTCTACTTTTTTTCCGTTCTAGAAAGTCATATATAGGTTTATTAATACTTAACTACCTACAGTAATTAAAGAATCTATAAATTCATCTAATATACATATATTTATGAAAATACGTTTAAGAAATTATTTTTAAAATTTGCGCAATCGCAGAGTTTCTTTCGAAATTAGATTTCTGTTGTATTTCATTTGTAGTATATACAATATAGTATTTCATTTGTAGTATATATGTAATATATATGATGGAATTGAAAATAAATCTTTCAAGATATCGTAGAACAGGAAGGACATATTATATATGTCCTAATTTAAAATATAACGTAATAATGTAATAATAAATAAACAGATATTGAAACTCATTTCAATAATACTTATTTTATATATATATATATGTATACTATTTTATGAAATATTTTAACATAAAAGAAACTCCATTTAATATTTGTAATATTTGAAATTAATTTATTTATAATAATTAAACAAAATTGAAAGAATTAGTAAATTATTATAAGATATATAATACAATAAAAAGAGGATGGACTCAATGTTCATTGTATAAATTTATATTTTTTTTCTTTATTATTATTTAGTCTATTTTTTAATGTTTTGATTATAATTATAATTATAATTTTAAACTCTGGTATTGTAACATATGTCAAATAATGAATATTGATAATTACTTACATATTAAATAAATAGATAAACTTAATTATATACCTAAAGTATATTATAAAAATATGGTGATGTTAGATCTATCTTATATATCGTTTATGACTATAATATTTCTGAAATCGTTGAATGTTGAATCACAGTGCAGACAACCTTTTTGTGTTCAACGTAGTACATGAACGACGCTTCGCATCATTGCAATGTAAAGATTATGGAATATTAAATTTAAAATCAATTCAGCTTCTTAAACGATATGAAATGTCGTGTAATTAATATTAATTTATAAATTATGTTAATATTTATGTATTTTATTTTCCACATCTCTGTAATTTAGAAACATAATGGATCAAGAACTTATTGAAAAATTTATAGAAGTGACGGGTAAGTAACATATTATTTTAATAATATATGAAAAATTACACAAATACATTTTACATAAATGTTTGTTGGCTGAAAAATTTACAAATAACATATTTATTATATTAGTCTATATTTAAATATTGTTGATAAATTATTTTATATTAATTATTAGGAGAAAATGAGGCAACAGCTCGTCAATATTTATCATTAGCTGATGGAAATGTAGAAACTGCAATAAGTTTAATGTTTGATGGTAGTCAAGCACCTGAACCATTATGTACACCTGATCCAGAACCAGAAGTGAGACCTCCTATTTTACCAATGCAGGAAGTATTAGTGCCATCTGGTCCAATATGTTCTCTTCCAAGATTGTCCACTAATGTATTTGACAGATTCAGAGATTTTGCTGTAGAGACTCGTGAATATCATTTTATTTATTATCATTTTATATATTAAAATATTTTATCAATAAATAATGTATAATATTATTATTGAATATAATTATATAATAATTATATAGAACGACAAGAAGAAGAAATGGCCCGAAAAGTAGCTGGAGTTAAACAAATATCTTATTGCAAATCAAAAAGATTGGAAGATTTATTTCGTCCACCATGTGATATTCTCTTTCTGGGTTCTTTTATGGAAGCCCGTGAACATGCCAAATCATTAAATCGTTGGTTACTTGTAAATATTCAAAATCCTCAAGAATTTTCTTGTCAAATCCTTAATAGAGATGTATGGTCCAATCAACAAATTCAAGAAATCGTAAAGGATCATTTTGTTTTGTGGCAAGTAAGTTACCTTGAAACATTTATATTTAAATTTTATTAAAATATTTAGAATATATTTATAAATATATATATATACAATATTATATTTCTCTAAATAGGTTTTGTCAAATACAAGTGATGGAAGTCGCTATGTACATTTATATGATGTATACGAATATCCTTATTTAGCAGTAATAGATCCTAGGACAGGAGAATGTATGAAAACTTACAATCATATTACTGTAGATATTTTAATATCTGCTTTAAATGATATGTTGAGCTCTCATCCATCACCGGAATGTGTATCAAGTGATTCAGTTCATTCTAAAGAATGGAATAATTGCACTGCCACAACAACAAAAGAATGTTCTTCATCTAATTCATCAGTATGTATAGAAAAGAAAATTTAAATTTACTAAATTAAAATCTTTTGGTTTTTATTTATTTTTAAAATTATTACATAAATAATTATTTTTATTTATAGGATTGTAGTAATAGTACTATTAAGGCATTTAAACATACAATTGATAACTTAAATGACACAGGTAAATATATACTTATAAATATTTAAAATGTTTAATATCTTTTATTTATATTATTAGATTATTATACATAATATGAGATTATTATATTATATAGGTATTAAGAATGATTTAACATCTATTCAAAGTTCAAGTACAAATATATCTCTTGATACATTTGAAAATATAAGTAAAAAAAGGAAAATGAATGAATCAGATGAAGTAAATCAGGAAACAAGTTCAAAGGTATATTAAAGTATGCATATAATTTAATATATATAATTAATTAAGATTAATATACATTTATATATCGTTATAGGATGAACAATCGTATAAATTGAAATCCGATTTTAACGAAATTAAAAGCGGTAAAAAATTATTAATTTAATTTATATTAAACTTTATTATAAATGATATTTTTAGATTAATAAAAAATATATTTTTCTTATAGACAATGAATCTGTTATAAGACTTTGTTTAAGACTGCCAAATGGTAAGAAAGAAACAGTGTCAATGTCCTCCACTGATACAATAGAAGTAATTATAAAATTTTTTGTTAACAATGTACTTAAAAGCCGTAAATTATAATACATGTTAACCTTTTTTTTTTCTTAATAGAAATTCATAAATACAATGGAAGATATGGGTTATACATCAACCAATCATACTTATTTAGTACCATTTCCGAAAACAAATATTGGAGCGCTTCCACCACAAACATATTTATCAGATACGATTTTATTTCCAGCAAATACAGTATTTATAACAAAGATATAGTGATTTATTAGGTAAGTGCGTTTGTGTATGTTTCAAAAAATTAAATGATACTTAAATAAAAAAAATATGTTATGCTCTATTGCAGATGATACATTATAGCGCGAATATCTCTTTTTATCGTATTACATTAGGGAGAAAATATATTATAAGTTCGATAAATATTATGAATCTTAAAGTATTTAGAAATGCATAAATATTCAATTCATTTGTGTATAATTCCAAAATCATTATATTTGTCAATATTCAATAATTCTTAAAATATTTTACATAAAATGAATGAATTATAAAAATTCGATTGACTTTTATATAAATAAAAACGAAATTATACTATTCATTTTTAAAAACAATTACAAAATAAGTTTCTATACTTTCATATCGATATAATTATAAGTTTTCAGTTTAAGAAAGACTGAAATAAATAAGTTTTATTTATATATTTCAATGGAAAAATTATATTGGATAATATTAAATTTTTTATCTTACATATATTGTAAGATTTGTACAAATTACATAAAATTATTTATTTATATTATTTTATATTACATGTATATGTTCAGTACAATATATGTCAGTTATATTCATATGACTTACAAATAGACAACCTATTTTTAGGATAATTTACATAGTTCATATTTGTTGCAGCTATACTTAAATATAATTATTATTTTATAATATAGATATTAATAGTAAGAAAGAATTTTTGTGTGAGTAAATTCAAAATGTAGTTCTGTTCTTTGCAACTATGTAAAATTTTTTATATATATAATTCTCACCTAATTATCCACAAACATTTTTCTGTGACTTTAGCAGCATCCGACTGTTAATGACACATATTCACTGCCAAACGTTGTTACAATTTGTTGTATGAAGCTGATTATTAGTGAAGCGATTGATTACAGGTTTTTTGTGTGCGCAAGGTTATACCACTCGTATGTTCTGCGTAATGAAATAAGAAATAATAATGCAAAATTTAATGTAACAATAAATAGTTAATAGAAATCTTAAAAATATTCATGATTTAACCTTTTTCTTTATGTATGTTATATATAATTATAATATATAATATTCAAGAATAAATATATTTAATACAAATATATTATGTACATAATTAAATAGATTAAATAAATGATACATGATTTGAAAAATTTTTTATGTAAAATTATTATATAGATTTAACAGTAAAAAATATGAAATCATTATTATAAAATCACAGATTTTATATATTCCTACAATTATTGACATTAATTGGTTTTTAAATTTTAACTTATCAATTTATACATAAAATGTAATAAAATGAGTATATATAAGGAAATTATATTACATATGAACTATGCTATCATAATACAATTATAAAAATAACTGAATTGTAATCAGAAATTGTAACATTATATATTAATTTTTCTATTCTTAACTAATTCTAAGATTAACAATGGACATCTTGTCATAAATAAGTGTATATATATATATATATATATATCTCTATAATCTTGAAAGAACACACAAAAGTATACCTTTCATTAACAATTGAATCAATACCAATTTATGTAAAGAATTCTTCTTTCATACCAAAATAATTTAAGATAACTCCCATTGGCGTACGTTTCAATCCCATACCCTCTATTTTGTTAGCAAGTTTGTTCTTCACGTTTCTTAATCTCAAAGATGCATGTATAAAAATCACTAAAAAATTAACATTAAATCTTTACATTAATACAAATTAATTATAGTTTTATATTATTATAAATAAAATCATTATATAATTTTCTTTTCTATCATGTTATACTTTATATAAAAAAAAACTTACCACAAAATGACAATAAAATACCAAATAATACAAAAAGGACTGAATTTATGGTATAAATAACAAAAGATCCACAAATAATAGTAAGAATTACTCCAACTTGAGGATATGTTCGTTTAAATTTAAGCAATGATTCTTTTTCACTAAATAAATAAATACATTCACCCCATATTGCCATCGCTGCTGTTATACCAACAATCATTTTCACTGGATGCACTGATCTAAATGATTAAAAAAATACAATATCATAAAAATTTATAACCTTTATCAAAACAAATTTTAATCATTTTACTTACGCTATAACTAGTATAATAGCAATACACATATAAAGATAATTGGTTTGATAATATACAAGATTATTTGCTACTCTATTACCCCATTTTTCTAAATCTCTAAAATTAGGGAGTTGAAAACGTGAGGATTCCAAAAGAAAATCATATAAACTACGAAGAGGTGGTAATTCCCATCCATCGGCTATCGATATTGTTTTATCCATTATAATAATTGCAATACACACAATTCTAAATTGAATTAAATAACTTAATTTTTTAAAATACACATCAATCGATTTTTACACGACAAGTCTTTTGATATTTTTGGATGATGACGAAGACGGACGTCATGCAAAGTTTATGAAATCAACGTATCGTTCTTTAAAAATAATTAATTAGATTAATCGTAATTTTCACATTCTTTAAAAAAAGAAATGATATTTAATTTTTATCTTTTCTTCTCAGTAAACAAATATATACATCATGCATATAAATTGCATTAAAATTAATTTAAAAATGTTAATTTCTTAATATATTTACTTCTCTTCTGATACATGATAAACATCGATGAACAATGTAAGTAAAAGTCACGTCATTTTTTATTTCGAGAAAGTTGTACAGCGCGTATTTTAAAATTTTTCCAGATAATCCATGAATAATGAATTTTTGTTAATTAATTAAATAATTGTTCAGATTTAATTAATTGAATTAATTATTTATATATAGAAATCGATTAAAATATAGTATGATTATCATTTTAAATGTAAAATTAAACTCTAATTCTTTTATATTATACATAAAATTTTATTGTTGTTCATTTGAAATATATAATTTTTTAATTTCCTATTGATAACATTTTTTTAATTTTTGATCAATTAATTTTTCATATATCAACAATATATTTATTAATTTTATATATATTATATAATATTTATCAAAAACTTTTATCATAAATAAAATAAATCGTTAATATTAAATACGAACAGCAACAATTAAAAAAATGTATCAAATATTTTGTTTTGATAATATTACACGTATCAACTCATTATCATACATATTAATAGATTCTGATAATATTGATATTGTTATTAATTTAATGACAAACTTCTTTCAAAAATAAATCTGATAAAATTTTTGCTATATTTCGACTTTTGTCTCTAAAATCATTACAAAATGCAATAATATTTTCTTTAAAGAGAATTCGATTGAACGTTATACTAAAACTTACATTAACTTTACACAACTTCTTATAGTTACAAAGTAGATATATAAATTATACTTCCATTTTTTTATCGAGCTTTACTTTTTCATATAATTTACATATATATATATATATATGTGTGTGTGTGTGTGTGTGTGTACGTATATTTTATTGAATTTGTTCAATATATAAATTTAAATATAATCTTTTTTATATTTTATATAGATTATAAAAATATATTTACAAATATTTTGATAAAAAAATTAACATTACTTACAAATTTATAAAAAAAAGACTTACTTTAAATATTGTCAAATATATTATAATTTTATATTTTGAATACAAATAATAGTGGAAATTATAAAATATATTATTGATTAATATCAAAGAATAGTTAATATAGTTAATATTCAAAAAAAAAAGAATCAGTGTCATCTTTTGAAGAACGATTGTAAATTGTTTCAAATCAAAAAATCGTTAAAAATTTGGAAAGATAGGATAATTAAAATCAGAATTTGTCAGAGATGACATTTAAGATGTATATTTCTATTGTAAAAATCGGAAATTATATTAAATCTTTGATACAAAATTAAGAGGGTAAAATAATAAAATACTTCAAGAACACATCAGACAATAAGTAGATGTTAAAATATGATATTATGATTTATTCTCCATTTACTTAAATATTAATAACACGCGATAACTTTTGAACCCTATTAAGTAGCAAATCACCTTGTTTAACCATAGCTTGATATTGCCAATTTTTACTATCTGGTCTATTAGTTTCAACTACACCACCAACTCGATCAACTTTACAATGCAATCTTCCAGCAGCAATAAAACGTGATAATTCTCTGTAAAAAATAATTAAAATAAAATATATTAAATATATAATAACTAAATATATAGAATAAGAGAAACAAAAATTATTGCAAAACTTACTGATCAATGTATTCTACTGTAACACCAAATGCTTCAGCCATATACTGAAGCGTTAAAGATCTATAAGATTCTAGAAGTTGTGTATAAGCGAGAATACGCATTTCTCTAACATAATATCGGTAATGCGGAAAAATTAAGTAATCTCTACGTAATAAACCTTCGACATGTGCTGAAAATATATTCAAATATTAGAATAAAATAATATATTAATTTAAAAAATTTTAATACTTAAAAAAATTATCTTAATACCTAAATTTTTAAAAAAATCAGCATATTGACAATTATATAAAGAAAATAAATAATCCTTGACATCTGGATTACTATGAAGCACTTCCAAAATTTCTGAACCTTTGATAATCTTATCTCTAAGTTCATTCCTAGGTAAACTTATCATACTTAAATATACGGTGTATCTCACGAACGTATTATAATCCATAAGCTCATAACTAGTGAATGTGCTAATTGTATCCAAAAAGAAATTTGCAGCTTCTTTGAAATCGCGAACAGCTATACAATATGTTCCTTGATATACCTTTAAACGATTTCGTCTATCCCAATCACCACCTTCTTCTATTAAACTAAAATAAAAAAGGTAATATTTATATGATGTTGTAACTAAGATATATTATTTTATTGAATCAGTAATTTTTTCAAATTTATATATATGTACCTTTTAGCTTTTTCTATGTTTCTTGTAACATGATCATGATCTAAATAAAATAATCCAATTCTAATATTATGAAATACAATATCTAATCTATGTCCTAATGATACAGTTTTATCATAAGTTTTTTTAAATGCAGAAATGGAACCTTCCTTATCACCTATTCTACATAAATGTTCTGATTTTTTAAGATTGGCTTCTCTCACTTCCATTTCACCTAAATTCTTTTCGGCATCTTCAATTGCATCATCTAATTCTTTCAACTGTTCCATATTCTTAGTTTTCATAGAAGTTAAAAGAGTATCATCGACCGGCCAATTCAAATCTTTACAAACTTCTTCATAAAATGGAGCCATATCTAAAAAAAAATAATTATATATTTTAAAACAATATTAAAATATTAACATATATCTTATTAGTTATCATTTTAATAATAATTCTAATAATATAATATTACATATTTATAAATATATGATTTAAAATTTGAAAATGAAGAATAATAATGAAAAATATGATTGTCTAATAATGAATAATGAATATATATATATATTAATAAAAGAAAAGAAAGAAAAAGAAAATTATTGCATTAAAACTATATGAAAGAAATGATTAATAATAAAAAGAAATAAGGTTAAAATAAATATTATGGCAATTCCTTTAGTTTCTGTTTATATAAAAATACCAATTAAATTTTAAATATCGAATATTTAATTTGTTATTGAAATTTTATATTATATAAATAAAATGAAATAATTAACTTAAATGTAAAAAGTGCAATCTCACTTTCTGCTTTAATGGCATCTAACAGTTTGTTCTTTAAATATGGATCATCCTTATGTTCCGGCAGACTTAATAAAAATTTTGTTTGGGCCAATTCCAAATTGGGATTTTTCTCTAAACCCTCTTCTTCCAAATTTTCCAACGGCATTATAAATTCTAATAATTCTAATTATAATTACAGATACTGATAAACACAATTAACCCACACTTTGCGTTTTGCGAAGCATGAACTAAATAATGTATAGATAAACCATGAAAATATATATTTCTAGAATTCCTCGATAGATGGCAGAATTTTTTTCGTATTAAAGATTTATCGTAAAAATTCTTTCAACAAATTTATAATAATATTTTTAAACAACATATGAACGAATATTTTTAAAGTATGATTGATATAGAAATATCAATTAAATAAAAAATTTGTATATTTTTAATGTTCTTCGTAATTTAGGTTTTTTTTAATATAAGATACACGATTATCTTAAAATAATGAACACAGAACGAATCTTCTTTTAACGAATCAATTTATTTTTTGACACGAACTGCCAATGACTCAGGTAAATTGAGCCCAAAAAGAGAAAAATGTTTTCACAGGATTCGTTATATTTAAAATTTACAAGAAGGATTGCATAATGCGAGTTCATTCATTCACATACCACACAATTTAACGCATACTGGCGATTTCGGCATTTTTTTTTTTTTCATCAATGACAGTTTTGCGCGACACTGATCTTCGATAATATTGTTATAATTATATTTGAACAGTAACAACGAAATGGATTGCAATATGATCGTTAAAAAGATTAAATAGAATTCTAACAAAATGACAATAGATCATTAAAAATATGCTTTTAATAAAAAGCTTTAATATCATAAATTAAATTTCATATGTAAATTCTGTCAAAATAGAGTCGAGACAACACGAGATATCAATTAGAATTAATTTTATATGTAAATGTTGTGTAATTTAACATATGCAAATTTTTGTATATAAATTAATTTTATATATATGTAATTTATAAATATATATAATAACATTGAATCATATTTTTGTACAAAATACACAATTCTTATATCGTGCATTTTTTTTTAATTGCAAATTATTCATTCTTATGATTGCAATATCATAATTCAATGTTAAGCGTAATACATCAAATATAAGAATAAAATTAAATTTTAAATTTTAAATTTTTTTCTTGTATATTTTTAAATAATTTTGATAAACATGTAAATAGTTTTTTTCTGCTATCCTTCTTTTTCTTGTCTACAAGAATAAATATATCAATAGAGATTAATATCGCAAACTGAATAAATTATTCATTTATAATTAATTAATTTAAGGAATTCGATATCGATAATTGAATATATATGACATTTTTTTTTTTTTCCTTAAAGAAAAGACAAATGGCAAAAGAGATACGTATTTTAGAGAAAATTCCTTGTTTTAAGGAAAAAAACGTATCATTTATTGATAATAAGGAAACGATCGCAAATTCGATCGAAGAATCAGCAATCGAAATGTGCACGGTTGGTAAAAAATAAATCGTTGGATAACCAATGCACTCTTTGAATACAGTTTAGTTTACCGACCGATTTCCAAGGTAGATTAATAATGTAACATTCAACGCACATTTAGAATTACGAATCCAGCTATGCTACACGGTCATGAGATCGTTAAGCGTAAATACATCGATTTGTTCCTTCGGACGAATATTAGAGAAGCAGATAGAATTTATCACGTATCTTGAACATCACGAACGAACGAACGAACAACCAGTAATGATGTTTCAAATTCATAGAAGCGAAAGAATAGCATGCATTTAATTAAAATTGAGACAATCGAGCTCATTTTATTCATAGCGTATTTGAACACTTTTTCAATTGTAAACACATATGGTACAGTATTATCGTTATTTTGTTCGTTCGAACGATCATATATAAAAATATAAGCGACTCGAATCTTTAATGATATTCTTTAATCGTCAATAATTAATTTTTGATTATTGGAAAAATTTTCAATAAAAAGGCGTAAAAATTTATATTATAAGAGAAAGTGACAAGAAAAGGTCTATGCCGAATTGATTTTGCTTTCTTTCTCATCGATCGAACAGACGATCAAATCTTTCTTTTTCTTCTTTTTTATATTCTTTCAATTTTTGCTTCTTTTTTATTTCTTTTCTGGTTTGTTTTTTTTTCTTTTTATTTTTGATTGAGAATTATGCATAAGTTATATATAAATTTTGCACACGTGTAAAAAATCCAAACGAAACGTTTTCGACATTGATTTGTTCGTGTGATCTCGATCTAATAAAGGAAGATGAACAAAATATGAAAGATGAAAGAGTAAAATATAGAAATGTAAAATTAAAAGAAAGAAGAAAAAAAAAGAGTAAAATTAATAAAAAAAAAAAAAGAAAAAAAAAAGAAAAAAACAAACAGTATGGTTCTCGATGAAACATTTGGCAGGTTGACGAGAATCAATTTGGAAGCAAGAAATAATCGATCTAACAAGTGAAAGAAAGGAAGAGAAGGGCAAAATATGTTAAAACGAAATAAAAATTGCGAATAATGAAAGATGCGTTGCCCTTCTTTTCCGAGTTGTACGAACAGCTATAAATACTCAGCAAGTATATTGTTGGTCGATATAGAACACATCTCGATAATCCGAGCGATCGATACGATGCTGATAATGAGAATTGTGACAGAGAAGTGGTTAAGGTAAAAGCGAGCGAGCGAGCGGTCGATTACTGTTTCGGCCACGAATCGACAGATCGGTCGGTCGATCGATCGATCGATCGGTCGGTCAGCTGGACATTCACACCGTTAAGTTTAAAAGGTAGAATAATAGAGGTTCCACAAGCGATTAAAAAATATGTCAGAGGCCGGTTTTGGCCCAAGCTCTCTTACTCGCTTACGCTCGAATTTTTTTCCTCTCTTTTCTTTCGATTTTCTTTCTTTTTCTGATTTTATTATTATTTTTATCATCATTATTGTTATTATTATTATTATTATTATTATTTTGTTATTATTATTATTTATCTTTACTATTAATATTTATTATTACTATTATATTATTATTATTATTATAATTATAATTATTATTATTATTATTATAATTATTATTATTATTATTAATATTATTATTATTATTATTATTATTTCGATACGATCAACAGCGAAACCACTTAAATCTGTATAATATATTTATACTTAATACTTAATTCTTAGCGATCAATTTACAATCGATTGATTCGATTAATCGAAAGGATCGATTAATTCGCAGCGATGGTTCGTTCCGTTCGGCACGGCATACATTCATTTCCGTTTCCCTGTTTCTCTTTCCTTCTTTTTTCTTCTTCGTTTCATTATCGACGAACGATTAACACCGACGACACTTATACTAGAACCGTCCTTTTTGAATCGGAATGAATTCTGAAAAACATCTACCATAGATTAATTGTCGATCGTACGCGCTTTGTGTCCTTGAGGCCGATAGAACAAAAGAAACATTCATTATATAGACATCAGTTATTATATCAACGATTTTCTCATCTATACCCTGTGCATCATTTTAAATGTTTCAACACATCCTATGTGATTACTCGATAAATGTTTCTCGCTTATCGTAGATAGTCAATATATAATATTTATACTTTGTATGTGTATCCTATAAGTATAGGCACGCGACGCGTACACGTGTGTATACTTATACATATTTATGTATTTTGTTATGTAGGTACGTTCGCGTATACGTACGTACGCGTGCATATATTTATTTCTTTGCATGTAGATCATGCTAGATGCGTAATTTTACAGCGTTGATTAGCGACAAAAGAAGATGTCGGTTACAGCATACATCTATATCGACTGTTCGTGATCGTGTATCGATAAACACTGTAATTCTCGATTGCTCGAAATGCGGCAATGAAATATACAATTAAACGAGAAACAACATAACGCGATAACTATAAAAATCACGGTAACGCATGATATTTCACAACGACGTCAATAGTCAACGATTAACCGATACGCATTAACCGATAAAGAAATTGCAACGAGAACGGTTATGGCTATGGCTGTAGCGAGTGCGAGGTACGAAAGCGAGGATGTCTATCGAATCGACTATCGAGATTTTATTCGCGGCCCATCTCTCTTCCATTTCCATTTTCGATTTCTTTCCATTCCATATTAAAAAATCTACAAACAGATCGATCTTTCGGATTTTCCCCCCAATCTTTCCATCCTTCCCGCCATTTTCTTTTTTTTCCAATACATTTCTCTCTATACACATTTCTTCGAATTAGAAGAAAAATTACGACATAAATCTATCTGGAAGAGCTTGGTCGATCGATCTTGGATCATTCGTTCCGTATATGTTACGATAAAAACGATGCAATCGAAACATGTTATCATAAAATCATCATGGTTGCATCGAGTCGTTTCCATCCTGTGGCACAATCACGTGTACACGCAACGGAATACGTCTACTGTACATATACGTAGATGTAGGAGCTAAGAGACGACAAATTTCAAAAGATGATCGTCGATCGTGAGCGTTTATTCTTCCATGCTATATCTGGTAAGTCTATACTATACCGTGTACGTACGTATAGGTTATGATCCGTCGCTTCTTGCCCGTTAGATGGAACAGTTTCTTCTAACGGAAGCGAGTCAAGCAAATTTGTTTCTCTAAATCGTACAACAAAGACGGAGGAGAGAAAAAAAAAAACAACGCATATAGAATTTAGAAGCGTTCCGCAAGATTACAATTAATATTTTGGAATTTAATTTAAAATCGACTTTGTCCACGATCGACTAATTTTAATCACGATCCATTCCATTTATTAGTTTTCTTTTTCAATTTAAACCGCGTGCAAAATTGCTCGGTCGATTGCGATAAACCGCCACGATTCAACGAATCGAATTGACTAGATTCGCATTAAACATATAAAGTTTTCAATTAATCATGTGCCCACGCGTACACGTGTTATTGTTTTGACGTAACGTATCATACACTGTATAACACACGCATATACTTATGTGTATACGATGCAGCGGTCGAAAAAACGACATCGCATTTGTTTACACCACGAACTGAAAATATTTCCAAATTTTTCGGAATATCATCGAACGTATCGTATCCCTCTCGTCTCTCGATCGATCGATCGACTTTCGTGATTTTTCGAGTTCCGATCGTAGAGCGCTGACGATTATTATATCGGTCAATGTTCCAATCGCAAACTGTACCACTATGTATCGTATCGTATCGTATACATATTCCATCAATTCGGATATATTTTGTCCATTGGGTTGTAAAAAATGCTCGAACAAAAGTCGAACGCTACCGCTTATCAAATAGCAATCTCACTTGTGGATACATCGATTACAGCTAATAACGTGATGTAAACGATTCGTCGTGTACAAACTAACCAACTACGTACCTTTTCTCGAAACAACGAAAGGAACGGGAAAAGGATAAAATAACAATAAAGAGTACATATACATGTACGTGTACGGTCAATTTTCCAAGTTGTAACGAGTCACGTTCGGAAAGAAATGTATACCGATTCGTTGAAACAGCAACAGATCGCACATGCTCGCCATTACAAAGCGAAACATCCGAAAAATTGTCAACAATAACGAAAGCGTGTAACAGTAAGGTCGGAAAACGATGAAGAAAAGCGATCAACGTTGAACATTTTCCATTATCGAGGATCGATGCGCGATCACCGCGAACAGAGACGAATAGCATATCGACGAGCACGCCATCTTTCGAATTATTAACGCGTTTCCATACAATAATATCAACTGATTTCGTAGCACGTGCCGTTCGTTTCTTCGCTTTATTCCCTTCTTCTTCCCCTTTCACACCACTTTTCAACGCAATTTCGAACCGTGCGCTCGTTGCTACTCGCGGCATATAGGTACTCATCTAGGTAACAGTTAATCGGCCGTGGATATAAAGAGAACGGAGGGAAAATCGAAAGGGCGGATCGAGAAGTGAAAGAAGGAGTTGGAGAGAAAGAGAGATTAACGGGTGAAAGAAGGAAGGATTGGGAAGAGAAAATGCGCGCGCAAATCGCAGTACCAAGTCACGCCAGAAGGAGGCGATTGTTCCGGCGGATCCTAAACTGTGTAAAAATACGTAGAAAAGATAAACGTAGCGCTCGAATCGTTTGCTTGTTGCCCGTCTGTTTGTCCGTCCGTCCGTCTCTCCGTCTGTTGCCTGTGCATACCTTTGTGTGCCTGATTTTATGGATTGACACGCGCGCGCGAGCAGGTACGCGCAGATACGAATGAAGTGAGAGCGTGAGCGTAAGCGCGTGTCTATGTGTTGTGTATATGTGTGTGTGTGTGTGCTATTCGTATGTCCAGTATTTCGTGTGGCCACTATGCGTACGTGCCTCTGTGTTCTTTGTTGTGTATGTGTTTGTGTGTATCTGTGTGTGTGTGAGCGGCGCGTTTGTACGTGGAATAGTTTTACATCGATTATCATACACCATCGTAAGCGAGGTCGACCGACGGTCTGTGATGGGAAGGGAGGTAAGACGGTGGCGTCGTGCCTGGCGAAGTACCTGGCGTTGTGGTGCCAACGCTCGTGTAACCGCCGGGATAATTGGCGCTGGGCGCGTGAATCCCAGCCGGTGGGGCCGGATAGGCGTCGAAGGAACTAGAGTACGAACCATTGTAGGAATAAGGATTGGCCATATGACCGAGGGATGGATGCATTCCCCCCATACCGCTCATACCGCTCATCCCGTAGGTTCGTTGCATCAAGCTTGACTCAAGGCCACCGAAAAGATACCCGTTCGTCGATCCCATTGGCACGGGATAATGAGGTCCAGGAATAATATTCGGATACGAATTACCGGGATGCCCGTGGCTCATGCTCGGCGTGTAATTGCTAGACGCTAGATTCTCCACCGTGTAAGATTTGCTATGCTGTTGTTGCTGCTGCTGTTGCTGCTGCTGCTGCTGTTGATGCTGTTGCTGCTGCTGTTGCTGCTGTTGTTGCTGCTGCTGCTGTTGCGAATCTTGATGTTGACGCCCGTTCATGCCGTAAAGGGAACCGTAACCGTCGTTGGGCGAGTGATGCAACGAAGTTGGATAAATAGCACCGGCGGGCGCCAAAGGAGGGCTGTAGTTGGACATGCCCGCGTTCGGCATGCCCGAAAATCCGGACAGATAGGACTGGTGATGGGCTTCCATTTTCTCCGCGAGGGACCCATCGTCGGATCCCATCCCGGGATGGGTGTGCTGGAGACGTTGGCTACCACCATCGGCTATGCTCGGTATCTGATCGACTAGAGATTCGAGATCGCTTAAACTTTTCGAGGCAACGTCCTGCCCTCCCCCCCCGCTCCTCTTCATGGCCGCGTACTGCTCGTGCGGATGGTGGTGGGGAGACATGGAGGCGTGAGTCGGCGTGTGAGGATGCGTGTGCGGTGGTGTCGGGTGGGAGTGATGCGAATGTTCGTCGGTGGTTTGGCTCAACGGTGTTGGCGTCGTTTGGTGGGGATGAGGATTGTGGGGCTCGGACGTTTGCTCGTGATAGCCCATGTAACTCGTGTAACTCGGGTGGGACGGTGTCCCCGGGCTGCCGTGATGCCCCGTGCTCTCCGGGTTCCCGGCCGGATTGTACTGGCGATGATCGTTGCTCATATTTTGCTGGGATATACTCGTCGGTGGCTCGAAGTCTGGGTGTTCCACGCTCGGCGAGGTCAACGGCGACGGTTCCAAGTTGTTCTCCGAGGAGATGGCCGTGTTTATCTCCGAGGACAGATCGGAATGGGTGAACGAGAGCGACATCGACTTTGGACTTTGGCTGTAGTGTTGCAAGTGTACCGGGCTTTGTTTCGCGTTTATACTGTACGGGCTGTCGTTCAACGTTTGACCGTAATATCCGGAATCGTTGATCGGCTGGGGATACGGGGCCATGTGCGCGAACGTCTTCGGCGGTGAGAAACAGTTGGGCACCACCCCGTAACCGTCCCCGAGATGGCCCATACCCGGGTGCTGCTGTTGATGCTGTTGCTGCTGGTGCTCCCTCTCCCTCATTTCCCGCTCCTGTTGCTTCTGCTGTTGGTGAATCTTTTTCGGCCGTCCGCGCCGCTTCTTTATCACCTCCCCGTTCGCGTCTAATTTTTCGGGGTCGGGGGGCGGTTGATCTTCCGGATTCTTGATCTTCTTCGGCCTGCCCCTCTTCTTCTTCCCGGGTATCTGAGAATCGTGCTTGATACCGTTCATCTCACCGATCCTGCTCTCCCCATCGTTGGTCAACTCCTCGCAATACGCGGGCTTCTTATCCTCGATCGCCTCTTGCTCCTTCTTCTTCAACTTCGCGTCGGCGAACACTATATCCGACTCGTCCAGATGAGAGATCGTGCCGTTCAAGTAATCGCGAAATTTTTTCAGCGCCGCGTAGTATGGCACCTTGTCCGCCGCTCGCGGAAGTTGCGCGCATCTCGCGCTACTCGATGGCATCACCCACATGTACTGGAATCGAATACATTCAACATGGATCATTACGTTTTCTTTCTTTCTTTTTTTTTTTTTTTTTTTTTTTTGCGTTATACGGAATAAAAATTCATTCGTTACGAAATCCGCCTTTCTCTTACCGTGTTTGTACCTTCGACCAAGTTGGGTTGTCTACCGAATCCGAAATCCTTCTTTCCAGAGAATACCTCGTATATAAGTTTACCGTTAAATACGGCTATTTTCGGCTTGTATTTTCGTAATTTTTCCAACAGGATGTGACTGCCTGTAAAAAAAGCAGAAACGAGCTTTGAAAAGTTTCATCGTAGATGTAGGAACGATGTATGCGCGCTTGTGTACGTGCGTTAGAAATATCTTTCAATTTCACTGGATTTTGTCTTTTGATTCGTTGAGTCGCTCGACCAAGTCGACTCGTCATTCGCGCGGCCGAGAGAATTTTAACGGTTTCGGTTGGTAACACTGATACCGCGTGCCGCCAGTCTTCTCGCGACGACGATCGCGAAGAGTATCGAGTAAGAGTAAAAGGTTGATTCGAATATAATCTAGCCAGTGATCGTCGTTAATTCTCCCCCCCTCCTCCCCCAGTACGTTAACCGAAACGAAACGACGATCGTTTTTCACCGGTTAGCTTACAAGTGAGAACAGTTTGTTGTTGGTGTTCGTAACATCCGATAGATCGTGAATCGAACCTTGTGGTTCGGGAAATTTTTCATCACTGGCAGGTATCCAAAGGTGGTAAGTAAACGAACGTTTATCGATAAACGTACGATGTTGCTCGAGTTTTCGTCCATTTCGTCTATATAGGTCAATTCCGCGTTACGTCTTTGTACAGTTTCGAATCAGTGTTTCATTTCATTCTTCGCGTTAATTCTCGAGGTTAAATGTTCGAATACAATCGCATAAAACGATAAAATTGTATTCAACTGTATCAAACTCGAGCAACGTAGAAAAAGATTCTTCCTTTACGAAGACGAAGAAAAAGAAAATTTTTAAGAAAATTTGATCGGCTCGAAACAGTTAATGGAAAAGCTATTCTTACGAAAATTATTATTCAGCGTTTATGTTAATATAAGATAATTTGTATGTTATATATAGTTATTCTTTGATTGGAATATAAAACAACCAGTATCGAATAGGTAAATTATTTTAACGAACAACGCTTTGCTTTGCGAAATTAATCGCATTCGATTATTTTCGTCAACTCGCGAATATTATGTACGATAAGCTTCGAAACTATGCTCGATCTATCTCGATTCGAATAACCCAATGAACGTTAAAACGTGTGTTCGTCTCGGTTTAAAACAGTCTGGTTTTTGTGGCCCATATGTGCACGATCCGTTTAAAATTTTCGCACACATTAGATACGTATGTATACGTATGTGCGTGTGCATGTTCGTGTGTGTGTGCGCGCGCATATCTTACATGGAAATCCTTCTTTGTTCTTCTTTTGAAATTGAACGTAATCTCGAGTTATTAATTAACGGACGAATCGCGTTGTATTTTTCTACGTTTAATATTTATATTTTCAATTTCTTCGATTTCAAAGAAAAAAAGAATTATCGATCGAAAGAAAATAATCTTTTATCGTTTTATATATATATATATATTTTTTTTTTTTTTTTTACGAATACGAACAACGATGATATCGTTCTACGTACATATTATATCGCGCCCACGTGAGATCGTTCGCCTTTGCGTACATGTATCGTCTCGTATACTGACCTTCTTTGATTTCTTTCCTCGTTAGATCGGCACTGCCTTTGGTAGCGCGAGCCACCATATTCGTGAAACCGATACCGAAGCGTAAGAGCTTGTAGTCATCATCTGCCGTCAATGGTTCGGGTGTCAATCCACTCAAGTGTAAACACTTCCCTGGAAAAGAAGCAGTTCGATCGTGGTGGTCAGAAAAGTCAAAAGACGCGTCTCGCGATCAATTTTTAAGAACTCGCGGAAAGATCGTCGACCAACATTTCCTCATTAACTTCCAATCGATTTGCAATCGAATCGAAAGAGAAAATTTCTACGAGTTCGATCAAACTGATCGTCCGAATCAAATTCATTCTTCTGAAAATTCATTGCTCGTGTTTTTCAAATAGATATTGTTCGAAAACGATAAAAATCGATTCGGGTCGAAATAAGGGAAAAGATATCTTCGACGATAGATGGCGCAGTTATGGTATACAAGTGTTAAATTGTTCGCTTTTTGCTTCTCGTCATCGTCAATTACACGCCGTTTATTCATCCGTGGAACGTGAATTTTTACGAACGAAATCGTCTCGTAGAAAACTCGCGAATCGTAGACACTCGACGAGAAACAGCATTTTCCATCTCCTTTTAATTACCAATTAACGTCGCGTTCGTGAAAAAAAAATTGATTTTCAATTTCGTGCAATTCGAGGAGGGAAACCCTCGGCAACAACGACAATACTCGTCGGTAATAACGAACGCAGGCGACGCGACGGTTAATGGAAACAGTACCGTTTAACGGATTAAACGGGTCTGGGTCAAGCTTGCCTCGCTCTTTTGTTTTTCTTTCAAAAGTTCAGAGTCATAAGTCACTTTCTTCTTCCGTGCAACGAGAGAGAAGGGAAAATTTCAGGTTCAGGTATACGCGTATACCGTTCGTCGTTGATCGGTTTGTCACACGGATCGGAATAATTTGGAAGAGAAAGAGAAAAAGGAGAGAAAGTAAGGGAGGAGGGGGGGGGAACGGAGAGAGGCGGGCGTGGAGGGGGAAGAAGAAGAAGGATGGAGGGGAGAAGAATAAGAATGGGAGGAAGGCGGCGGGGAGTAAAGTCTGATGGCGCGAAATTACAGACGTCGGCCAAGTATATCCCGAGCGAGCGTTTACCCCTACAACCAGCACCACCAGATAGAGATTTATGACGCGGCCTCGGAAATTCTCTCCCTCTTGTCCTCTCGGTCTCGCCTCCTCTTGCACCACCGACCTACAACCGCACCACACGACCTTGGAGAACTTGGAAACAAAGTTAAACGCTCGTCTGCCGTGGCCATTGCCGTTCCCGAAGCCGTAGCCATACCCGCGCCGAGTCGTAACTCTCTCTGGTCGTAGCCGGGTATCGCGGTTCTCGCGGTGAAACGGGACGACCTGTTCCTTCCTTTGTGCCCTTAAATTCGACGCGCAAACTTTTCCTTTCTTTTCTCGCGGGGGGGGAGGGAAGTATCGGCTCGATCGTTACATCTATACACGTGGAGGAGGGGGAGGGAAGGCGACAAGCCTGTTGGTCTGTTCAGGAACAGGACTAACGACCGATCGAACAAACTTTATCGAAGCGAAATGCGACCCTTCCTTCCTTCCCTCCCTTGTTCGCGCCGCTAACCTAACCCAACTTGACTTCCCTCGACCTTTTCGCGTCGCTCGTTACCTTTCCTTACCTTACCTCACCTTATCTCGGCTTATCGGTCTTTCAAACTTTTATCATTTTCTTTCTCTCGTTTTTTTTTCTTTTCTTTTTCTTTCTTTCTTTTTTTTTTTTTTTTATTATTATCTATATACCATCTCTCTGAAGACTCAAAGAGAAACGAATTCGAACGAGGCGCGTCGATAGAGCAGCGCGTAAAAAAGAATAGGGAAGTATTTGCCATGCGTAATCTCGAAACGAGAGCAAACTCGAGTTTGCCGATTTCCCAGGCGTTCGTAAATTTATCCGGAAACTTTCAAAGTCGAAAAAGTTTCGGTTTTCTCCGGTTTGACCGACTTAACTCGTTCACCCGAGTTCCGGGAACGGTTCTCGGCAGAGCAACAGGATCCTCCTCGGCGTTGCATTTCTCTTCTCGCTCTCCCGTTCTTCCATATTTCTTCCGAAGCGTTACGGAGAATTTGACGTTTCGCGCGCTCTTCTTCCCGTTCCTCGTTCCCGATTCGAAAGGAAGTTAAGCAAATCGAAGGGATCGAGCGAGAAATCGAACGATTCCGAGCGTATTCCTTCGAATTCTCGAAATTTCGTTGACCCAGATTTTTCCTTCTTGTCCTTTTTCCTCCGATTCTGAATGAACGGCTGATTCGAGTTCGCTGCAGGGGATGCGAGGAGAGTCAGGTGAAAATCGATGCAACCGAGAGAGCGAGAGAGAGACCTGTGCGTGGGTACCGCGGGAGAGACCGCGCCTGGAAAATCAATTTTCAGGGTTTTCCAGGACGAAGACCCGTTCACGGAGACCTAGGAAAACCGTCAAGTGTGTACCACGATGCTCCCTATTTCTATCGTTCCTACCTACAACCAGCAGCCGGCTATCCATCCAACTGCCACAATTTGCGAACAGGCACGTATAAAACCGGCGTGTAGACGGCGTTTCTAACGACATCCTCCGTGAGAATTCCGATCCGGTCCGCGATCTCTGGGGAGGAGGAGGGGAGGTATTTTTTTTCTCCCCCTCTCCCCTCTTTCTTCGAGGGAATCGAACGGCAAAACGATTGCGGCGGTGCGATGGACGGGGAGGGATGGGACGTTGTTATTATTATCCATCATCCGAGCCGTTGTCTCGATCTCGATCATAGCCGGCGCCGTTCAATTCGCCCGATTTCGGCCGTCGAAACTTGACGCGCGAGCGTCATCTTCCTCTTCTTCTTCTTCTTCTTCTTCCTCTTCCTCCTCCTCCTCCTCTTCTTCCTCTTTTTTTTCTGCACGAATTTTTTCGAAAAGGATGGGGCACGAAAATTGCAGGGGGTAGCGTGGTAAACGTGCACGGACTGAAAGCTGCTATCGAGCGGATAGGCGTGCGACAACCCCTTCCCTGTCCCCTCCTCCCCCCTCGGCCAGCTCTAGTTCTCCCTTTTTCCTCCCTCCTCCCCACCTCCTCCTCCTCCCCTGCCTTTGGACCGAGCAGCAAGCTGGCAGAAGGGTGGCCGGTGGGTGGAAAAGGGGCAGGGGGAGGCTTTCCCACCGGCCAACCCTCCATCTCGTTTCATCACCCTCCCTCCCACCATATTTCTCTCTCGCTCTCTCCTCCTCCTCCTCCACCATGTCCATCCCCCCACTCTCCCTCTCTCCTCTCCTAGCTCATTCTCGCTCTCCTCTTCACCCTCGAGCACACCGCCCTCATCCTCGCCCTCTTCCCTTCTCGCCCGACACAGCCGCCACTCATTATTGTTCCCACCACCACCACCACCACCACCACCACCATCACCACCACCACCAACCCTAACCTCCGCCACCTCCTTCTTTCCCACTCGCACCAACATCGACAACCATCAACCTCGCGTCTCTCTCTCTCTCTCTCTCTCTCTCTCTCCGACTCGCGCATTTAACCGGCTTCCCCAATCTTTTCGCAGGTCACTGCTACTCCGCGATACTCTTCCACGCGCTGAATACGTCTTCTTTCCTTCCTTCCTTCCTTCCCACGGATATTTTCTTTCTTTCTTTCTTTCTTTCTTTCTTTCCTCCTCCAGAGAGAGAAATTGCCCCCAAGTTCGTCAAATTTTTCCGCAAACTCGACCACCGTCGGCCTCGCGCGCGAACCGACCAAGATATAGAAATTTCTTAACATCTTCGATCCGTATAATCGATACGATCGATATATGGCTGACATTCCATTCGGGGAAGAAAGAGTGTTCCGCGTACGAAAACTCGATTCGAAGTATTTCTCAACTAACTAACTAAGTAAGTAAGTAAAGTGAGTAAGTGAGTAAGTAAGTAAGTAAGTAAGTAAGCAAGTACGTTGGACGATCGAAGGATGTAACGTGGAGCAAGAGAGCGGAAGTCGGAACTCTAGTTTTCAAGTTAACGAGCGTCTAGACTTACTTTCTACTTTGCAACACCGGCGATACCGCAAAGACGGTAAAATCGGTCATCGTTATCGATCGACCAAACTCCGAGTTATCGCGATAATTTACTTACTTTCCAACTTCCCTCCTGATTTCTCTCTCTCTCTCTCCTTCGTGAACAACGAGATAAGAGCGAGATTAAAGAGAGAGAGAGAGAGAGAAAAAGTAAAAGGAGAGCGATTTCGGGAGAGATAAGGACAAGTATCTCGTGTCGCGATACTCGTTGGAAAAGTATGGAAGGAACGATTAGACGAGGACGAACGACAGGGAGGAAGGCGCGAACAATGTAGCGAGAGGAGGAGTGGAATATCAGGCGCGGTGGTAGTATAGGCGAGAGCGCAAGGGTGAAGGAACGGCGGTGGTGGTCGTCTCCTTCTCCTTGTTGCGAGAGAGGCGCGACGGCTCGATTGCCACGACCACGAAAAGTTTCCCCGGTCACGTTCAACTTTCGCGCCGTTGGAAAAAGCCCGCCGCTCGAATTGGGTCACCGACCGGCCGACTCTCGTTTCTCTCTCTCTCTCTCTCTCTCCTCCCCTCCCCGCGATTCTACCCTACCTATACGACGGCGGCCCTTCTTTCTCGCCCCCATTCCTTCCCTCCCCCCCTCCCCGGGCTAAACTTTCCTCGTATCTCGCTCCGTCTCGTTCTTCGAATTTCCAAACACCGTCTTTTCACGACTTTTCGCACTTTTCTTTTCATTTCATTTCTTTTTTTTTTTCTCTCCTCTTCTTCTCGCGCGCAATCAACAACACAAATTTCGCGAGAAAAGATCTCGCTCTTACACGCGTCTCTCTCTCTCTCTCTCTCTCTCGTCACGTCGAAGGCGTTGACGCACGGCGTTCGTTCCCAACTTCTTCACTTTCACTCGTCGTCGCAGTGAGAAAGTTTGAATTTCGTGAAGGGGGAAAAAACGGCGGAGAGCGAGACCCTTCTCTCTCTCGTCCACCGATCGATCGACACCACCGATACTGCTCGTACCCACTCGTGGGATCGATCGAGCGTGGTCGAGCGTTACGCCTCGATCGATCGAACAACTTGCCAGTATAATAACTCTCTTCTCCCCAGCTGGAGGGACACGCGCGAAACACGATTATCCCGGCGGCACAAGCAAGCACTACTACTCGTCGTATCGGTCGTAACGGTCGTGGTCGCGGTCGTCGTAGCGCGATGCGAAAACATTCGCGGCGTGCAAGGATCGCGCGCAACTCGACGCGGGTACCGCACCGCACTGCGAGTATCGGGGCGCGCGAGCAGCCTCGATCCGATCACTGGGACCCCGCGTTCGCTTTCCACCGATCGAATCGGCTGAACCGCGCTGAATTTTTCGGGGTTTACTGCCTTTAGGCCCGGTCCGCTTCTCCCTCCCTTCGCGGCTTAAATTGACCCGTCGTTCTCGATCCACCACCCATCCTCCTTTCCCACCCACCCACTCCCCTCCCCCTCCCCTTGCCTCTCGCGCTGGCAAACCAACCCCCCCCTCCTCCTCCTCCTTCCCTCGCGCTCCACACTCCACCCTCGCCTCCGCTCCTCTCCACCGCTCGCCACAGCTTCCAACCTTTTTACCCCGTACCTACCCTGCTTCCGCCTCCACCTCCTCCTCCTTCTTCTCCCTCCCACCCGAGTCGCCTCCTCTTCCTCTCACCCCGTTTTTATCCCGCTCTCCCTCGCGCGCACCACTCATTATAGTCGCTCCCTCCACTACACTACCATCCCCCCTCACCCCTTTCCCGCTCTTCGCAGTCCGCTTCAACCCGCTTCGTATCCCACCTCCTGCACGCCACCACCACCCGCATCCACTGCTCTACCGCAACCCCGGGAAAACCCTGGAAAATCCAGCAGCGTATACCTAACTTCACCCTCTATACGTATACATATGTATGTATATATATATATGTGTGTGTGTGTGTATATACACGCATATATATAATATAAATGCATATGTATATATATATATATATATATATATATATATATATAACGTATGCGTACGAAACGTGAGCGACCGCGCACACACAGTTATGTACAAGCGGCTGTTATACGGCGTCTAGTCCAGGTAGTATTCCCTGTGTGCTTATGCACGCGCGACCATACCACGCGCACCGTTGTATACGCTCGTAAAATACACGCGGCGGAGAAGAGCGCGCGCGAGAGAGATCGTTCGAAGGTCGATCTCCAACGATCCTTCTCCTTATCCTCCTCCTCCTCCTCCTCCTCCTCCTCTCTTTCGTCGTTCGACCGCGTCGAGCACGCGTTGTTTTTCGGCCGCGTGAGATCGGTCGTGGGCCGCGCGAATCGTCGACTATTCTCTTTCCGTTCGTGAGTGTTGGTGTCGTTCCTTCTTCCCCCCCCCTTCCCCCTGCTCCCTGCCTCGTTCGTTCGTTGGTTGGTTCGGTCGGTCGGTTGGTTCGGTCGGTCGGTCGGTCGGTCGGTCGGTCGGTCGTTCGGTTGGAAACCGCGTTAAAAATAACCGGTGATCGTTGTTCGGTCGATCGCGTCGAGCACGCACCGAGCCAAGGAAAAATAGGGGGAACGACCGAGTTTTTCGATGAGCGCGCGCGTTACGCGCGAACCGGCTCGGATAATTTGCGTTCCAAGCGAGCCGCCTCTCTCGTTATACCGTTAATCACCGATTCGCCGATCTTACCGCGTTCTCTCCGATTTCCAGAGCGAAGGGACAACGCGATGATGACGAGAAGAAGAAGAAGAAGAAGATGATGATGACGAAGAAGAAAACGAAGAAGAAGAAGAAGAAGAAGAAGAAGAAGAGAGTGGTTCAACTCACAGAAGTGGTTCCCCGGTCCGGCGTAGTGATGACCCTTGTAAGCGGCGAACAGTCCTGGGTTGATTCCAATCTACGACACAAAAATCGATCCCGTTAATCTCGAATCGATGGATAGATGATTCGCAACGATTACTCGTTCTTCCGTTCGTCGTCGCAAACATACCGCAAACGGGCAAAGAAAATCGCATCACGGATCCGTTTAATTTATCTTTATCGCGTTCGATCGATTTTTTTACCCCAACGATCCAAAACGATACTTTTGGCTTCGATCTCTCCTTCTAAAGAGATGATCACCGCTGCTTACTTCCAATTTCTTCCAGCGCGATATATATATATATATATATATACAGAATTGTTCGGTGTGGAAACGGCGAGAGCGAAAGCGAGCGAAGCAAGTTTCTTCTTCTCCTCGATCCGCGTACGTCCGAGATAACGATCGCGGTGAACGGTGGCGTCGGAGTTTTCCGTTTCGTACGGTCGATTCCTTTCCCGGCGCGGAACACGCGAACACGGATTTCGCATACACCGTTCTTAGCCACGATTATGCAACGCGATAGAGACAGGTGTGGTAGTACCTGTTGCGCAACCACATTATCTTCGCTCTTCGCTCCGTCGGTTGAACAATTAATAACGACAAAGTCCAAGGATACGCGACAGGGCCGTCGTGTGTTGTGTTGGACGTTGCGACGCGTCCTCGCATCCGCGACCCGCTTTCGGTCTATCCTCTATCCTCGACCGTCGCGCCACTTTTCTCTCTTTTCCTCTCCTCTTGTGTTTGTTTTGTTTTGTTTTTTTTCTTTTTCCGTCGATCGTTTTTCATTCGTCCGTGAAAGAGAAAGAAGAAGAAGAAGAAGAAGAAGAGTCGGAAATAACGGTCGCCAAGAATAGGAGTGGGATGGGAAATTTTGGTGGGACGAAAATGGCGCGATATCGTTGGTCGCTTATACGGGTGGTCGAGTCCTCTCCCTCTGTACATAAAGTACGTATCGCATTAGCGCGTTAACGCCAATGCGTTAGCCGGTCGGTCGGCGTCGAATGGCGCTTCGGCCGGGATAAACGAGGATAAAATGACACGGGGAGGTTGGAAGGCAGAGTAGGGTGTGGAATTGTCGCCGATTGAAAACAACGCTTGTCGATGAGAGCGGATCGGGTCTGGGTTAGGGGGCCGGTAGAGAGGGGCGGCCGCGGCGGCACGAGGGTAGGGATCCAGGGGTAGAGAGCCTCGACGAAGGCCGGCCGACACCGGTGTCCCGCTGCGTTCGATTACAACGACGCCCGTAATAACCGAATTGCCCACGGCCCGTTAAAGCGTTTACACCGTTTGACGGATGATCGACCGCGCGCTCGCTACTCGTAATATATGAATATCAACCAACTCGCTCTCTCTCTCTCTCTCTCTCTCTCTCTCTCTCTCTCTCTCTCTCTCTCTCCCCTCCCTCCCCTCCCCCCTCTCTCCTCGAACACACGCTCGATCGCATCGTAACCTTATCTCGAGTCGAGTCAAGGTCGTCGGGGGGAGGGGGGAGGGGGGGAAGTTTGACAAACGGAGGGAAAATGGAAAACGCGAGTCGTCGATTGGAAATGGGACGATTTGGATCGACATTGGTGCGCCCGATGAAACGGGCCGCGATAGAAAGGTGGTGAACGCGCTCGTTACCAACGTCGAGCGTGATAACCGAATTGGGTATGGACCATTAAAGCGATTACGACACCTGACGAACCCGCTACAAACGGCTATTTGTCGTCTCGCTACCTTCCACCCGAATTTTCTCGCTAACCAGACGCCCGTTATGGCCCCCGTTACGGCTAATCCGATTAATCGTTTCTTCCCTTCTCGCGGGGGGGGGAGAGAAGGAGGGTCGGGAGGGGGGGGGAGAGACGAAACAAGGGAAAGGGAGAAGAAGAGGAAAGAAAAAAAATAAGAGAGACGAAACGTTCCCTCTCGCAAGCCACTTACTATGATAATGTCCAAATTGTTGGTAAGATGATCCGGAAGTACGCGCTTGCTCACTTCCTCTTCCGGCATACCGTCGAATCTGTCGTGCTTCTTCCTCTCTTTGTACGTCTTTGCTCGTTTCTTCGCCTCGGCCAGCTCCGCTCTGTGTCAAAAAAAAAAAAAAGAAAAGAAACAGCGCTCGATTAACGCCAAGAAACAAAAAAAAAAAAAAAAAAAAAAAGAAAGGAAGAAAAAAAGCAATAATATAATTTCGCGAGAGAGAAATTCGACACGGAGGAGGACAACGGAGGTGGAAAAGCAAAGTTTGCAGTCGACCGACTACGACTATAATCGAGTCTAGTCGCATCGATCCACCATCTATCGACCTTACCGCGAATTATTATTTAGAAATGAACTTGTATCCGTTGACCGCGAATACCAGGCCGACGCGCGGTCTGCCAAATGCTATACGCGATTCCGAGAGCAAAAAAAAAAAAAAGAAAGAAAGAAAGAAAAGGTGATTCACGATCGATTTCGGAAAAGTGAAGCGTATATAAGGCGTGTATCGGCGTGCATCTCTCTCTCTCTCTCTCTCTCTCTCTCTCTCTGTCTCTCTCTCTTACTCTTCCGGGGTGAGAATCATCTCGGATTTCCTCTTGCGGCCCCTCTTTTTCGGTTGATGCGCCGTCAACTGGGGATTCACGTTGCCGTTCATCACGCCGAGGTTCATTTGAAGATGTTGCGGTGCGGAGAGCGAGCCGGGCGGCGTCGACGTAGGCGTAGCCAGCACCGCTTGCCCTCCACCTGGACACGTCATGTTTTCGGGATTCCCGACCGGACTGCTCGCCGTCCTTATGCCGCCCATCGACATCTCCTCGTCCACGAACGAGTACGGGTCCACCGGGGTCTCGCATTTGATCGCCACCTGTCGATCAATCAATCGTTCGCGAAAATTCGCTTGTTTTCAAAAAAAAATTTTCTCCCTTTCTCTCGAAATCGAGTCTCGCGTTTCGAGTCTTCGCGGTTTTGATCGGTGGTTTTCATCGATTCTTCGTGGAAGAATCGTCTCCAACTCTCGTCTAGATCTCGCGACCAGATAACCGGCCGATAGCGACACCATTATTTCCGGTTGTTGCTCGCAACCTCCGGACGCGCGTATATACGCGCGAGTAGCAAAATATAGAGCGTAGCACAAAAGGAAGAGATATACTCTTTATCGGTGTCTGGTGGTCGTCGCGACCGATTATCTTTCGCCTCGATAGCCTCGATCTTGGGTTATCTTCGTTACGATAGCGAACAGTCCGCCGTATATACGTATACGACTCGTGTTCCAAGTTAAGAGAGAAACGAACGGCAATTTCGATTCTATCGAATGCTCGCTCGCTCGCTCGCTTCTACGTAACAACGATGGTATACGTACCTTGCTATATATATATATATATATATATATATAGGACGTTAGGACGAGTATCGAAGGTGATATGAAATAGACCAAATCCATCCTTCTTGGGCCCTTGGTCAATCGAAATTCCTCCGATTCGTTTCAAATTTTCATCGATCTCGCGATCGATCCGATCTTCTTAAATCGATATCGATCCCGTTCGATCGATAAGAACGCGCGTCGAGGGAGGAGGGGGGGGAGGGGGGAGAGGGAGGGAGAGAGAGAAAATAGAAAAAACTCACCTGTCCGAGGGTGGAAGCGGCGGAGGCAGGTTGCTGGGGTTGATGCGCTGTCGCCGATATCGGCGTGAGGGGTGTGTGCGGCGTGTGCGGTGTGTGCGGTGTGTGCGGTGTCAGCGGCGTGTGGTACTGCTGACTGCTGTCACCACCGGTGCTCCTCATCTCGAGGTCCGGACTTGTCTCGTAACCGTCATCCCTCGCTTCCTGCTTTACCATCACTCCTGTGCACACGGAAAAAGACATCGTCGTACCCGACGCTGTGTGTCGCCTCCATCTATCCTCGCCTCGATAACTCGAACCGATCGCCCAAACCGATTCCCCCAAAAAGCTTCCCTTTTCGCGCGCGCGCGCCCCCTCCCTCGTTTTTCCGCTACATTTCGATACTTTTAATAATATCGATCCCCAAAGAGCGACGCGTTATTATTATTTCTTCTCGGCTCGCTTCTTACTCGCAACGCGGCTAATATTTTTACGCGGTGAGTCAACGTTTTTTTTTTTTTTTTTTTTTTTTTTTACGTAAATGTCGACCCGTAGTAGTAGTAGTAGTAGTAGTAGTATCTCTTCTCTCCAGTTTGAATAAAACCGCACGCTTTTCTCCCTCCCTCCCCCTCCCCTTTCTTCCATCGAAGGAAGGCCACGTATCTCCTGATCGCGAGTAAAGAAAAAGAAGAAGAAGAAGAAAGAAAGAAAGAAAGAAAGAAAAAGAAACGTTGATCTTCTTTTTAACTCGTAACCGTAACGGATAAACTCGGTTACTCTATTAATCCATCGAATCCGAGGATCTCGTCGAAACGGCGAACGCGTTCGAGCGATGCTCAACGGCGCGTGCGATTGTTCAATGAGTCCGGAAAAAAAATATTTGCCACCCCCAGTGATATCCTCGGTAATCGACGCTTTCCACATTTTTCCCTCTTTTTTTTTTTTTTTTTTTTCCCTTTTTTTTTCCTTTTTTTTTTTTTTTTTTTTTTTTACGCGTTTCCAATCATGCGTTCGCACTCTCGCTATCGTTCGTGCTCGTACAATCGCGCTCTCGCGGGTTAACTTATCGTTACAGCTTCGCCCGATACCCGTTTCTACGCCCGTTTCTCACGCATGGGGTCGAAGATCGAAAGATCGCCGCGCGTTTTCGAACGATTTTCTTCGAATAATTATTTTTCGATGGGGGAAAACGCGAAATATTCTCGTTCCGGATCGTATCTGAAAATGATGGTGGCGCGCGGGTTTTTGCGGGATGCCAAACGCACGAATCACTTACGTCCGGTCGGTGTGCGTACACTCGCATTTGAGAGCTACAATATATAAAATTAAAACGATATTTGATTCGTTATACCTTTGTCCGCGTAATCGCGCGATATTAAATTGTCACGAGGCTGGTAATTTTTTTTTTATTTTTTTTTTCTCTCTCGCGCGCTCTCTCCTCGCTCTGTCTGTCTGCTCTCTCTCTCTCTCTCTCTCTCTCTCTCTCTCTCTCTCCTGCTCTCCCGTCGTTGCGAAACTTTTCTCTGCGAAATATCGTCGGAGTCGTTGTTGCTTTTATACATCGTCACCGTTTGATAGTTGTTGGGAAATTGTTCGCGTGGTACGCGTATTCGATGCGCGGCCAATCTTTAAAAGAGAATTCTCCCGATAAATTTGATACAACGCTAATTTAATATGTAGAACGTTTTCCCCAATTTTTCCCTGCCTCGATTAATCAGCGTTTCTCTCCCTTTATTGCGAAATACGCGTTTCGTATTCGGAAAAAAAAAAAAAAAAAAAAAAAGGAAAAAAAGGAAAAAAAAAAAAAGTAATGCGCAATTTCATCGGATCTCCTCTTCTCCTATCCATTTATCTATCTATCGTTCGATACGTATTCCACAATCCTCACCTTGAGAACCAGCGCAATTCATCGGTGTCCCATTTGGTGGCCCTCCGTTTTGCACAGGCGACGGATACGATCTGCAAAGAAAGATTACGAAATTACGTCAACCAGCGTATATCGCTATCTCGGCTGATACGGTTCATAGTTCGCCAACAGCCGCCAAGTCGCGATCGAAACTCGATTTCGAATATATATATATATATACCTATCCACCGTTCCCTCCTTTTCTTTCTTTTCTTTTTTTCTCTCTTAGAGAAACGGAAAGAAGGAGAACGGCGGGAGGAAATATGTCTTTCCATCGTATCGACCAGCAACAGGTAATTTTAACTCGTTTCGAAGATAATATTCTTCCCCTTAGTCTCTCTCTCTCTCTCTTTCTCGCCTCTTTTAGAAAGAGAACTATATTTCCAAAATATATTTCGAGCGAAGAAATAACGAAGGAATCGCGTACGAAAAAACCGCGAGGCAAAAAAAGTCGCAACTGTATCCTACTTAATCTATATTACTTCGCACAAACGAGCCAACGGTCGGTTACGATCGTTCCGTTCGTCGCCAGGCGTCCTCCTCCTTCCCCTCGTCCTTGTTCGTCCATCTTTCTCGAGCAGGTAATCGTCGGATCTTGGAAGCTCGCGTGACACGCACAAACGAGCGTCGGTAACGCGCTTCGCCGCATCCAAATTAGTCGCATCGTTGGATTGCCGCGAGAGCGGGTCGCACAGTTGCGGACAATTCGAATCGTTCCTCGCGTTGCGGAGGATCGGTGGTGGGCAAAAGAACGAGGCAAAGTGTGTAACCGTGCTCGAATTTGGAGCGATCGGTTCGGTTTACCAGCCAACGGTCTAAAAGCTGTGTCACTCTACACCACGGGGAAAGTCGATGGACGTGGACGGTAGAGTGAGAGGAAGAGGGAGAGAAAGAGAGAGAGAGAGAGAGAGAGAGAAGAGCCGCGTAATGGGTCTCCGCGCTACAAATATTACGCTCGAGACTAAATACAAACAATCCGGTTTGTACGGAGCAACGTTGTACGGCGCAGCCGATGCTTTGTTTCCGTTAAAATTGAAAATTACAGGGATACGGCGCGATCGTCGAATCGATATTCCTCGCATCGTACACTTTTCCCACGGTATAGGTCGATTCGTAAGAAAGGTAAGGGTACCGGTAAGAGGAGCGGGGGGGGAGAGGGGGAGAGGGAGAGGGTTATATTATACAGATATCACTCGATAATTTCCATCTAAATACCGTAATCGCGATACGATGTTTCCGCTCGTGCGTAACTTCGATCCCGAGAACTTGAAAATTTCCTTCTTCCTCCTCCCTCCATTCCCCTCCCCCCTCCCACCTTTGAATTATGGATCGCGCGATTGTCGCGCAGGGGGTTGACTCTAATAATAGCGGACCACGCGCCCCAGGTAATTTTCGCCGACGGTAAAATCGTTTCTTAGCGCGCGCCGGAGAAAGAAGATTCTTCTTCGCGGATCCCATCGGTCGGGAAAGGTCACGTGGTAGGGAAACGCGAGCGTTTACTTTTCCGTCGAGAGACGTTTTCCGGACGAGAGAAACGTGGGGAACGGCCCGCTGTTCGAGACAGCGCGATGCTCTGGACGAGAAAGAGTTACGTAAAGAGAGAGATGGGATACTATACGCGTCTCGCCTCGCCTCGCCTCGCCTCGTCTCGCGTTTACGATCCAAGGAAAGAGAGGAGGAGGAGGGGGGAGAGAAGACGTTACGTTTGAAAATTAGGCAAAGACGAGAGAAACGTACGATTTTCGACGCGTACGATCGAGACACGGGAGAAAGGAAGGATGTGGTTTACTTTCTCTTTTCGCGAAGCGTAGCGTCTACGAAAGCGGATGCCTCGCATTTTCGAGGAATCGTGACGAAGCGATCGCCTCGTCTTTCCTTCCATCGTTTCATCGATATTCCGTGGTCGGTGCTGGTAAACTCGGTTGGTAAAATCGGGGGTGATAAACGCCGATACGGAAAATCGAGTATCGCGTTACTCTCGCGGATATCCGTGTAAATTCATTTTCGCGGAGAGACGATACTGTTGGGTGAAAAGACGGGGGAAGGAAAAAGGAAGCCGCGATAAAAGTGGCTTCGTAGATAGGTAGGTAGGTAGGTAGGTAGGTAGGTAGGTAGGTAGGTAGGTAGGTAGGTAGGTAGGTAGGTAGATAGGTAGGTAGGTAGGTGGGTGGGTGGATGGATAGGTAGGAAGACCATGGGATGCACTCGTTCGTAGTGCTATCGACGCGACGCGTCGAGTATTCACGGTGCAACGCGCACTGGAAAATGATCGTTCCGATGCATTTAAGGAAACCGTGTAGTCCACCGTGTCTTTCTCCTTTTTTCTCCGCAACCGTTGGCCAAAGTGAAAAAGCTGGAAACTACTTTCCGAGCCATACGTCGCTCCGCAGCTGCGTTCTTCGTTATCGCGAGGAGAGAAAACGAGCCGAAACGCATAGGCGAAGAAAAAAAATCCGCTCGTACATCGTAATCATCGTCCGTCCGATGGAAAACGACGTGGCAAGCGACATGTCGTCGTCGTTACATTGTACCTCGTACGAATTAAACGACCGTGACGTTCGAGTCGAGATCGACGAACGCGAAAACGCGCACGAACGTGTATTGCTCGAAATATATATATACATCGAAGAAGATAGCTGGCGTGAAATTTCGTCGAAAAAATGAAGGTCAAAGGGATCAAAGCGTAGGCGTTTGCGAAGGAATATTTGGTCGCGTCGAAGGATCGGTGGATACTACTCTACGTTTCGTAGTCGGCCTTTTTTTTTTCTTCGTGCGACGACCGTTGCTCGTTTTTGCACGGTAATTCGAAAATACTGGGAATAATTTTCAGCAGGAGCTATACCTGCTGGTGGTCTATGTACTTTTTACGTAGCGCTCGGACCTATGTATCGCGGGCCCCGATGTACACACGCTATATATACATATATATATATATAAACTATATATATATATATATATATAGGTGCGCGCGTACATGCCACCAAGGTAAATATACAAGGTATATAAGGGTAGCGTGTAGGAGATGGTTGGTACATAGAAGTACTTGCTGGAAACGACTAGGGCAGTGAACGGGAGGTGAGACGAGGGAGGAAGGCAAGGGAATGGAGAGATTCTATCCGTCTCTCTTCCTCCCTCCTCTTCGTTCTCGCTCACGCTTCTCTTCCTCTCCCCTCGCCCTCGCCGCATCTCTCTCGCACTCTGTCTTTCTCTCTCGCTCTCTCGTCTCCATCTCTCTTCGCTTTACTCCCTCCTCTTTCGTAGGGAAAGCTTCGAACCGTTGCTCGAGAACGTTCTTTCGAACGTGGAAAGAAAACGACGTTTGTTCGTTTTCTCGATGGAGTGGAGTTTCGAGAATGATTGAAAAAAGAAAAAAAGAATAATTGTCGAATAATTGAGAAAAATTCTCGAGTCGATCCAGACAATCGATCCATTCGGGCAATTCTATTCGAAATTCTTTTCGCGGATCGAGTTACGCGTATTATCCTTCCTAAATCGAAACTTCCAAGTCGATGGTTCGACGCCAGACGCTGGATTACTGCTTACTTTATTCCGTGATTACGATCGAATGCGATCGAGACGTAGCCGCTTCTTATCTCGACTCTCCGTTTTTCGTACAGCGCGTCCTACTGTACGTTCGAAAGATTGAGGGGGGGGAAAGAATACGTAGGAGGCGTTGTTGAGGAAAGTTGCGTCGTCCTCTCTGGTTTGCCCGGATTCATCGATGAAACGATCGAACGCGAAAGGAAGATTCGGAAGGGAGAGAGGGAGGGGGAGAGAGAGGAGAGAGAGAGAGAGAGGGAGAGAAAAATCGAGAAAAGGAAAAGAGGGAAAGAGGCGAGGTCTCGCGCGGGGTTCGTAGCTACCCCTAAGCCGGGCTGTGGCTGGTGCTGGTGCTGGTGCTGCTGCTGCTGCTGCTGCTCGTTGCTAGGGGAAACCTCCAGAAAACTCTACACACACACACTGGCCGTATGCCCGCTGACACGTATACGCATACCCATACAAATTTTCGCGCACACACCGGCAGAGACACCTATACACTACGCACAGACACGGTCGCCAGCTCGCACACGCTTGCCGCTAAAGGGGGCAACGAGAGGAGCTCACGCACGTACGCTCACGCACACCTTCGCGCGTCCTGGAAAATGTCGATAACGAAAAACCACTGCTCTTTCGCTCTCTCCTCTTGCCCTTCTCTCTTTCTCACCATCTTTCTCGTCTGCCTGTTCGTCCACTCGCTCGCTCGCTCGCTCGCTCGCTCGTTCGTTCGTTCCTTCGCTCGCTCGATCGTTGTATTCGTTCGCACACGCTCCATCGTTCTTGTATTGCGCCAATATTCTTTTCCAGTATTTTTTCAATTTCTCGAATTTTTCGCGCGCGATGAATTCATTTTTCAGGAAAAATTCTCCCTTTTTCCACGAGATCGCTATCTTCGCCAGATTCTTCTCCCGAACGTACGTCGAGAAACGTTTCACGCCCGATTTCGTCTCGCGACACCGAAGATCGGTGATTTCGGGCCACGCATCGTCCTTCGTCGCGTTCATCCATTGGAAAGAGAGAAACGGGCAAAAGGGGGAAAGAGTCGGTGACGCAAGCTTACGTGGCGACCCACGTAACGGCCCTCGTAAAAAAAGAAGAGAAAGAGAGAGAGAGAGAGAGAAAGGAAGAGAAGCGTCCTGCGTTCGCGATAAAAATTTACGAGGCGGAGGATGAGAATCCGAAAAGCCGAGCACAGGCTCGCCGACATTTCCAAACTCGGAGAAAACGAGGGTCTGTGGCGCCACTGTCTTCCGACGGTCCGCGTCCGCAGCACCGAACCAACGATTTTTTACCATCGGTACCATGAATATTTATCTCGCGTATGGAACGGTGGTGACGTTGGGCCGTGTCGAACTCGAGTCGGTTGGCAACCGGAGATGGAAAGAGCGCGCGAACCACGTACGAAAGCCGAATTCGGGTTTGCAACGGCACGAAGGAAAAGACACGGAGGAAAGGAGGATCGACGATGGTCGAAGGTCGAACGACCTTCGCCAACACGGAGAAGGGAGAGGATTCCCCCGAGTGGAATCGACGTATCGCCTTAGGTCGCGTCGTAGTTCCAAGTTTCCAGTTATAAATTACAGGGTAGACGACCGAGTTCCACCGTTTCTTCTCCCGTTCTTTCTGCTTCGACGTCCTTCTCTCTTTCCTCCCGTCCATCCTCTTTTTCTCTCGCCTTCCTTCGCCCCCCCTCCTCTTTTTTCTTCCCTTCGGTCGCCTAACTGGCTCGCAGGAGCCGTACACCGCGTATCGGAACGTGCGTTCGAACCACGTGTGGTCCCCATTCATAAAATCCTCGAGCCGTAGCACGTGCATCGGAACCCCCTAAAGGACACCGCCACACTTTTTAAACCTTTCTTTCCTCCTCCTCCCCTTTTTCTTTTTCTTTTTTTTTCTCCCCCCCCCCCTTCCAATGTATTTCACGCGATATAATAAATCGAGTTCTTTCTCTTTCTTCCCCCTTTTTTCCCCTCTCCCTTTCTCAAACGCGAATCGATTTTCGTTCAAGCCACTTCTAGCAGGCAATCCGTCGATCTATCGTTATCGGTGGTGGTCGAGTCAAGAAAAATCGTCTTCGTCTCTCTTTCTTCTTCAAGAACGAGTAATCGGTCTCTCTTTTCTCTTTCCCTTCCCTACCCTCGCGCTCTCGTTGCTTCCTCTCAGCCGTTCGAGGAGCAACAACTCTTGCGGTCGAGGCGCGATAATCTTGCCTCGAATCTGTGCAGTTGCGATCGATCGAGAGGATTCTCCGCTCTCTCTCTCTCTCTCTCTCTCTCTCTCTCGAGAAGCATACTCGATTTTCATGTAATTCAAACGAAGCGCGAGGACGAGACATCGGATCGCGATGCGAAACGACTCGTCTCTTCTGCCGTTGATGGGTAGAGGGCAAGTTGGCTGCCCCCTCCCCTCTTATCTCGAGGATGGGAAGAGAAAAAAAAACGAGAATGAATGAATCGCGCGCCGTTTCTCTCTCTCTCTCTCTCTCTCTCTCTCTGTTCCTCTGTGTTCCAGTGGAAAATACGCGGAGAATACGGCAAGTGAGTCAATATATCGGATACACACACAGCTGGTGGTGGTATTCCCCGGCCTAGGTCGGCCCAATCAAATTTTATGATTTGTATCCATCTCGTTCCTCGCGATCCTGACCTACCGCCACCCGTTTCAACCGCCGATAGTGCTCTTTTCGTTCTTGCCCCTCTTTTTTTCTTTTTTCCCCTCCCCAATCCAACCCTCTCTCTCTGTACTTCCATCCTACCCTCCCCCCCCCCGTCCCCTGCCGCGCGACCTCCGCGAAAAAAAGGGAGAGTGACTTCGAAAGTCAATAAATCGAATTTCTATTCGACGCTTTAAACTTCCCTCTCCCTCCCTCCCCCCCGCACCATCCTCCCTCTCGTTTCATTCTTCTTCTCGCGCGTTCAACCCCCTCCCCACCCCTCCCCTCGCGCATAACTCGTCAATGAAATATCAACATCTATCATCTCTCCTTTTTTTCCCCTCCTTCCTCTTCCTTCTCCTCTTCCTCCTCCATCCACCGCTCCCTACCTCGCTGGTCGTTAATCGCGAGCCGACCTTCGGTCTTCTTTTCGCTTCGTGTCCGTTGCCAGATAATTATCGACGCGTCGCGACCGTGCCGTACCGAAACGAAACGAAACGAAACGAAACGAAATCGACCTTCACGTCTCTCGACAATACGAGGAGGGGGGGAAGGAGCGACAACGATACCGACGACGCCAACCGTACCATCCTTCCTTGTTGTTGTTGTTGTTGTTGTTGTCGGCCACGAAGTGTTCGACACTTCCGACAATTTTCGAAGATTTCTCGAATCGTCCTCCTCCTCCTCCTCCTCCTCCTCCGCCCCTCCCCCGATAACTTCGAAAATCTTGCACGCTCCAGATCGTCGATTTCGGACGGTGCGAAACGAGGCCACGAAAGACTCGTTTGACCCGAAAAGGACGAAAGGAGGAGAGAGGAAAAAATGGAAAGCAAAATGTTGGAAAGAAGAAAAAGAAGGGAAGGAAAAGAAGACGAAACTGGTGGGTAGGATTGATGGAAGGAGACGAAGAGAAAGAGAAACGACCCTTCCTCCGTTCGTTCGTTCCTTCCTTCCTTCCTTCCTTCCTTCCTTCCTTCCTTCCTTCCTTCCTTCCTTCCTTCGAATCCCCAAAGCGAGACGCCACGGCGACGAGACTTTGACCGAGTTTTGAAGCGACTCCTACAGCAGCGACGCGAGGACGAGAGGGTGAGAGAGCGGCGCAGCTGGTGGGGCCGGTGAGAGGGGTGCGAGGTGCGCCAACTAGAAAGAGAGAGAGAGAGAGAGAGAAAGCGCGCCGCCCTCCCAGACGACCTCCTCTCCTCGCATTGCCTCGTAATTTCTCGCATAGCCGACGATAAACCATTTACCCGTGCCAAAAGTTCACCAGTCACGATTCGCGCGCGCTCCCTCCAACAATCGAGGAAAAATCGAGAAAAATTAAGAAAACGATCGACCGATCGATCGTCCGTTCGTCCTTCGAGTCCCCGAGACGAAGCGAAAAGCCGATGGCTGCGAACGGTCGAGGCAGCAGTAGTAGGTATGCTCTAGGCGTAGTAAACAAAGAGTGGGGGAAAGGTACGTTGGATATCTTGGACAGGGAGCATAGCTAAGATGGCCGAGAGGGCATATACACGGTTCGAAGTTTCGATCGGTTCGAGATATTCATGGACGACTTTCCCAAACTTGTCAACAACCGGGCTGAAAATTCGTTGCGAGAGGGGAAATGGGGATGCCGCGTGTTTCCAACTTTCTCGCCGAATTCCGCCAAGTTTGCGCGGAGGAAGAGGGGGGAGAGGGGGGGGGGAAGAGAGGAAGGTTGCATCGATGGGAATCGATGCAAATTAGAGGCTCGATTTTTATCCGCTCGAAGACGAGCGTCAAAGTCCGCGTTATTTATATTACTGGTGGAGAATGGTGTCGAGATTTTCGGGAAGAAAGAAAAATTGTTCGGGTGGTAACGGGCAATTTCGCGAGTACCGCGATTACGCGTTATCGAGGGTGCCGCGTGGTTTCGCGTTGGCCGATCGTCGTGATCGGGGGAAACGCGAGCAAAAACCTTTTTCCCTGCAAATGGAAAACTCTCGTTCCCGTGCGTTATATCATATCGCGATAAACTCGAAAAACGCGAGGCGTGAAAAAAGCGTTATGTACGTTTGTTGCATGCACGCATCGCGTATGCAACCGAGTATTTGCGATCCACGTTTCCTCGGTGTCTCTTCGCGCATACCTACCTACGTAAGTAGATAAGTACGCGTCAACCGACACGAATCGTTTTTCGCTCTCTCTAATCGTCGAGAAAGAGAATACAATAATCGTGCGCACGGTATGCCGAGTTTCTTCTTAAAAACTCGTCCCCTCGAAATTTTTCCAATCTTTATCCCCCGATCTTATCCACGATCTCTCTCGTTCACGATCGTGGCGTAAAATGTGGAAGAAGAGTCGGGCGAGAGAGGCGAACGCCTGTGTAACGATTCCAAGATATAATTAAATACGCGTTAAATAATATCCGGGAAACGAATAGCGATATTGTATTAATTTACCAAATGTGCGCGTAATTATTCGAATTATTATAACTATCGGTCCGGTCCGAGGCGAATCTGTTCTAAAAAGCTGCGCCGTCCGTTCCGCGATGCAATTAAAGTCGAATGTAAACCGATAGGGACGCTGTTATACGAAACTTGGAGGTAATGATTACGCGAGCCGTTGTAATTTATTACCGCGTGTGTTCGTTATTCTCAATTGTAACGTAATTCGGTAATATAGCCTAATTGCGGTCTTAATAAGATCGCGTCCACGATTGTCCTTTGCGATTTCGATTTCGTTTCTCTTTTCGTTCTTCGACCGATAGATAAAGGCGAAACGAGATACATGGAAAACACATTTTCCAAGTCATTCGGCAAGCGGTCGAAACAAGCGACATTTCCCCCCCCCCCCTCCCTATCCTCGCGAAAACCGGTTCGACGAATATCATTTTTTTCGTGTATCGCGAATGTTTCTTATTCTTTCGCTGTATCATCGCGTTTATTACAGATAAGGCAATCGTCTAAACGAACGAACGAACGAACGAAGTGTAACGGAACGTATGCAACGGTTAAACGTCTTCGTTGTGCACCTTTCTGCAATTTGTTTCGCGTTCGATAAGCAAGATGACTCATCGAACGCTCGCTATCGCGTTCTTCGTCAAATGGAACTCGATACGCGTCTCATTAACACGGGCAAACGGTGCGCTTTTGCGTTCCTTCGTTTCTTTTCGTCCATTTCTCTCTCTCTCTCTCTCTCTCTCTCTCTCTCTCTCTCTCTCTCTCTCTCTCGCACACACACACACACACACACACACTGAAATTACGAGAACGCGCGACAATCGAGAAGATCGAACAACGATAATCGACGAGACGAATGGTTATATTCCTCGTCGCGTTCGAAAGTTCGAAGCACAAGAGTCGAGTGGAAGAGAGGAGAAAGACGGAGAAGAAGGATGAAACGTGGGATACGTCAGGCATGGCGAAGTTGCGCGAGTGTTTAACGAGCGTTTCTCGTTGGCAAACGATGCGGCCGGCGTTGCTTACATCGACTCCTCCGTCGTCGGGACGAAAAGGTCGAAATGAGCGAAAACCGTGGGGAAGCCGGAGAAGGCCGAAACGCAACGGATACGCACGAACGGCATACACGCGGCCGAGGTGCACACCTATGCGCGCATCATTATCGAAAGAAAGACGGGGAGAGAAAAAAAGTAGGTGAAGAAGAGAGAGGAAAAAAAAAAAAAGAAGCGGTTCCGTGGCAGACTTCTCCGGTACGCGAAGGAAACCGTAGGTAATCGAGCGAGCAGAAATGCTGACGCGGATAAGGGAAACCCTTACGACCGTTTCTGGTGCGCCGGCTATTTACGATCGGTCTCGGTCTATTCCGATGGAACAACCGAAGAAGAAGTGTTCACCCTGCGTGTTCGCGAGATTTCGAAATTCTTATTCTCCATTCGTCTGTTTCGATCGTCGCTACGTCTATCGAGCGCGTTAATGAAATTACGTAACGAGTAAAACTTCCAAGCCGTTCGGATATATTCTCTTTCGATTCTCTTAATTTTTCTTTTAAATATTCTAAGTTGAAGCGCGTCGATCGTTTCCTCGATCATATTTCGTTCCATCGCAGTTTTCGTTCCATCGATCTGTTCGAGATACTCGCGAAAACGCGTAAACGTTCCGTTGCCAACGGAATTTCTTTTTCGCTCGTTATCTTCTCCGCACGCGCGATACCGAGGAAACAGAGTCGAAACGGGTTTCGTATTCCGAGCTTTCCCAATTTCGATACTCTCACTGCTACCGTTGACCGAAAATATCACGTATCGCCTCGAGAAATGCTCTTCTCGACCAAGTCTGTGAATCGTTTTTTTCTTTTTTTCAACGCGAATCGCTCCTATCTTTTTCCTTCTTTCTTTTACTTTTTCTCTCATTTTTTTTTTCTTTTTTTTTCTTTCCATCGTCACCGATACGGATCGCAAAAGTTGGTCAATTTTGTAGAAATCGAGGGAAAAACTCGTAATCCGGCAACGTTGCCCTCAAAGCGAGAACAGACCGGTACAGGCTGATAAAAATAAATTTGCGCCCGGAATAATCACGGAGCTCCCTAGAGATCTCCGTATGGACGGTGTCTTAGGTGCTGTTTGGCGTAGCGAGTTTGTAAGCGCGTTATCCGTGATGCGTCGCGATTTTCTTCTTAATCGCCAAGCGAAAGAAATCTCGTCACCTGAAATTTCGTCGCGTTTCTCATCACCGCCCTCTTCGATTCTACGGAACGATTCGGTGGAACGGGGCCCCGACTTTTGAAAAGAGACGCGTATCACGAACGTGGTAGAACGCGTTGCACGAACGAACGAACGAACGAACGAACAACCGTGGAAGAGGAGAGAGGCGGAGAGCGGGAAAGACGCGTGTTACGAAACCATAGCCTGCGAGAACCGAAGGAGGAGAAGAGGAGAGCAGAGCCCGTTCGACGAGCTCTCTTCGTGCGGCCGTTTGTGTTCTATCCTCCTCCTCCTCCTCCCACCACCACCTCCTCCTCCTCCTCCTCCTCCTCCTCCTCCGCTACCTCCTCGTCCACCTCCTCCGTCCTCCGCCGCTACCGCCGCCTTCTCCTCCTCCTGCTATCCCTCCTGCCACCCCCGCCGCCCACCCCCTTTCGCCCCGCGCCCTTCTCGACCGCCACCTCTTCCGTTCCCTCGCCCCTTGCCTCTTTCCCGTCTTTCGCATCCACCTTCCTACTTTTCCTTCTCTCGCTCGTTTATTCGCTTTGCCTCTTTCTTCCTCCTTTACCGTTACTCTCTTCTCTCTTTTCCTCATCTCCTCCTCCTCCTTCTCCTACTACTACTACTATTACACTACTACTACCACTACTACTAGTCTACTACATTACTACTACTACTACTACTAGTACTACTACTGCTACACTACTACCACCACCATCACCTTTCCTTCCTCCGGCTCGTCGTTTCCACCTCGACGTTTGCTTCGGGCTAAAATAAAAACGCGAGGAGATAACCGTACGAGACGCGAGAGAAAGGAGAGACGTCCGACCCATCGTACCGAGAAAGAAAAGAAAGAGCAGGGAGTGTAAAAGCGCGAAGGAGCCGCGTAAAATGATCGGGGCGAAGGGAAGGAAGAAGAGGAGGAGGAAGAAGAAGGAGGAGGAGGAGGCAGGTCGAGGGGAAAGGTATAACGCGGACCAACTACGAGGAAGAAGGAAAAAAGAAGCGGCGATCGCGCGAGGAACCAACCGAGCTAGAATTTTGCTTCGCTCGAAAATTGCTATTTACGAAATCGTTCGTTCCAAAACTTATGCTCCATCCTCTTTCGATTTTTCTTCGATTTCTATCGCATCGAAAAGAAAGGATATAGGTACGATTGTTTCGAAACCAACGCTCAAAGATGATAATCATCGCATCGCAATTCGGTGCGTACGTTTCTCTTCGTGACGCGACCAATGGACGTATCGTTACCAATCATTCTGACGATGCGTCAAAGTTGAGTCGCAAAGTTCATGCCATCCGTGCAACTTGACGCGAAATCGTTGCACGGATGGTAACGTGGTTTCGCTCGAAGGAAGCGTGCATCAGTGCACGATCAAAGTTGTCCGCGTGAAACGCGACCTTGGCGCCGAAACGCGACGTTCCATGCGTTCGTTACGGTTGATAGTAGCGAAGAATGAAAGAATCGATTTTCTTTCTTCTTCTTTTTTTTTTTTTTTTTGCGCGCGCGCGAGAAAAGCTTAAACGGTGTTAAATTGGCGCGGCCAAGGAATACGGCTTTGTCGAAGCCGATTCCCGGATACTTGGATCTCGTAGACCATTCATGTATTCCAAACTTATAGAATACATGAATAATACTTGGCGCAGACCAAGCGATGGCGAAAAAGCGAGAGGGAGAGAATCGAAAAGGAGGCTCGATCTTATCGATCTTTTCGATTTTTATCGATGATTTAACGCGATTTATTTCGCGACGCGTGACAGCGTTCGCGCTCATTCGGTTTCGAGACGCAATAGAGCGCATCGAGTGCGCTATCCCGATGAAATCGTTTACCGTATCTTTCCCGCCACGTGGCTCTCGTTTCGTTGCAATCGTTCCGGTGGCGATCGTCGGTTCGCGCTACGCTAAGAATTTATCCTCGTCTCGTCGTTCGTCACGTTCCAAAGGGATAGAGAGAAGAAACGCGCGTGATCGAATCGCGAGGAAAGTTGGTCAGGAATTTGCTGGGAAACGGGTAGGCGAGAGATAGCGGATACCGGTCGAAGCGCAGAATCTAGCCTTGACCTATTGGCGGCCTCGCGTCTGGTCCAAACTTCTCGCGGTTTCGCTTCGATTCGATTCGGTTCGGTTCGGATCTCCAGAGGCCACCGCGTAAAACGCGTTTATCGCTTTCTCTTTCTCTCTCATTCCTCCGCTTCTAGACCGGACATTTCCGAATAAAAAATCTTCGTTCCTATCGCCGTATATACATGTATATATATATATAATGTATACGTATACGTGTATATATATATATATATATATTCGCTCACCGACGGATTTAGATTGGAGATTTTAAAGGATCGGTGCGTTACCTTGTGGACGGTTATCGTCGCGACATCGATCACACCCGTCTACGCGGTGGTGGAAACAAATTGTACGGTTTAAGGAACGAGGGCACGACCGGACCTTGCGCAACGAATACAAATGCTACTCTCCCTGTCCCTTGATGGCGCGTGACGAAATTCGTAAAAAGCTCGAGCGAGAGAACGGACAGAGCATAGCGAACAGATATCCGTATCGGTGACAACGCGATAACGCGCGTTCGCGACAAAGCTTGGAACGGAGAATCATCGTTCCGTTCCCGTCGCATCGTCGCTCCAGAACAAAGTCCTCCACTTTTTCCATTTCCGTTACCGCCGACGGAAGTCGATTTCTCCGACGATCTCGCGACTCTACCATTTCCGTTGAAAGGTACGGACTTACAATTTGTAGTGATGCTGCATATGATGAGCCAAATGCAGTTCGGCGGGGTGTTGTTGAAGTTGTTGCTGTTGTTGCTGTTGCTGCTGCGGGTGCATAGCCTGGTGATGGTGAGTCTGCGGGGGATCCAGGCTAGAGGCACCCAGCAGATTCGCGCTCTCCCGAAACAGCGTTGCCACCTGCATCCTCGCTGATCGTTATATCCCTCGATTAGACTTGTCACACCTTCGCTCCCGACAGATAGATTCGCCACCCTTTTGTACACTTTCCCAACAATACGGCTTGAAAACAGGGAATTCCCGGGAGAGAATGATCGGAACAGACGGACGAGAGTGAAGAGGTAGCAGGGTAAGCAGGCAAGTCCACTGTTCCCGACGGCTTCGCGGAGAGAACGCGAGCCGTCGGTAGGTTAGCGCGAGACGAAGAAACGCGCGCGATCTCGCGTCACTGAAAAACGCTCGCACCAACAACACTCACTGTGGAACACTGTCACCCGAACGTGAAACGTGATCTGTCGTACCGTCGCGACGACGAGACCGACGGTAACCTCGGTCGGTCGCCGACGACGACGACGACGACTACTACGACGCGACTACTACTACTACGACGACGACGATCGCCGCGAATCGAGCGGATTCGATCAAGGTTCAATCGAGTCCCCTCGTAGTGCTGCTCGTCCTCCGATTACCGCTCGCGATCTTCCTTTCCACCGTCGTCATCGTCCTCCAGGATATCCGACGGCCGGTCTCGGGAGCGCCTCGATCCTCCGTCGGAACTCTTCCTTCTCCTCCTCCTCCTCCTCCTCTTTTTCTTCTTCTTCCTCTGCTCCTCGACTCCTCGACGAATCCAAACCCGCGGAGACGCGAAAAGGAGGAACAGAGAGGCAGAGCTCGGACGATAGCCGGACCCACGGTGTTCGGCTGTCTCGCTACTTTCGGCTCGAGACCGCGATACCCTGCCTCCTCCTTTTCGAGAGTCCGCGCGAGAGTGTCTTTCACGGTTTTCACCCGCACGCGGTCACACGTGACCACTATTTCGGCAACGATCGCTCGCCGAATCCGATTATTCCTCTCGATCGAAAACTTTCTTTTTCCAGTTTCTCCTCTTCCGTGTCCCCCGTTCTCGATCCCGATCTCTCCAGTGGCCTCCCCGCTGATTCTCTTCCAAATCCTCTCTCGCAACCGACGTCCACGTTCCCAACCACTCGTCGTCTCTCTTATTTTCTTGCTCCCTCGTCTATATCCTCGCTCCTGGTCGTCACGTTCGCTCACGGTAAAGCGGTTTCGTCCGAGGGATTATTCGCATTCGCGTTGCACCCACGCCCCGAACGATAAAGACGGCACGATGTTTTCTCTTTTTTTCTCTGCCTTCCGCCTTTCTCTCTCCCTCTCTCTCGCTCTCTCTCTTTCTCCTTCTCTCTCTCTCTCTCTATCTCTATCTCCCTCCTTCTCCCTCTTCCGTCTTTTCCTATATTTCCCCGAATACGAGAGCGTCGAACGGTTCAGTCGTTTCTCCAACCGGACGACGAATCGAGTTATTTCGTATTCGATAACACGACGACGCGTATCGCTTCTAAACCTCTCTCGATATTGTGCTCGACACTACGACGATCGCGCCTTCTCCTCGTCCTCTTCGCCGTCTTTGTTCGATCACCGTTTGGATCGTTTTTCTTCGGTGCCCAACTCTGCCCTGTATTCTCTTTAATCCTCTCCCTCCTAATTCTCTATCGTACACGCCTTGCTCCGTGTTCGTTTCGACGAGAAGTCCTCTGTCGCGTAAACACTCGTCCACGAATAACACAGAAGTCGAAGCCGCGGCAGCAAGAGTCGGCACCGCACTGCTTGATCGTGTCGCTAGTTCGGTCGCTCGAGCCGTGAGGTTCGTGCGTTTCCGACCTCCATCGACTATGTTCGGTCTCGCTCGGTTTCATAGCCTCCCGCCGATCACGACGACGACGACGGCGACGGCAACGGCGGTAACGACCACGACGACACCGACGACGACGACGAGGACGACGACGACGGCGACGACGACGACGACGACGACGACGACGACGACGACGACGACGACGACGACGACGACGACGACGACGACGACGACGACGACGACGTCGACGACGGCGACGAGGATGACGAGGACGACGTTGGTAACAAAAAATAGAAACGATTTTACTCTCGATTGGTGTAGAAAGTCGGCCTACCGTTTCTTTTTGTCAGACGTAATAGTTGATCGAAACTAATCGATATTCGATCGAGATGAATCGATTTTAGACTCTCGAGGCCGAATTACTTTCAAAGTAGAATTTTTGATAAGATACTCGTCGTTTATTGTTGCGATGGTATCGATAGTATTATATCGATTGAGTTGGACGACTATATCGAGTCTCGTTGAGAAATTTTGCACGCGATATTCTTCTCTCGAGGCGAGAGAGATCGAGATTCTTTTCGCGAAATTCTGTCGAAGCATCGAACCGATAATTCATTTTCGCGTTCTCGCAATTTTAAGAATCGCGATCTCGAGTTTCGTTGCACGAACGACGAAATTATCCTCGTCATCGGTGGGCAGTTGCCGCGAGTCAAACGGGAGTCCGTCGTTGTAGATTCCGTGGGGAAAATCGATCCGCGTTATCGATCGAAGCGTCGCGCGGCTGAGCCGGCCGTTGGTTGGCCGATTTCCTGCCAGTCTAACTGGCTCGCTGGCCGAGTGCCTGGCCACGGCAGAGGTGGCGGCGAACCGTGCGCGCGGCTTGCGCTCCCAGCGCTTCACCGTACGTGCATACACGCGTCGAAACGCGGCTCGGTGCACGCGTGTCCGTGTAACGCGTGCAATCCATTCGACCGAGTCCGCCGCGAGGGTGTACATCCAAGTGGGAAGGCGAGCTCGAGCGCGAGCGCACGACCGTGTGCGAACCCGTGGGTGAGAAACGCGCACCCGCGCGCGCGCACACATGTCCACATACACACACGCGCACGCACACACACATGCACACACACACACACACACACACACACACACATATATACGTAACACACGCATCGTGCTCATTCGCGCTGGCGCGTATATCGCCGAGAGACCAACTGCGAGACAAGGACCGACCAACGGAGAAACGGAGACAGCTCTGAGGTATATAAGGGAACGTATGCGTACACGTATGCACGAGCGCGCGCTGTGGTAGTGGTGCAAGCGGTGACCCTGCCGCGATGTAGGTGGACGGAATACCAGGGCTGTACCTAGATATCGTATCGCGACGTTTCTCTCGTCCTATCGATAATTCGTCCCTCGAGAAATATTATTTTCTCTTCGATTCGAGGGGCAAGCTTCGTCTCGTCGTTAGATCGTCGCATCTAGATGGAGGGAACGCGATCTACCGTGATCCAGTCTATGGACTGGATAAACTCTTTCCGTTCGGTGAATTCGCGCACGCTCCAAACGAGCGTTTCTCCGCGATTTCTTCTCTTCTTAAACTTCGGGCATCGCTATTTAAAAGTTGGTGGAAAACAACTTTCAACCTATTCCTTCGTGGAAAGAGGAAAAAAAAAAGTTACAATGCAATTTAACCTTTCGTTTTCTCGTCTCTTCTGTAAACGATGAATGTTGATTGGTGATAGTTCGATCGGCGCGTCGATATTCGACGAGTGTCGCGCGCGATTTTTTCGATCGAGCGTCGCGATAAAAATAATGTCAAAGTCAAATTTCTTAACACGTTCCTGTTTCGAGTAACCAATGTATGTATGTCGTGTGCGTGTGTGTATATATATATATAATATGTATATATATATGTGTGTGTGTATGCACACGCGCGCCATGGCCGGTCATACGTATACATATAGCACCGGGTCTAAGCACGAACGAGTCGTGGCAGAGAGCGGGGTCGAGGGTGGATTTCACGCAAAGCCGAGCGAGCGAGAAGGAAATGCGCGGCGCTCGACCAAGCGAGAGGCGAACAATTCGCGTCGAAGCGCGTACGGACTGATCCTCAAAACGGAAAGAGAACTATCGGCGAAGAAACGAAAGGAGGAACGTTCGGATAAGAAAGAGAAAGAGCGCTCGCTGCGAGTCGAGTACAACCATCCTCCGCGACGAACGAAACGGAAAGAGAAAGACAGAGAGAGAGAGAGAGAGAGAGAGAGAGAGAGAGAGTTGGAAGGAAAAGACGATATCGCCATCGTTGAAGCTCACGCAAACACGTTCCTGGCCAAGCTCGCACACTGCTGCTGCCTGCCAGAGACTCCCACCACGCGAACTTTCGGAAAAATCAATAGAATACAAGAAAAGCCCACGCTGCGCTAGGCGAGTAAAACTCTCTCGTCCTTCTTTCTCTTCTTAAGTTTCTCCTTCTTTCTTTCTTCTTTTCTTTCTTCTTTTTTTCCTTCCTTCTTTCCTTCCTTTCTTTCTTTCTTTCTTCTCTCTTTCTTCCTTTCTTTTTTCCTTTCGTGGCTCTATTTGCGCTCCACCACGCAAACGTGAAACGTCACGTAACGTATCCTACCAACGGATAAACCATTTGTTCGAAAAAAATTGGTAGCGAAGGAAGGAAAAGACACGCGCGCGGGTGCGCGCGTGTGATCGAGGCAAATCGTGGATCGACCAACCTGTCCGTCAATCTGCACCGCTTTGCCGGTACTATCCCTTTGAAATCTCTTTTTTCCCACCACTCTTTTCTCGGTCCCGCATTTTCTCGCTTTCAGAAATGAAGGACCGAGGGAGTGACTTTTTCGGATTTCCGATACTCAAATACGGGAAGGATAATAGCGTAATTGCAATATCACGCGAATAGAAAGGGCTGACAGAGAGGAAAAAAGAAGGGAATAAATTCTGAAAAGGTGTGAAGAAACGTGTTATATTGGTTGAACGTCGAAAGAGCGTGGAATCATCATAGAGAATGGAAATTGGTTCGATAGAGGATCGCGCGATTCGTGGATCTCGATCCGTGCACATTCTCCGATCCAAACGGAATCGTAGCCTATCTCGTACTAAACGGAACTGACCCAGCTTCGTGGCTTTGTACCCTTCGCTCATCCGTCTCTCTCTCTTTCTCTCTCTGTCTCTCCTTCTCCCTGTCTCTCTGTCAGTCGGTCGCTCTCTCCCCTCTATTTCGCTGCTTCTTTCCATCTTTGTCCGGTATTCCTGTTACTTCGAGTATCGCGCTCTGTATCTCTCTTTCTCGCGCATACGCACCCTCTCTCTTTCTCTGTCCTTCGCCCCTTGACATTCTCCCACTGGCGGCGACGGCGGCGGCGGCAGCGGCGGCGGCGAGACACCCTCGAGAAGTTTCAATTTATACCGAAAGTCGTCATGACCGAATCCACAAATACGTTCACTCGCTCGCGCTCCTAGTCCATTCATATCAGCTGAGTACGCGTAAACATTGCTGTATCGTTCCTTGTTCCGTCATCTCGTACGAGCGGTGCTTCGTCGTTTCTTTTTTTCTTTCTTTCTTTTTCTTACGAAACTTTTTTTTTTTTACAAATCCCGACAAACTCTCTTCTCCCTCTCGTCCACGAGAACGAACGTGGAAAATTTAGTGGAGCGAGGAAAAAAAAAAACTGTCGCACAAGATGATATCGTAACGGCAAGTCGGTCACGCGACGCATGATCGCGTGTACGAGTTGTCTCTTTGGAAAACGGGATTTTCCACGCCTTTTTCACGAATTTCGTTCCCGAGAAAAAACGTTCTCGAAAAATCCAGCGATTCGGTCGGTACGATCGCATCCTCCCTCCTCGATCGATCTCCGATCGATCGATTCGGAAAGAAGGCGAGAAAGAGAGACAAAGGAAAGAAGAAGGCGATAGAGGGAGAGAGAGAGAGACAAAGGAAAGAAGAAGGCGAGAGAAAGAGAGAGACAAAGGAAAGAAGAAGGCGAGAGAAAGAGAGAGACAAAGGAAAGAAGAAGGCGAGTAAGCACGCGGTCATGGACGAGCCGACTGCGAGTGGACACGATCCGGAGGGTGGAGGGGGACAATAAAATAAGCGAATCAGCAGGTCGTTGTCGTAATTCTGGCTACGTCACTGGTACTACCCCTCTACACTCGACGGCGGAGGGTCGTGTACCCTCGCGTAGAGGGGTATAACGGCGGCTGGAGAGTGGAGGGGTGAGAGGCGCAACGGGGCTAGCTAGGGAGGAGGGACAGAGCGCGGTGGTGAGAGGAACGCGCGGAACGCTTTATGAATGAATGTTTCCACGCCAAGTGTGGCGAGAGAGCGAGAGAGGCCCCCGTGTGTCCCGCGTGTAAACACAATAATACCGACGTTTCCATTCATCAGGTCGACCCCGGCAAAGCACGCCGCGACCTCGAGAAATGCCTTTCGAGGCGCCACGTGGATCGCATACCCCTCCCTAACTCTCTCTCTCTCTCTCCCCCCCCCTATCCCTTTTCTTTTTTCTTTTCAACCCTCCTCCACCACGGTGTTTCAAACGCGATTTCGATCCTTCTCCTCGCGTCCGTCGCGCTTCCACCACGCTTGCTTCTTCCTACTTCGCTTCCTATGCGAAACAACGAGTGTATCGGGTTTTAACGAGCGCGTGTTGTTGCAGATCTCCGAGGAAATGAAAGCAGCAACGAAGGACACGTTGGACCAGTGGGCGGGAAAAAGTGTTTGGTCGTTGGTGTGCGCGATGGAATTGGGTTTGATATCGGATACCGCCTCTCGTAACAACAACGAGGTCTCGTTTCGCCCGATATCGGAGATCGCGAGCAAATCACCCTTACGGATCTCACCACGGCTGAGAACCACGCCGCGGTTTCGAAAGAAACGAGGAGGAGGGAGAAGAAGGAGACGAGCGTCGAAATCTGGGAAAATGAGTGGAAAGAGGAGGGAGATGTACGCGAACGACTCAACGATCACCGTGGATCAATTTTGGAAATCTTGCAAGAGAAAGCCCGGCCGACCGAAGAAACGTTCCGCAGATCTACTATCCTCCTCGATCGATCGTCGTCCTATTTTGGCCGACGAGTCGTGTCGGTCGACTCGGTCACGCTCGGCCAACAATAACAACAACAATAACGTCCTTCTCGCCAACGGTACGGACGCTCCACGAGCTTTCGAGCCACGACGAGTATCTCGGGACGACAACGGTGCGTGGAAAAGTTCGACGAAAACTGTGCTTCACGAAAAAACGAACGACGAAAATACGATCGAGAATGTTGTTACGCGTTCTAAACGCGAGAAGGGATTCGAGTCGAAGGATTCGAAACGGGACGAGAATCGGGAATCGACGACGAGATTCGACGAGATTCACACGCTTCCCTTGATGAAGAGAATTTTTCGCGAGAGCGGTGCTGTTTACGGCGTTGAGAACGAGAGGGAAGATGGCCGGGACACGGACGTCGAGAAGTCGACGGTTTACGAGGCTGGAAAGAAAGATTCGGTAAAAAAAGTTTCCTCCTACGAGAGGAAGAAGGTTCGAGCGAAAATGTTGAAAGGTAACGAGGAAAATCAGGAGGTGAGAAGAGTGACGCGAGGATCGATGAAAATTGGGAAGGATCTGTCCGTCGGCAAATTGGTGTGGGGCTATTGCGCGGGATGGTGGCCAGGCAAGGATTTTTCCCGTTATACGTTTCTTTCCAATTCTCCCTGCACGAGTTTCCTATTCGCGTTCGATCGGTAAAATCGGTATTATCCTAACCGATTGAGATCGACGCAGCACCGAAAAGGTCGCGAAAAGTACAGAAAGTTTGTACAAAGTTGCAACTAGGATCGTGCGCGTTACCGCGAAAAGAAGCGACGAGACGAGATTAGCCATTTAGTCCTAAGTAAACGTTTCTATGTGATATTACAGCGTTAATTGTCGATGCCGACCATGTAGGAATGTTGTCCGAGGAAGGGAAATTATGGGTTTACTGGATCGGAGAAGCTCGTATATCATTAGTGAATATTTTATTTATTTATTTATTTATTTATCTATCTATCTATCTATCTATCTATTTATCTATCTACCTATCTATTTATCTATCTTTTATCTTTATCTTTAATATATTTGTACGCGTCTCTCGAAATTCACCGTTATTATTTTCGTTTCAGTTGAACGAAAAGACGCAGATCGAACCGTTCTCGTGTAACCTCAAGGCTAGACTGACGCAGAATTTAAACGTACCGCGAATTCGTGCCATTGACGCAACTATGCAGGTTTTATTTTCCATTTTCTTTCTCTCTCTCTCTCTCTCTCTCTCTCCTTCCATCTTGTTCCTCCTTCGCTTTTCATCTTCCTTTCCCTTTTTCGAGCGCGCGCTCAACGTACGACTTTCTTTCAGATGTTGCGCAAAAAATTGGGCAGTACTTTGACCAAGCCGTATTTCACGTGGATCGAAAGCAATTTCCCAAAAAATATGATCGAAAGTAAGCGATCGAATGGAAATATTTTAATATTCTTTTCTTTTCTTTTCTTTTTGATTAACGTTTTTATTCCTTTTTTTTTTTCGCGCAAAAGTGTTGGACGAAATCAAGTTTTATCCGTATCCGGTAAAAATGCAACAAAGATTAGACCATCTTAAAGAGAAAAACGCAAAAGTAACGGAAAGATATTTATTGGATCAAAAACGTACGTATTCGATACTCTTCGTCCGTTCGTTTTTCCTTCCCTCGTCGAAGGTAGAGAATGAAGATGGGTGAATTTGTCGATAGGAGAGAATCAGGAGAAAAAACTGGCCGAGAAGTCGAAAGATTCGCCGCAAAAAGTCAACGTAGATTTGACGCTTTTGCCATTGAAAGAACAGAATCCAGGAATTATAGCCTGGGCTAAAATTGCCGGGCACAATTGGTGGCCAGGTAATATCCTTTCTATTTTTTTTCCTTTATATACTCTTTCCTTACAAACGCTTCGTACACATCTTCGTTTTTTCCACTTTATCGATCGATTTCTCAAGTTTTGGCTCGCGCGTGGAGTGGCGCATGCGCCGATTCGATCGCTCATTCGAGAACGCTCGAGAACGATCGATCTCGATTCGATGGAAAAATCGATTCGAAAGCGAAAAAAGAGAATGAAAACACGCTACGCCCTTTGTGATTCGCAGCGATGATTATCGATTATCGCGATTGTTGCATGCGAGAACCAACGTTCGGTTGCCAATGGATAATGTGGTACGGCGACTACAAACTGTCAGAGGTAAAAATTATCCAACGTATATATTTAAAATCACGAAATGGAAATGATCGTACGTAGTTTTTCCTTGTGCGTCAGGTGCATCATCAATTATTTTTGAGATTCGACAAGGGGATGGAAAAAATGCGCGAATACATAAACAACACGAAAAAACATATTTATCTCGTCGGAGTTCTCCAAGCCTCGAAGGTAATATCGTTTATCTCGCTTCGTCTCTCTCTCTCTCTCTCTCTCTCTCTCTCTCTCTCTCGATCTTATTATTAACTTATTATTTATAAATTACATTCTCACTTCTCTTCAGGATTATTGCTCCCGTCTAGGATTCAAAACCGCCAACTGGACTTTGGACGACGCGTTCGAATATATTTCCAACAAAGCGAATCGTTACGAAACGCCGTCGAACGCTTCGAAAAGAGAAGAAAATTCGGTGAAAATCTATGACAAGTATTCGCCTCGTATCGCCGAAAAGTTGAACGAGTTGAAGGATAATCCGAACGTGGACGACGAACGGGCGAACGATATAAACAACAGTGGTAAGTTGATGGATAGCAAAGGTGTGAAAGATTAAAACGAAACTGTATTCTTTCGATCCAGACGATTTGCGGTCGGCGATAAGCGGAAAAATCTCGTTCGAATCGTTGTGCCTAAAGTGTCTTCGAGTTTCCAACGATAAAATGGACGTGCATCCGTTCTTCGAGGGATCTTTGTGCAAAGATTGCTCGGTAAGAAGATCTTCGCCTAACGTTTTTTCCTTCTTCTCGAATCACTTTGCTTGGTCACGTTTCAGGAACGGTACAAACCCTGCATGTTCGTTTTCGGTAACGACTCCAAATGCGTAAGTATTTCCCCCCGTTTCCTCTCGTTTTAATGATCAACAACCCCCTTTCCCGCCTTTTTCTCTCGATCGATCAGTTTTACTGCACGGTGTGCGCCGCCTCCGGGATGGTGATCATCTGCGACAAAGAGGATTGCCCAAGGTAAATGTTCTCCCCTCGATTTTCGATAAAAAAATTTTTTTCCTTTCTTCGACAAATCTTTCCTCTTCACCAGGGTTTACTGCACCGCTTGCATGAAACACCTGTTATGCCCGACGACTTACGAGCAAGTGCTCCAAGAGGATCCTTGGGAGTGCTTCCTCTGCACGTCCTCCATGCCTCGATCGTTCACCGACACGATCGTGAGACCGCGGGCTAATTGGAAGGACAGGATAATTAATATGTTTCGCACGAGTTGCGAGTCGAACGGGGGGCGACACTTGGTCGCAGGGCACAATCAAGAGAGGAGAAAAATACGAGTTCTCTCCCTGTTCGACGGCCTTGGCACAGGTACAGTGGCCTTCTCTCCGATTCTCCCCTCTTCTACCCTCCATTTATTCATCTTTCTTCGATCTCTACGAGAAGATAGGTGTTTTCAGGTCTGCTTGTGCTTCTGAAACTGGGCTTCAACGTAGACGCGTATTACGCGAGCGAGATCGATCCAGACGCGCTGTTGGTCACCGCCTCCCACTTCGGCGACCGTATCCTTCAATTGGGCAACGTGAAGGACATCACGAACAAGACGATCAAGGAGATAGCGCCCATCGATCTTCTGATCGGCGGATCACCGTGCAACGATCTCAGTTTGGCCAACCCGGCCCGACTCGGCCTCCACGGTCCGATTTTGCGTTCAAGTTGATGATATTAAAAACCTTGCCCGTGCCATTCGCACAGCTCTTGTTTCTATTATTTTTCAACGAACGACGAACAACAGTTTTAGAACTGTTATATATTTCGTAAATAGTTTAATAGAAATTATAGTAATGTTCCTTTGTTCAAAGGAATGTAACGATACGCTACCCTTAAAAATAATAAATAGTCAACCCTTTGCGCTCCAAGGGTGATTCTCAGACATCATTTGGATCGATGCAGCGATTGGAACAACGGCAATATTTATTTATGTTCGATTTTTTTTTAAAATATCGCCTCACGAAAGATTCCTAACCTCTTTAAATATGCATGGAAGCATGGAGTATTGTAATGAAATTAGTGAGTTTGATTTTTCGTTATTAAATAACGAAATTATTTCTATTCGTTCTGAGAAATTGACGACGGAGAGAAAGAAAATAGTGATGAAAATTGAGATGCAACAAGAGAAGGAAAATAGCGATAAAAATAGAGATATAGTATAAGAAGATGAAAAATAAGAATAATAGATGATAAATGAGAGCATTTTATTGGATTTGTAACGATATTTTATTACGATATTTCCTGTGATAAACTGAGAATGCTTCTTAGTAATTACTTTTATTGTCAAAATAGTCGCACAATAATATAGATTTTTAATACTCGATAAATTATCATTCTTTATATGTAGATAGATAAGATAGATAAAATATTAAAATACAAAAGTTTTATACGTTAATTCGTGTGTGAAATCAATTTAAGTTAGCCAAGAAAAAAATTCATCAACGGGTGAAATCGTGTGGAGTTGTTGGTTGTGGCCTGGAGTGCAAAGGGTTGTTAATATTAATAGAAAAAAAAAAAAAAAAATTTAATTATAAGTAATGCTCAACAATATCTAAATCTAGGAAAATACTTACTCTAAAAATCTGATCGATACGATATTTATAACATTCTGTTAAATGTAAAGCTACTTTTTTACACTTGGTGACTATTTACATTTGGCCCGACATCAGACTCGTTAAAGCACGGGAAAGGTTTAATGATTAGTGTATAAGAGCACGCGTATCACGAATCTCTCGTTTCAGATCCGAAAGGAACCGGTATACTATTCTTCGAGTATCGTCGAATTCTGAAACTAGTGAAGAAGCTTAATAACGAACGACATTTGTTTTGGTTGTACGAAAACGTCGCCTCGATGCCCAGCGAGTACAGATTGGAGATTAACAAGTAAATGAAAATGGAAAATTTTCCTTAAATTTTCTGCTTTTTATCCAATCGAAATTGGCTATATTTTCTTGTATAATAAAAGGCATCTAGGACAGGAACCAGACGTGATAGATTCGGCAGACTTTTCACCCCAGCACAGATTGAGACTCTACTGGCATAATTTCCCTATAGAGCCAGACTTGTTGCCGTCCCAAAGGGAGCAGGACGTGCAAGATATACTTACGCCACATTGCCAACGTTACTCGCTCGTTAAAAAGATACGTACCGTCACTACGAAAGTAAACTCGTTGAAGCAAGGTAATCGAGATGCATTTCTTTCGATAGCGATTCGATAATCCCTTCTTCCTTTTCTTTTTTCACAGGCAAACTTGCGTTGAAACCAATTATTATGAAGGACGAGAGCGACTCCTTGTGGATAACCGAACTCGAGGAGATATTCGGATTCCCTCGCCACTACACGGACGTAAAGAATTTATCGGCGACGAAACGGCAGAGATTGATAGGTAAATCTTGGAGCGTGCAAACATTGACAGCCATTTTCAAATGTCTTTGCCCATTTTTCGAGTGCGATGTCGTAGAAGCGAAGGACGAGTCGTAGAAACACGATTAAAGGGAAAAAGAACGATGGACCGATCGAACCTAAACGGATTTAAACAAAAGGTGATTAAAGTGAGACAAGTATATCTAATCAACCGTTTCGTTTCTTTTTTCTCTTTTATCCCTCCCCTCCCTCCTTTTTCCCTTCTTCTCTTCCTTTTAACCATTTATTTTCAACATTGTTACAGACAAATCGAAACGAAACAAACAAACAAGTTTTCTTTACATTTCAAACTGTTTCTCCAATACCAATTTTCTATTCCAACTTTCTGCGTAGTTTCCTTTCGCATATCGTATATACGAAATATTTTTCACGGTTCAAAAATATCATAATAGTATATTTTTGTACATTTGTTGTTCTTCTTCTTATAAGTAATGGTATAAAAAAAAAAAAAAAAAAAAAAAAAAAACCCCTATATTTATAAGTTTAATTTCGAAGTAAGTAACAGAAAGGAATATCGATGTGTAAAATTTATGATAATGATAAAAATTTTAAAAAGCATATCGTTCTAAACGTTATTTTGCACATTTTGATATTTCATACGGAAGTATCCCCTGCGATGCTCTCGACTCATTGGTAAAACGTCATTTCCACCGGTATAAGGTACGTTTCTGTGTTGATTAATTTGTAATAGCGTAATAGGAACAGGTATACATCCCATCAAACAATTCACATACCGCATTATGGAGACTGGTAACGGTGTGTTTATAAATATCTCTTTCCGCTCCATGTCAACCCCTCTAACGATACCTGCGTTTGAAACCAATTGTACGTGTAAATTTCAAATTATCGGTCGGTAAAAAAGGGAAAGAAAAATTGTATATTGCACCGAAATGCTTACCGAATCCGTAACAGGCGCAAAGAGGCGATCTGTTTAATACATGTGGGCCAGATCCAGCCTCTTGCCATTCGTTGTTGTTCATATCGATTCCGCACAATGCTACTATATTGCCATTCACTATGTTTAACACGTGCGACGAAGACGTAGATGGCCGCGGAATTGCAATGAACAACGATGCAAAAGATGTTCTGCAAGTAAGAAGATTTCCCTATATTAGAATGATTTAGAAGACGATCTCTTCCATGTATACGAGGAGAAAATACTAACACATATGGCACAACTTTGTTGATGCTCAACGATAAAGCGTCGTAACGTGTTCTAAAGAAAATAATACAATATTGTTATTATTAAAATGTGCTTTCTACAATATTGTTACATGATAATCAATATCAATCAATATCGTATAACCTCAATATCAATATTAAATTTCATTTTTCACAAATCTTACGTAGAATTCGAAGAGTTTTGTACAATTTCACTGAGATAAGATATCATAACGAGTTCTCGTTGCTGATACGGTTCCATGTTCCACGTTTCGTATCCTGGGCCAGGTTTACGTTCCGCGTGCGAACGTACCACGAATAACTCGTGATCGCACGGTTGATTCCAAGCGACAACGTTCGTGCTCCATGTCGTCCATGATAATTCCTACAAAGAATAGACTTTTCCGTCTTTGCGAAATTATTCGAATATACAAATCGTTAAGATAGATATCGAATACCTGTCGATTTACTACTTGCTTGCTCAAGTATCCGATATAATTGTTCTTTGGCTTTTCGGACATAATTTGTATCACGAAGGAAGGTCGGATCAATTTAATTGTAAACATGATGATATCCCAACCAATGCCTTGCGAGAAACCCATCGTGTTTATCACGATTGGTAGACGCGACAAGTTTGGACAATTTAACAATTTATCGAATAACATTTTGACAGCCTCGATATATCGTGTGATGCAACGTGACACGTTCACATCGCCGATATACAATTGGAAAACTGGACTCGTTAAATGCGTAAAATTTGGTCCCATTAAAGGTTGCTCGATTAAACTGTACGATATACATCCGGCTGGTGTACATTCCGTTTGGCCTGGATCAACGTCCATAAGAATCACCATTTTTGAGGCGGGTAATAGGCTGTTTATCAAATAACGCGTCGTAGTAGATTTACCGACACCTTTCCCGCCGGCAATTAAAGTGCACGACCATTCGTTCGAACGCCAACAATTCAACATTTTCTCGCTAACTTCTTGCGCGATACGCGGATCGATAATTAATTCCTTACACGTGGAATTATCGATATAAAGATTCGATTGCAATATCGTTTCGGCTCTTTTTGGATCGGCCCAAGAGTAATGTTGTGTGTTCTTTATTTTTGGAAACAGCCTAAATGGATAGAAAACGTGTAAAAATCTAGTCAATTTGTTATCCAAGTTGGATAACAAAAGAACAGCCATGCCAGGTTGAATTTGCTCGATCTCGTCGACCAATTTGTTCTTTTGATTTCGATCGATACCTTCGGTGGATAGAGACGTCCATATATCCGATTCGACATTTTCCACGGATTTTTCGGTTACTTCGATCGATACGTTACTGTATCCTCTTGGTGAATAGATATCGATCGGATCGTCCTTCGTGGTAATAAAAAATCCGTAAACTTCTATCGCTCCATATATTACTTTTACAACCAATTTTCCGGTAAAACAAAATCGTGCCCTTCTCGACATCACTGCGACTACTTTATTCTTAACGCAATAAAACCGTACTGGTTGTTGTCCAACAGACGGAATATCATTTTTATTCAATGTTCTCGCTTCGAACGTATCGTTCCTTCCACTTATATCATCGAAACTATTATTTTCTTCGCACCTATCGAATGATTTTTCAGTCTCTTCGGTGGAAACTATTAATTGTTTTTCTGGACTAGTCATTTCTGGACTAGCCTTTTCCGGACTAACAGAAATATTTGAATTACTATTTCGCGATTTTTTCTTATCTACACGTGGTTTACGATTATTCTTGGATAATGACATAATTTTAATATCGTTTCCTCGATTGTATAAATTATCATTTGGATTTAATGATTCGGCAACAACTACACAAGCTTCATCCTTTTTGAAATCGTTCACCATACATGATGGATTATTATCAAAAATATCATCTCCCATTATCAATTGTTCGCTCTCTTTAAATACTTCAGGTATGCTTAACGAAGATAAATTTTCTGACAGTGTTTCAACTATTACAGGTAAACCTATATTTCTTTGTTCTAAAATGTCGCGATACCGTTTGTCACTTCTATCCCTGGCTTCAGAAGAGTCATCGCACGACTCTAAGGAAAGATCCATAGAATCTGAAATGTAAGCAATCCCTTTCCATAATGGTGTTCTTTACTTGAATAAAGGTATTATACCATATTTTATCTTCAACCTGCAAATATCGTGCGGTGTTTACACCGATGTACAAACACAAGTCACGCGATTTCAAATAGTTCAATAATTAAAGAATGCATAAATTTCTTACGTTGTGTTCCTTTCATATTAGCATATTTTTTCTTTCTTCGTTTCAAATTACGTTGCAAAACTAATTGTTTATTACTTAATGAACTTTCCACTAACGAACTGTTCTGATAATTTTTATTTCTTTTGAAAGAAGGATTCATATTCGAATAGGATACTCTTTCTCCTTGGATTAACTTGTTTTGCACTTTATATTGCGGCAATTTTCTAAATTAAAAAATTACAATTTTTTTCGTCAAAACAATATTGCGTTGTGATGCAATCTAATCAACATTTTAATTACATCAGATAAAATTATTAAGAAGCATTCTAATAGTTCGATATTTACTTACGCTTTGGTTTTCCTTGTAACTTGTGAATTTTTGAATTGTGATATTCTTAACTTTTTCGCTTGTGTTACTTTCATTTTTACGTTCTATAAAATTCGGATGTATATAAAGAAAAAAGTTTAGATCTTTATAGGACGCATTTCCGAAAACTAACCTTATATCTCTTATAAACTAATATTACGGTTCGTTTTTAAAGGAAGACTCCGTTTATAAATGTTCGTGCATAAGCATCTATATGTATCTGTAAAATAAATACCAAACACTAGCTTCTAGTTTAAGGTTGATTTTTCATTGAATCTCTATAGGAAAAAAATGAAAACGCTTCTTTAATAGTACGTTTAAAAAAGGATGACGGAGCGGCACCTCAGCGACGCATCACGGCTACTATAGTTACCATCCAATGTTAACGATACGAAGTCGCGGCAGTATTTAGCATTAATATTCACATAAAATGGAGTTACCAGTTACGTATTGTTTATGCGGTCGTTCTTACGATTTCGAACAATTTATGATACAATGTGACGTTTGTAAAGAATGGTATCATGGAGGGTAAGCGTCCAGAAATTGTGACAATTAAAAACAACGATCTAAATACTGTGACAAGATTATGTTTTGTAAAATTAAATATAAACACACGTAAACATAGATTTTGGTTTCTATTCTGCAAAAAATTTTCAAGTAATTTAATTATTTTTTTCTTAATTCTCTTTCCCCTTAACTTTTTGTATGAAAATAATAATTACGACATAGCTTTACAGAGACAAGTTTTGTTGATACTTACATAACCTATCCGAACGATGCGATATCTTTCGATACAAAAGTAAAAATATATATAAAAATTGTAATCTTTTTATATATATTTTATATTATATAAGAAAAATCTTACCAATATCGTTTAAAAGTAATTTATATATTTTTTGATTTATAGATGTGTATCCATAAAGGAATATATGTCGATAGATCTTGACAAATATCATTGTCCGCGTTGTGAAGCAATGTGCGGGCCATCGATTAGTGAGTATATAGAAATTATATTTTTTTTTTTGTTGTTTTCATTGTATTCTTTGATAAGTAATAAATTTCCTATCATTTTAACAATGATTGTACTTTAGTGAAAGTAAGATTAAATTGGCATAGACACGATTATTCTGAACCTGATGCGGATACAAAACCAGTACAAACTGGCACACCAGTTTTTATAAGAGAATTAAAATCCAGACATTTTCCAAAAGCTGATGAAGTTGTTAAGCATGTTAGAGGACAGCAATTGACTCTTCAACATTTGCAAACTAATGGCTTTGAGAGTCCCATTATAATAGACGGAAAAGATGGACTTGACATGACCGTTCCACCTCCAAACTTCAGTGTTTACGATATAGAAAGTTGTATAGGTATTGATTCTTTGTGATATTAGTATTAATATTATATTATTATTTTCACATAATAAAAATATTGCATCGAATGAAATTTTTTTTCTTCTCAGGTGGAGATCGAGACATGGATGTGATCGATGTTACAAGACAAAATAATATCAGAATGAAATTAAGAGACTTTGTTGAATATTACAATTCCCCTTGCCGAACAAGGGTTCTTAATGTGATTAGTCTTGAATTTACAAACACTGGGTATACCAATATTAATTGCCTTGCCACATATTGGCTTTAAATGTTTCTAAGAAGTATATGTATATAAATATAATATATAAATTGACAAATAAACGTTGCAGTCTTTCTCCAATGGTCGAGGCACCATACATCGCGCGTAAACTCGACTGGGTTAATTCCGTTTGGCCACGCGATTGGCCCGAGGATAGTGACATAAAACGTCCGGAAGTACAAAAATATTGCCTAATGGGGGTCAAAGACAGTTTCACAGATTTCCATATCGATTTTGGTGGCACATCTGTGTGGTATCACGTGCTACGTGGAGAAAAAGTGTTTTATTTAATCAGGCCTACTCCCGCAAATTTACAATTATATCAACATTGGATGTGTAGCTCAACGCAGAGCGAAACTTTTTTTGGAGACCAAGCTGATGCGTGTTACAAATGCGTTTTAAAACAAGGTCAAACCATGATGATTCCAACGGGATGGATACACGCAGTGTTAACACCTATCGATTCTTTAGTTTTTGGTGGAAACTTTGTACATAGTCTTAACATTCCAACGCAAATACAGTAAGTATTATATATGCAAATGCAATTAATAATGACCATTTTAATCATCATAACATAATTCTATAGAATATATGAATTAGAAAAAAAGATGAAGACTCCTGCCAAATTTCAATATCCTGGTTTTGAGACAATCAATTGGTTTGCAGCAAAAAAGTTACTGAAAGAATTGAAAGAATTAAATAACGAGGGAAAGAAATGTCCCACATATCTCTTACAGGGTGTTAAAGCATTACTCAGCATTCTGAAACAATGGAACACAGATAAAGATGTATGTTTATTTTCTTTCTGGAAAAATCATTCTATGATAGATATTTTATTTAGATAGATATCAGAATGTATTTAATTTCTATTTCAGTATAATATGATTAGCAGGGGTCAAATACCGGAAACAATAAATAGTCAAAAATTACTAAAAGATTTTAGTAAAGAAATACGACATGCGGAACGATACTTAATGTCGTTAAATCCTCCGAAACCAGAGCGAGAGAGTAAACGCAAGAAAAAAAAACCATTAAACAAAGATTTCGTAGATTATGATGTTGCCGATAAAATGGCTGATAATCCCTTCAAAGCAACATTAAAAGAGACGAACAAAACGAGTTCTACGATCTCGGAATCACCCTCATCGGGTAGACCACCGTTAAAATTAACTCTACCGAAACCTATAATGTATCCATATGTCAAAACTCAAAATGCAACGTTGGAGGAAAAAAATACGTCTTCCATTAGTAATAAACGATCGTCAAAACAAGGAAAACAGAGTCCAACTGTAATTAGATTTAAACTTGGCAATAACGAAGTCGTACGTAGTACACACGATGACATAAATACGTATAATGAGTTTACCTCTGATCATCATCTTGGAACACCGAAAGAATTAACTTGGAAGCAAACTTCCATATACGATTTTCATGATGGTAGCAATGAAAGTGATTATGGTCGATTCACTATCGATGAATCACCGAAACGAAAAAGGGCACCCAGAATTAATACGCAAAAACGGTTAAAACGCGACTATGATGGAGATGTTGATGTCTTAAATGATGTACCAAAAAACGGTATTGAAGAATTATTGAAAGCCTCGGCTTATACTTTGGGAAATGGTGCTCAAAGATTAGATGTAACGTAAGTTAACATGATTAATTATTCAATAAATTGTAATAATTTCATCCCTTATAATATTCCTTGATTATAGGACAACGATGATATCACAGTACAATCAACCTATACCACCACCTACTGGGTAAGATGATATTAAACGTTGACATCTTTGAAAAATTTATTTGATAAAGCATGTTTAATATCTCTTTATTATTAATTTGCCTGTCAATTCGTTCTCCCTCTTTTTTTTAATATTAAATAAACATATTAAGAAACATATAATTTATATATGATTTGGGCATGCACGTATTTTTATTATACTTTTCAATAGTATAGTATTGTTACGTTTTATGTTTTTGGTGTCTTAGTATTTATAAATTGAAAACAACCAGTTCTGGTAGGGCATCTCCATCTACTCGAGAAGCAATCGCTGGGATGTTGTCCTTCAGCGAACAATGCTATTCAACTACATCGAACAGTACATCGAAATCTACAAAAATCACTAAAGTGCAACCTGATGAAGACGACGATCAATCGATAGAAAATATCGATAAAGTTCACCAGGACGATGATTTTAGTATGTAAAACCATAAAAATATTATTTTTTTTTATTTGAATGAAATTACATTTAATAATAATTATCATATATTTTTCGATGTAGTTTACCCGTCCCTTGACGCTTCGGATGACGAAGATTCTCTCTTTAAACCAAAAGCGAAAAGTCAAATAGACGAAGCATGGAATCCAAAAGCCAGAGTGGGACCTCTCCTGCCAAAGACGAATCGTCCGGCTCGAGAGGGTGTCAAGAAAACATCTGTTGAAAAAGGACTCGAAGCAGCAGCAGCAAAACGCGCGAAACAATCGGTATATACAAATTTCTTTTTTGTTTTTTCATTTTCTTTTTATTATTATTATTGTTATTGTTATTATTGTTGTTGTCGGTGTTTTTATTCTTTTCGTTGTTTTTGATTATCATTATCATCATCATCATCATCATCATCATCATCATAATATTGATTATTATATTAATTGACAATTAAATTTATTCTTAACTTATTTATACTTATTACACTCATATCATATAATATAGATTTGTTTTTATAACACAAATTAACTCATTTATTACACTATATATTCTATATTTACATTCATATGCATTTTCATAATTATTTCTTTCTTGCATACTCATATCGTATAGGACGATTATCTGGATAACAACATGGATAAGGGCTCCAAGAAGAAATTGGTAGGCATATTACGGTTTCACTATTCGTTTCATAACGTATGTTGCATGTATATTTATGATTGTATTTTGATAACCATTCGATTCATATTTGTGTTTCGTCGTATATAAAATTATAAAAATAAATAAATTTTTGTTTACATTTTAATTTTTAACTTCTTGGTACACAATTATTTATAAATTAGTATTAATTTTATTAACAATAAATTTCTTACGATTGTCATATCTTTCTTTGTTTTATTGAACAATAATTAAAATAAAATTAATTTATTGCATATAAAATAATAGAGCACAACCAAGCGGACATATAATAAAAAGAAGCAAAAAAATCCATCCGTAACATCGACAACTGGTACATCAACTACAACTTCAGAAAATACTGTAAAAACAAGCATCGGATTCGGTTCAATATTAACTAGCCCCAATAGGCTTAAAGATGTAAAAGCAAAACTAGCAGCCCCGGTTCCAGTTGGTAATATATAATTCTGAGTTTATTTTTTCTTTCTTTGCATATTTTTCATTTTATCGAAATTTTTTATAATCAATTTTCAAAATATTAATCTACATTTTCAGAACGAAAACCAAAGAAAGGGATGAAAACGGCTAAACAACGCTTAGGAAAAATTTTGAAACTTCACAAAATGATGCATTAGATAGAACAACTAGTAAAAAAAATCAAAAACGCAATGAGCTATACATACATCACATCACTCTCTCCATTTGTGTACAAAAAAAATGTAATAGGTGTACATTGCTATGTAAATATGTTGAAATCATTAAGGTAGTATATCTAATATTTGTCTTAAGAATCTAGTTTTTAAAATTGCGATCGTTTTTTTAACGAAATATTTATATTTATTATCGTACTATTTGATTTTAAGACGTCGTATATTATAATATATACTGTATGTTTTGATACTTGACTACTTCGGCAAGAAATTATGTTATAGTGAACGCTTGCAGAAGCTCCTTCTATATGTACGATGATTTTATTTTAAAACTATATTCGTTAACAATTCAAAAAAGAATAAGATTATCGATCCATACGAGTGTAAAGAGGCTGTAGCATATTATATCTTTTTCAATTAACTATTTAATAACTGTAACAAATTTTATACAGCATAATAGCTGCATGATAACAAAAAAGATGGGATAATATTTTGTATAAATTTATTTAAAATTTTCATTTTGATCATGTGCTTTTCGTTACTTTTACATCTTGTACTTATCACTATTTTCAGTTGATACCAAATTATATTCATTTTGATATATACGATAATATTTAATAACTTATTCAAATAACTAAATTTTATACATCTAAAGAAAAGTTTAACGTATTTTATAGTGTGATTTATTATCATTTCGATAAAACGTGTAATCCTTTTGTATATCTCTTAATACATGATATACAATCTCTAATCAATGATATACATATGTCAAGAAATACAAACATTGCGCGTGCGCACGCATGCATATGGTATGCATGTATTGTTGCTGTTTAATTGCTCTGTTTATTATCGCTTTCATTGGCAAATATCAATGATACAATTTTTCACTTAATCGTTGATTTATATAATTGTTAATTGTAAGATACCATTAATTAAATTATATAGTTTTCATACTTACATTCATGCAGTATGTATTCGTTGTAACTTTTATATATAGTTGCGATGTATGAGTTGAACTGTTAAAAGATACTTCATATTTCCCGCTGAATTTAGAATGCAAAGGAATGTGAGCGCATGCGTGCGATTGTCTATACTTGGCAGTATTCAATGGTACCTCGATTAGTGTTGATCGTTTTGTAAAATTTCATGTTGATCTGACAGGTTCTCGCGAGAACGTTTATTGACCGTCCATTCGCTGTGTCGTTATTAATAATATGTACAAGTGTATATACATTTTAACAATTTCACCGTGTTCAACATCTGTGTTCGAATCAGTATCAAATTCTTGTGTCTTTTTCTACAAAAAATATTTCAGAATTTATGGCGTTTTCGATAGTGTATGAATCGTGAAGCGATCGTGGAACAGTGAATTAATAGTAAAAAATAAATTGTGATATACAATAATACCGCTTAGGACTTAAACTGCTTTCTTTCGACCGCGTGGAACATTCAAGACATTATCGTGTATTTCACACGTTCACAAGGTAAGTAAAATCGTATGTATTTTTAAATGGTCAAATTAAGAAAATATATATTTTGTACTGCTATGTGTAGAAAATTTAATACGAGTAATACTTTTACTACGATAATATTTTTATTTTGCTTTTCCATTCATTCAGATCTTTGATTTAAAAATAATTATTTTGAAATAAACATATGAAACTTTTAATTCAGAAAAAATTTAAATGTTATAAAATAAAAAATGGAGGTTTTAAATTTTCCTTTCTTCGTACTTTAATAATAATATTTTATTTGAAAGAATTGACGATAAAATTATATTTTTGAAATGTATATATAAACTATTGACGAATAATTTATAGAGAGACTTCCGCTTTTGCAATAATATTTCTACATACATATTATTTTGAACTTAAAATAGATTCATCACGAGGATTCATCATTTCTTCTCTTAGTTCAAAATTAAATCCAAACTATATTGCGTATAATTGCTATATTAAATAAAATGATTATAATATTAATGATTGGCATACGTATGAAAATATCATTTTTCAAATTTGAGATAATGATTTCTCATTTGTCATGTAAAATACTATCAATAAACATATTGAATCACATATAAATTTATAATGAATATTTTCTTCTAAAAGAAGATATGTAATATCCGGAAAATCAATTAAAATAACATATTGTAGTTTACGTAAATACATATACATATACTAATCGAAATATTAACATAGTTCTAACATGCAATGCATCTTCGTGTCACATGATATCATGTCTAATATCAAAACAGAATAAAATTATATATTGTGTGTGAAAGTAATGTATCACTTTCCAAAATATAAAAATTTTTATAATTCATAAGTTAAAATAACATTTATACTTAAACTTCTTATTGCCTGTTTAAGGTAGGAGTACAAAGCAGTCAAAAATCAGGTTAACCAGTAATAATCATTTGGGAAAACTCACTAATTTAAACAAAATTATAAATGGAAAGTACCGAAGAAAAGAAAAATTGTACTTACATATATTGTTTCAATATATATATTATATATAATGGTATATAATTTAAAAATATCGTAAACTTTTCGTTCTATATATCAGGTTAAGTGGCATCAGGTTAATCAATGATATCAACAACTTATAAATTTTTTAAATTTTATTCTAAATTATATATATTTATTTAATAATTATTTATTAATTATTTATAATTCTAAAAAACTTTCAATATTTTTATATAAGATTATAAGATTGTATTTAACTGTCATATTTATTTTATGTGAATTACGTAAAAAAATTATAATGAGATGAAAGAAAAAAAAAAAATACTTTTGTAAACTAAGACTCATTAAATTGCTATAAATTATATTTTTTTCAGTTCAATTCAGCTCAATTATAGATTTATATGCTTGCACATATATACATATATATATTTTCATCCGAAAAACATGCGTATTTTGTCAATTTTATTATACATGTATTCTTTGCAACATAAATGTAATATCTATATCGCATATTTACTGCAACAATGAAAGCAAAAACATAAAATTATGATTTAAAATATCAAATTGGAAATTTGCTTATAGAATTCCATTGGGAAGAAATACAAACAATAATTTTTCTATATCAAAAATTAAAAAATTTGAATTTTATCATTGTTGCAGCAATTTTACAATGTTGTTTATGCTTATATTCTGCGATTTATTTATTCTCAGTCATCGATTAAAATAGATGCGTAATATATTAATTCTCATAATTATTTGTTTTTTTTTTTAATAAGAATGTTATTTCGTTAGAAAATGCATCCAATATAAGTATAGTCTATATTTAGTCTTAGTTTTAATATTAATTACTTTTAAATTTTTTTTTTACAAAAAATAATATTAATGAACAATTTTTTTATTGATTGCATTAATATTTAGTGATAGCTATTAATATAGATTGTAAAATATACAACAAAAATTTTTTTCGATGTTTAAAAAATATTCAAAATCGATATTCAGTTTTATTATCATTGTGATATATTTTTATAATGGTGAAACATGAAATTTCATAGTGTTAAGTCTATGTTACATTTCATTTCTGAAAATTTTATTTCAAGTATAATATTAATATCATTGTACTTATGTTTTATACGTTTATTGTAATTTTATATATAAATGATATATATAAATATATATATTTGATATATATAAATGATAAAAACTTTTATATATAATATTTCACATACATTTCTTATTTATAGTAGACAAAACTATTAATTATAACATTTATATAGTAACAAATGTAAGATTGTGATAAAACAAATTTGAATATAAATGGAACAAAAAGATTTATAAGTAAAATATTGTTTTTTATATTTTTTTCATTAACTATAACAATAATATTAATTATTATTATTTTTATTAACTATTAATTATTATTGTAAATTACTCGATATACGTCATTTGCATGCATTTGTACAAATTTGATGAAATATCGTTTTGCGACAAATTATTTCATTTAGAAACATATATGTATTTATTTAAAAAGTTATAAAAGGATCATATCGTGATAACGGATAAATTTTGAATTGAAATTCTTATTATAATTTTGGATTATAATAGATGATAATATTACTGATTAAGTTTATATGGAAAATAAAAAAAATCAAATCAAAGATAAAGTTTTCAAAAAAATTTTAAATCGTATAATGAAACATTTTAATTTGAAGTTTAATCAGATTCTATTCAATTATTGCAATGACAAATTACTTCGTAATTGTACAGCACATTGTTATAATCAAACATGCCATTATACATACAATTTAATATATAAAAATTGAAAAAAAAATATGTTATTTTTATTTCGTAATACGATTTCAAGTTTGTATCATACACACGCGAGTCAGTACTTTATATGTAGCATACAATTGATTAGAAAGTTGGAATAAAGAGGTTGAGGAATCTTCGTTTCATTGTCTAGTGATGCTGTTTGTTTGGCAAGGAGCTCGCCGTTGCCTGAGTTGCAGCGGGCAGCGCACTCATCAAGGCTACCAACTGCGTCTTCATTATAGATCAATCGATGATAAATATCAAATTCGGACCCGGTAAGTCTGTGAAATCGTAGTTAATATATACAATAAATTTGTTAATCAATTTCATCGATCAAATTTAATCTTTCATTCATTTTATAGTATTACATTTTCTTTTCTTTTTTTTCCCCCGATCACATTCTTCCAATAATATAAATATAGTAAAAATTAATTAATTACCGAAATAATTTTTCTGTTAAATTGTTTATGTAATTTTATATATAATTTAATTATTCAGAGGTTTATTTTATTTTTTTCTTACATATTATTTATCATGTATTCTTTTCTTTTTTTTTTTAATATATTTTTTTTTATATATTGAGTCAATGGTTCTCTATACGTCCAATGCAGACTCTTTAATGCAAATTAATTATTCAAAGACTAATGGATAATGGACGTTAGAAAATAACTTTGCTTATCTTGTGGTCCAAGGTTCAATGCACGCATATAAGAACTTATTACAGCATTTTAAATCAATTGAACGCCGGCGCTAGTGAATCACATTTTAGTATTACGTATACGCATGTATATATGTACAGAACTCTGGACATTGTGTCAACGTACTTAGGGACCCCAGTAATTCTCCGTTCTCGTTGACCCGACCAATTGATCGAATCGTTTAATCGTGGAAAAATTTCGCCGCTAAAAACATTGTTACAAACATTCATGATAATTTCAAATCAAATATGTGTAAGATTTGCATATTATGATAATGAATGATATATTGAATTAAGTAATAATAATATATTTTAATTACTATTATTATTACATGTATCTGTATAAAACATATTATAATCAAATCATTATTTGATTATTTTTCAATTATTTTTTAATCGCTATATATATATACATGTCAATGATCATACATCGATTAATTTTTATGTTTAAATCGTATTTTGCTTTGAAAAATAATTATTATATCAATTGATATTAAATATTTCCATTTCTATTATTTACTGTATTCATAATGAAAGACGAATTCACGTATATATAAGACAAATTGACTGAAATTGACTGCATAAAAGTATTGGTCTTACAATGAACACGAACCTAGATCACATAGATAAAATTATAATTATATTGTGATAAAAACATTTGGTGATAACTTGTATATATAAGTTTGTTTAAATTGTTTAAACTCTTTGTGTTTCAGTTTAATTTTCTTAATCTGTGGACTATTTCAATTGCATAACAATTGAATAATTACTAAAAAAACGTTAGTAAAATTTGTCATTGTTGGATACTTTTTATTTCTTGAATTACAACAACAAAAAACGAATATAGAAATGTATATATGTATATGTAATTCATTTATATATTTTTATTATTTTAACTTATAAAGTATCGCGTCATATGAATTTGTGACAATCATTTTTATTAACAAGTATATATATATATATATATATATATATCTCATTAAATTAGTAAAAAAATATATATTTTTTAAAATAGTTATAATAACTTTATAAATAATTTTTAAAAATAGATTCTAAAAGTCAAAAAAATAACAAAAAATATTATTTATTATAACAGGTAAGTAATATATAATTATCGGCAAAACGTATCGATAAGAAAAGTATATAAAAGTTTTTTCGATTCACGCTGGTACGTCAGTGAGCGATTGGATGTCGTGTAGTTTGTACATTTCGAAGGTTGCGCTCCCTTGTTGCCAGTGCCGTATACGGTACATTGCAGTATGATTTCATTATTTCGTTATTATTTTAATTTTTCGGATAATAACTTTCTTCTTTATTAAATACAACATCGTTATTCATGCATATTTTCGCTAATCAATGGTTTAATCAATTCAACTGAGTTAAGGAATAATTGTGAAACTGAAAACTAAAAGTGATACCTAACCTCTAACAATATTAGTTTGCTGACAAGAGATATCTAACACTTATAAGCAAGAAGTCACGTGTATTGGAATAGTGTGATGTTCAACATTCACGCGATTCTTCTTTATGATATGTTTATGATTTAAAATTATATGGTGCAAATCTTTTGAAACAAAACTTTTTACCGATGAAAATGCAAATAATTTAAAATTGATGTTTATTTTATTTATTGTGTTTCGATTTCTACGAATTTTTCATCGATGAAATAGTATCGAGGTTAAGGACGCTAAAAAAGAATCTGAGGTCATTTCAAACGGTATGTATATAATATTTTTCATTATCGACGAACGAGCAATTATTATTTTTTTTTTTTTTGGAAACAAATATTCTTAAAAATACATATCTTTCTAGGTATTTATTTATTTTTATTACTATATGTACGTTATTTTTGATCATAATTTTAGCGCTTTTCATTTATTATATGATTCATTATCACCAATTTAAAGATAACAGTACAAGCAAACGAATCGATTTTTTAAGTCATACATTCCTTTAGCGAGAAAAAATCGATCGTCATTGTTATCGTGTTGAATTACTAAAAGATATTCCTTCGTTGAAGCAACCATATGTTTATATAATGATTATACTAAGGTAAATTTTGTAAGTTAAAGGATGAAATTGAATATGAAAAAGATTGGTAACGATAAAATTTTATTTATGATATATTACATTCTTTCACAGATCAAAGATAGATAGTACAGATACTCAATTTTTATTCTCTATATTATATTAATCAAGCATTCGTTTATATATATATATATATATATATATATATATATATATCTGCAATATATCAATGATATCAATTTCATGATGAATTAATCACTCCTCTTTGCCTCCGATCATCAATCTTAATTCTGCGAATATTTATTTGTAGAATTATCATATTCGTAAGAAATGAATCACTTCTATGATATTTTTCAGTAATAATAAATTTCGAACATTGACAATAAGATCATAAGATTGATTATTAAAAAAAAATCTGAGTGTTCAGAAGCATCAATTATTCTGTAACGATGAAAGAATATATACTTGTAAGTGACACGTGATACATTCGATTCTTTCCGTATCGATTCGGTAGTTTTCGTATGTTAAATTTTTGTAAAAATTATCAATTCATGTTTAGATTTTTAAAAAATTATCTTCTTATCTCAGAAAAAAATATAAAAAAATGAACATTATCAAAAATACTTTAATCATTCTTACATATGTATCGCCTCTTTATTTGGCAAATTTGTTTAATCTATCAAAAAAAAATTATGAGATGTCGTAAGCAAAAAACTCGTATAGATTACATTAGATTCATATACATAAATGAAAAAAATCGAATATGAAATATCGATAAATAAAATGAAATATTTTATCTGAATAATATATGTTGGCAAAGTAGTTTTCTATAACATATTTACTAATTGAATAAACTTATAATAATAACAATGAAAATTTTGTTCATTTATGGTTGAGATAAAATTAGTGAATGATTCGCATCATGAACACGTGTTTGTCTTCGGTTGTTTTCGCTGATCTTCGCGCAAATTCGATGCTTAGGTAGTCGTCACGATGCACACATACGTTGTTACAAACCAGTTCATACCGGGTTGTTCATGAGACTAGATCGAGTTTAAACGTAAGTGAAAAGATTAAAAAAAGAAAGTTCTTCCAGGAAATGTTTCAATTATTTCCTTCTAACATATCTATTTAACATTTTACATTTTCTGCAATAAATATATATGATTTTATTATTATGATTTATACGAAAATTTATATAGTTGCTTTTATTTGAAACACTGTAGACATACGAATGATACTTGTCTCTTAAAAAAAAGAAAGATTTAACAAATGTGAGAAAGAGAGAGATATGAAAGATAGAGAGCAAAATACAAGCGTCGAATAAAAGAAAAGGATGGAACGAAATGAGTGAGTTAGAGAGAGAGAGAGAGAGAGAGAGAGAGAGAATGAACGAGTGAGCAAAAGAGTGTCTGAACGATGGAGGTTCGCTTGGAATGACTTGGATACTCTCGGTCAGTCACATACGCAACGCGGAACGGGGAGTACATTTTCGTTTCTCTGCAATAAACTGATTAATTTTCGTCATCAAACTATATTTTTACATATTTATTCGTACTGTTTCGTTGATTCGCATTCGTATCGCGTGTGCTTTCGTCTCTAAAATTGTGTGATTCGTTGTTCTGATATCAAGAGTGATTAGTCGAGGATGCAAGTGGGTTTATTATGTGATAATTTTTCCTTTCTTTTTCATCTGGTTCAATAATAAAATATTTAAAGGTACGTTTATTTACGTAAAAGAGATGCACTCTTTTAACCTTTTACATATAGCGTTTTCTTGATTCATTTGAAAACACGTGTTCTGACGTTTACTGCTATATATTTGATTCTTATTGGATGAAAGTTTTTTTTTTTTTTAGATAATCTTATATAATTTTTTTTTCTTTTTTTTTTTTCGAATCTTTCATACGTATATTTTATACGCGAGACAAGATAAAATTTAAAAATTTTAAAGGTTTGACATTAAATTTGTTTTTAAATTTATATAAATGACTTTAGACGAACAAAAATATTTTATATAATTAATTAATACTAATTTAATATTAATACGCATATATCTGCTTTTTGCATAGAAAATAAAAATGAAAGATAGCCTTGAATTTGGTATTTCGCATTTTGCGCGCGTTTACTGCTCCCTCCTTCCTCCGGGTCACATTGAAATGTTTTTCGTTTTGGTAGTGTGCAATTCATAGAATAGATAATAAAGGAAGAAAAAAAAATGATATTGATGAATATAGAGACATGTCGAAATATTATTACAAGATTAAATTTTTTCCGACAAAATTAACAATCGTTCAGTAACGAAATCCATTTATCGACCAATCGATCTATATAGCTTAAATCGATTTAAATGAAATTTTGCATTGTCTTAAGTAATGTTAGATTATAATGTTAGTATGGCAATGTCACAATTGAGCAGTTGCCAAAATTGATTTCAAAGTAAGTTAGAGGGTCGACCTAATGGTATTATTAGATTTTGTGTTATAATATTATGAATTTATTCTGTAGCTACTCCCCCATGAGGATATACTTTCATCATATATTTAATTATAATAGAAGCAAAATTAATTAAAGTAAAAATGAAATAATCGCGTAATGAAATAAATTTATCAAACAATACAAATCAAAATTTTTTTATCTCACAATAAGTTTAAAAAAAATATAGATATTGAAAAGAACGATTATAAAATTTATTCAATCATGCGTCATTTCATCAAGAGTCAATGATGTTTGGTTCTCAATGATCAGAAAAAGCGGATACGTATGACGCGCCTTCGGTAAAGTTAATCTGCGATTGGCTGAATTGGTAGGCGTTGGTTCCGAGACGTTTTACTATTGGTTCAACTGGTCATCGGCCAAGAGGCTCGATCCCCAGCGGATCTCATTCCTTTTCCTTTTTCTTGATATTCTTCAATTGCAATTTTTTATTCTTATTCAGTGATTTATGATTTGTTTTCGTTAGGAATAATGCGATGATATTCTTCATTGAATCTGTCTATTTAAAAAGTTTTGTTATTATAACATTATATCATTTAATTCACATGCACACATTCACTGATTTTCCTACATACAATGTGTTGTTCAAGTTCGATGCCAAGTTCAAAAGGTCATACTATCAAGTATACATATATTGGATTTACCGATTTCACGCATTTCATTGGCGATATCATTTTGTACGATACTATGGTTGTGATGAAACTTTGATCATTTAGTTTCAAGCAGTTATTTTAACTCTTGTGACGTAATGAGACACGCTAGGAGACTTTGTACAATCTCGAATGAGAATGAGATGTATGCTTACTGACGTTGCAATTTCATTCGCGGCAACTTCAGTGCGTATAATTATTAATTTGTGTAAAAAAATTTTTGATTCGTATAATTAAGAACAATTACTTGTAAAAGACTTTGTTGACGTTAATTTAATCAAAAAGAAATAATATTTTCTTAATTCTCTTAATTTGCAACGCAGTGAATGTTCGTTTAAAATTATAAATTGTAGCATATGCTATATATATATAAATATTATGTCGAGATGCATAGAATTGCATAGATAGACGATTATTGTTATATTTTCTTTTTAGAATAATATCGAGAATTCTTCTTATTCTTAGATGTAAATTATAGAAAAAAAATTTCATTGACGTCAATACGATTCGAAATCATATTTGCTATCAAATCAATTTGATAGCCTAATTCGTTTTTCTTCCAATGATATTATGTCTTATCTCTTTCAGAAACCAATTCACGATTGTCGATCATGATGAAAAGCATCATTGTTCACCATAATATTTTACTCTTCACGTATATTAAATATATATAGGACTTATTATGCGATTCGTCATGACAACCAAATTCTTTTACATATAAGTACAAATTAAAATGGAAAAATTATAAAGTAAAATGAAAAATAAACATTAAGATTTTAATGAGTAAATTTGCATCTAATTTGTATTTGTAACAATATAAATTAATTAATATAAATATAAATGCATAAAAAGCGCCAGAAAAACATTACAAATGTCGATTTTAATCGCGTAAGAAAATCTCAACAAAGAAAATGAAATTCTCTTTAGCAGATGTATCTTCATTTCATTTAATTAATGATCTAAGTTTCGAATTACTTCCTCTTTTTTTATGATTAATAGCATTTAAATATAAATAAAATAAACAATGATTGAATCGGAAAAACGAATGTTATTTTCAAAAAATTGTAAAAAAAAATAATCATTTCGGCAATGTTTTCTTATTGTAGATTCATAAATTTGGTTCTTCAATTTTTTCGATAAAATCAAAAGCGAACGATTAATTAGCGAACAATATTAAGGAAATATTTGACATCATAAACTTTATTAAATTTGCTAACGCGTCATTGAAAAACGTGACCATTAAAATTGTGAGGAAATGGTATGCGTGTTCGTCGATTTTTCGAACGAGGGGCTCATCGATACGCAAGCTTGACGATTGGTCGACGAGTAATTTGACGTCAGCATGCAATGAAATAATCGGGGGCTCGCGCAATTGCGTTTTATTATTTTGTTCCTTCCCTGTGAATTGATCTTGGTATATCAGAATTATTGTGATTAGACGTTATCGACGAGTCGTAATAGCGATAAAAAATTTTCCATGACATCCTCCGTTTTGAAATAGGTTCATCAGAGAAATTTAAGCGATGATTTATCCATGCGTCGATCATACAGATTTTCGATGAATTTCGAAAGAAATGGGCTTATATCAATTAAGTTTACGATGAGTAAGAAGCAAAAACAATAGATCAAAGTAATATTTTATTGTCTCCTTTTATTTAACGAATTCATAAATTTCTAATCCTTTTTTTTATTCTTTTTTTTAATGATATAAAATGCGATATAATTAAATATAATTCAACTTTATTTCTTAACATAGAACGGAACATATTTCGGCATACGTGCCGATACACACGCCACATCGCTCATCGCAAACGTGGTCAAATTTAAAGCAAGTATTCTTAGAAACCGATTCGAAATATTCGGTTCTCTTATGCGTAAAAAATGCTATTCTAGAGTATTAAATGCTAATGAATGAATTTGATTCATCGATCCATGATTGTGGTATACTTTTTTATTGCGTAAATCTATTCTTTTGTTTCGTCGTGTATCGAAAGCTTCATATTACCAACAGTCGTTTCATGTTCGTATTATCGACCAAGACCGTCATTGCCTACTACCAATATCAGTAATGATCTATGTACTTTGTTATTCTTCTTTGTTATATTCTTAAAAGATGGAAGCACTAATATTTTCAATGATTTTTCATATTTGAATAGAGAATACGTTATCAAGAATATATATAGAAATATTTTAATAATATATATATGCAGTTATATTGCAAAATAATACAAATGAAAAAAATATAATATACAAATAATTAGTTTTCGTGCGCATTGCTATATGATGTGTTTTTTCTTAATTATTTCATCATGTATATAACGATAATCATAAGATATGATCAATATAGAAATCGATTATTAGATTTGAATTAGAATTGAAGTCGAACTTTTTTTTTTTTTTTTAATTTTAAAAAATAATTTTGATTTTTATGTATAATTTACTAAAATTATTTTTGATATTCCTTACAAATAAGCGCACGATTTTAAAATTGAGAAAAATAATCTTTTAAGATTCGATAATCTAAGTTTTGCGTATATTCCGTAATCGGTATAGATTCTTTTAAATATTCGGTAAAATTGTCAAGGTCAATCTATTGGCGTGGACGTTGACCAATTGGGTCACGTTCATTGATAAATATTTAGTTTGAATCGCGAAAGAAAAGAAGAGATGGATATTATCGATATTATTCGGAACGTGCGTTTTCATGCATATTTCGTAAGTTGCAGATATACAGCAGCTATATTGCAACATTTTAAATAAAACGTGCGTTACTGAATTATCTAATAATAATAATAACAGTCTCATTACGTGAATAACAATTAATTCTTTATTACATTTTGTACACAGTTGTAACTGGATGGATAATTATATATTGCTTATTGTTTATATATCTTAACCTTCCATTCTGTCATATACCATGTATACATGGTATCTTTCTGTTTGATAATTCGGTCGAACGAGAGTCAGAAGGAACGCGATATCAAAATTTTTGCTTCTTTCTGGTTGTCATTATTGTCGTCATCGTCACCGTGTGCCCTCTCGATACCGCGAGCCCTCCGCTCCGACCTATTTCCATCTAAAAATAGCCAATAGAATGATTGTCGTTACAGCAACGTTCATTTGGTCGCGGCATATCGCTATTAAACTCGAAGACTTCTTACGCGCAATTGGCTTTACACTCCCTTTGCCTTCCCTTCCTCGTTCTTTCTTCGACCAATCCCAACGCATGGTTTTTCGTCGCGAAGGTATCATGCATATCACGATACTCTCTTTGCTATGGATAACGAGACATGTGCAATTTGTCACCTCTATCAAATTTACTCGTGATGTTTGATCTTAAAATATCAACCGAAACGAAGATAGAAACTCTTGTCTTGTTTTTTTCTTTTTCTTTTTCTTTTCCTTATTTGTTTTCAAAGAGAAATATATTGTTCGCGTATATATTATATTTTTATGGAATCGCAATTACGATTGATGCGTTGAGTCGAGTTTTTTCGTTCTAAAGCATAAGATTGGATAAAAATCGTATTATCGTGTCCTTGACCGATCGAATATAACCGTGTGTGAATCGTGTAGGAACGAGTTGCGAAGAATGGGATAATTCGCGGCTTATCGTGGTTAGGAGGAGTTGACAAGCACAACTGGAGGCGGGGAATGAGAGTAAGTTCGAATCTGTAACACGGTATGTGTCTTGTAGCAGCAGTGCGTTATGACGCGTGCAACAATGCGGGCCGTTCGGGACTAATCGGGACTAATCGGGACCAATCGGGACCAATCGGGACTCTCGATGCTGGAGGCTCGCCTCTTGCGTTCTTCGCGCATTCTTGACGTATTTCTCGCGCATAGCCGATCGCGCGTGCTCATAAAGCGACCGCGTATCATCTCGACCGATTTAGTCGCGTACCGTATATCTCTCACCGCGTACCGTACACCGTATACCTTCTCCGCACGAATATCAGCGATCTTTTATTATCTCGAAATTCTCCAAAACGATTAATTTTTTTCTTCTCGATTTTCAACCTCTCTTCAAACAACAAATCATTACGATCCGTGACAGTCGTAAGATAACCAAGATTTTCGCATTTGCGTCACCGAATCGCCGCCGTAAGTACGAATAGGTCGAAAAGGAAGATGCATCGATATTCATATTTTTTTTTCTTTTCTTTTTTTTTTTTAAATCCAACTTCTTAATAAAGAGAAAAACAGGGAAACAAGGAAAGAAGGAAGGAAGGAAGGAAGGAAGTAGCAAGGTATCGTTAACAAAGATTATAGAATCGTGTCCGCGTTATACTCAAAGGTATTGCGTTGCGCCGAAAATGTATAGTCTTACGATATCGCGTGTCCCCGTCACGCGGAGGATCGATTTACTCGACTTATTCTCTCGATGATTAGATCGTGAATCAAATCCAATCTCCGTTGGACCTATTAGGGTTCGAGGAAGAGGCGTTTGAATGGTTGGTTAATAAACGAAGCGACGCGAGTATAGCAGGTGTACACTTTGGCTGTTGTAATCGTAGTTTGAGCGCGGCCGTCGGGCTAATTTCTTCGATCGAACGGGCGAAACGGTCGTAAGATAAATCATCGAAACGATTTTCGCTTCGGCTCGCGCCTCTTCGCCGCTCGTGGAAATTTTCCTAATCGAGCTAATGCGATCCCGCGTAACGCGCCCAACATCGACTGTCGATTCTGCGCCGCCCGGATACACGATAGTCGTTAGTCCCTCTCTCTCTCTCTCTCTCTCTCTATAACGAACAATTCTGGCGTTAAACCAACGAATTCGTGGCGGCCAGAAACTGGGTGGTGTATTAAGAAGGAGGGTCCTGGTGTTCGGGATTCGTTATTTTTAAACAACGTACGTTTCGTCAAAAACTTTCGTTCGCTCAAAACCTCGTCGAATAGATCACGCGACATTCCGTTCAATCTCTTTACCGCTTTCAACGGTGGATACCCCGATTCAGCCCGTCTCTCGACCACGATTCATCGCGTCGATCTCGCTACACCGAAACGTGTATTAATCCGTGACTCGAATTTTCTTTTGTTTCAGGGAAGATGCATCCCTGTTCTCGCAGCTGAGACCACCCCGTAGACTACGCCAGTCGGCCTTTCCTCGTCCACGACCAATCACTAGACAGTAAGAAAAGCTCTAATATCGTCTTGCGTCTCGTCTTTTACTCGTTGCTAGCGCAATCGCAAATGATTATTAATAATATCACATAAGATAGATAGAACAAAACGATACGAAGTGAGTGCAAGACTAAAAAAAAAAAAAAAAGAGCTTAAGCGCGAGAAAGGGGGGTGAGAAAGAGTGAGAGAAAGGGGGAAAGAAACGGACGCAGCAAGCTACGAGAACAAGGAGAAGGGAACGGATACTTTTATCCGAAAAAAGTGATGATAGACAGGATGCATAGACACCATACATAACTCAGTATATATAAAATATATATATATATTTTATCGCGAAATATAGTCGATTATATAAAAAAAAAAAAAAAAAAAAAATAGAGAAAGGATTCGCTGCGCGCGCGCGCGCACACGCTTCCGTTTTTTCGAAATTTAGTAAAGCTAAAGAAAGGTAAACCTAAAAGAGGAAAAAAGAAGAAGAAAAAGAGAGAAATAAAAGGGGAGGAGGAGAAGGACGAAAAGGAAAGGAAAAGAGGATAGGGAGAAGAAAGTAAGAGAAAAGAGAAAGAGGGAAGAGAAAGAGATCGCGGGATCATCATCGGTGAAGAGAAAATGGCCTCGAGCTGTTCCATCCGGTGTGGTTCGAGAAATATCCTGGTGAATGCTGCTACAACGTTCCTCGCGCTCCTCGTCGTTCTCCGATGTTTCGCCAACGCCGAGAAACCACCTCCGTGCCAGAGGTAAGTAAAGCACACAACATGGAGTACAAGTAAATAACACGCGCGTACAATGTCGCTGAGGTAGCCCGTGGCGCGTGCCGTTCCTCGCCAATCGCGAATTCTCTCTCCACCTTTCTCTCCTCTTTTCGCCTCGCATGTCTTGCCTCGCCTCGCCTCACCCCGCTTCGTCCCGCCCTGCCCCGCCTCGCGTCCTTCCGTCCCGTTCTCGGATCGTTTTCCCGCCTATACGTTTCGTTGCGTAATACGAGACGCGCGTAACAACGATGACGCGCGTCGCTCGTGTCTCGCATCGGTCGTCACGTTGACGACCGGCTGCCCTAACTGGGCTAACGTGGCACGGCGACGCGTGACTCTCGACCAAATTAATTGTTCGAGGCGAGCACGAGGGCAAGTGGAATCTTTCCAAACGAATCGAATAGAGCGTTCGATCTCGTGTCTGCTGGCCAGTCGCTTCGATCTGTGAGCACGCGCACGAACGAACGAACGAACGAACGAACGAGCGAGCGAGCGACCCACACCGGCGGTTCTTGCTCGGTGATTCATCGCGTCGAGCGCAACAATGCCAAACGAGGAGGCATGCGTTCCGCAGCTTCCTCGGCGAATCGCAGAATCGTCGAGAATTAAGAGATATGCCCTTAGCAATGAACTTCGAAACGAAACGGCAACGGACGGAACACCGGCTTTTTAAATTATCGTGTTCCGCGAGTACAATGAACGTGACCTTACAGCGTCCACGGATCGCACCACGGACGCGAGCACGTTCTCTGGTATTTCGAGCGACTCTCCGTTTATCATCGGTAAACATCGGTAACGCGAAAACGGATAACAACTCGGGAGTAGTTTGTTAATTTCGTTCGAGAAATTAATTCTTCCTTTCCTCGTTCGAAACGAATAGACGCTCGTTACGTTATCCGAGAAAGAAGTAATATCTTTGAAACGGCTTTGTTTTTCGTTTTTTTTTTTTTTTTCTTTTTATACGTGTATTTATCGTGCGTATTTTTATCACGAGATCAATTCGACGACGAAATGAAGTCGGATTTTGACGAGGAAGGAAGAGAGGGAGGAGGAGGAGGAGGAGGAGGGAAGAAGTGGCCAGATAAGCTGTAGGAGTTTCGCGAATCGAGATAACGCGAACGGTTGGGATAAATAAATAAGTAAAAAAAAAAAAAAATAAATAATAAAACAAATCCAGAGTCTCTCCGTTATCGCGATAATTGCTGATTATTAGGAATTAGGCAAAGGAGAGGGGATAAAAGATGGCGAGGGGATGCGAGATCCGCGCGATAGGAGAACGGGACCACCGAGGAGGAGGATGGGGAGGGGGAGACGATAGGTTATCGAGGTTTTTTTAGATAGCGGATAGGAAAGAAACGGGATTGTTTCGAATATACACGATTGTACGACGAGAGTGTGTGCGTGTACGTGTGCGTGTTGGGCTTGCAGCGACGTTTACTGCCGAGGCGAGTTGCTGCACACGATACAGATGGCCTCGATCTACAAGGACTCGAAAACGTTCGTCGACATGAAGATGAAACATCCGCCACACGAGACGTTGAAGTTGTTTCGAGAGTTCATGGATCGGCACGATCAGATGCCCACCAGGCACCAGATCGAGCGATTCGTGAACGACACGTTCGACCCGGAAGGGTCCGAGTTCGAGGAATGGGATCCGGACGATTGGACGTTCAGGCCCAAGTTTCTCTCGAGGATTCTCGACGACGATCTCCGAAACTTCGCCTCGGATTTGAACAGTATTTGGAAAATGTTGGGACGAAAGATGAAGGACGACGTCCGAGTGAACGAGGAACTGTACTCGATCATCTACGTGCCGAATCCGGTCATCGTCCCCGGCGGCCGATTTCGTGAATTTTATTACTGGGACTCGTATTGGATCGTGAAAGGATTGCTCCTGTCGGAGATGTACACCACCGTGAAAGGAATGTTGAGCAATTTCGTCTCCCTGGTGGACAAGATCGGTTTGATCCCGAACGGAGGCAGGATATATTACGTGATGAGATCCCAACCGCCCATGTTGATCTCCATGGTCGACGAGTATCTGAAGACCACTCACGATTACGAGTGGCTCGAGAACAATCTTTACCTCCTCGAGAAGGAGTTCGATTTTTGGATGACCAATCGGACGGTCGAGATCGAGGTGGACGGTGTCAATTACGTAATGGCCAGATACAACGAGGAATCGTCCGGTCCTCGGCCGGAATCCTACAAGTAAGTAGTAACCGAGTCCCCGTAGATCACGTTCCCCATATATAATCGTTCAATTTTTATCGTTCAGAGAGGATTACCTCACCAGTCAAAGTTTTCGCACCAACGAAGAGAAGGACAATTATTACGCGGAGTTGAAAACGGCTGCCGAATCCGGTTGGGATTTTTCCAGCCGTTGGTTCATACTGGACGGCACGAACAAAGGTAATTCTTGTTTCCTTTTTTTCTATCTTCGACACGGTTCGAGCAAACTCGGAACGATGTAATAATCGTGTGTTTCGCGACGTAATACGACGCGATTGTTAATAACCACGTTGATAAATGCTTCCTCTTTTTTCCTCTCTCTCTATCTATCTATCTATCTCTCCTCTCGCTTTTTTCCTCCTACTCTTCTTTCGTTTTCCAAATCGATCCCCTAAACCTTGGACGAGATCGCGTCGCGTCTCCTCCTTTATTCGAATATTCCAACTCTTGGACACCCGATCATCGATCCTACTCTTTCTTCTTCAGGTAATCTGACCAACTTGAAAACGAGATACATTATCCCGGTCGATCTGAACACGATAATATATCGGAACGCGATGCTGCTGGCGAAGTACAATCAGAGGATGGGGAACGAGTCGAAGGTTGCGTATTACCAGAAGAGGGCGGCCGAATGGAAGAGGGCGATCACGGCTGTGCTGTGGCACGAAGAGGTCGGCGTCTGGCTCGACTACGACATGCTGAACGACATCAAGAGGGATTACTTCTATCCGACCAATATCCTTCCCCTGTGGACCGATTGTTACGACCTCGCCAAGAGGGAGGAGTACGTGTCCAAGGTGCTCAAGTATCTGGAGAAGAACAAGATAATGTTGAATCTGGGCGGTATACCGAGCACGCTCGAGCACTCGGGCGAGCAATGGGATTATCCCAACGCCTGGCCCCCCCTCCAATATTTCGTGATCATGGCGTTGAACAACACCGAGGACCCGTGGGCACAGAGGCTCGCCTACGAGATAAGCGAGCGATGGGTACGAAGCAACTACAAGGCGTACAACGAGACGCACAGTATGTTCGAGAAGGTAATAAAGAAGGCGATAATAAAGGACGCAATAATCGGTTACTTGGCTCGTCGCCAACACTCGGTCACGCTCGATCGTTTTCGCAGTACGACGCGACCGTCTCGGGCGGGCACGGAGGCGGTGGCGAGTACGAGGTCCAGCTAGGTTTCGGTTGGAGCAACGGGGTTATCTTGGACTTGCTGAACAGGTACGGGGACAAATTGACGGCCGAGGATCGTTTCGTGGCCACTTTCCATTCCAACTCGACCCCTCAACCGGTCGTCGTCTCGACCGCCGGCCAAGTCATGACCGGTATTCTCGCCCTCGTCATATCCTTGGCCGCGGGATTTATCGGGTGAGGTGAGTCGTTTGTCGTCCATCCCTTGGGCGTGTGTGTATCTATATATATACACATACGAGTTTTGTCTCGCTCGTCGATACAATAAACCAACTTCTCCTCTGTTTTTTGCTTTATGTTTCAGATATCCTTGCTTGCACCTGTTCGTCTATCTATCGGTCTATCTGGGAGAATGTTTTTTGCGCCGGGCGCGCACAAAAAAGCGCCGATCTCGCTTTCTCCCTTTTCCCCCGTTTCTCTCTTCTCCCCTCCTCCTTCCTCCCCTCTCCCCCGAATTCCACAAGGAGTCTGTCTACCACGTCTCAGGAGGAAATCGGACAATCGATGTTTTATTCCCCGTTTATTTCGCGATTCTCTCTCTCTCTCTCTCTCTCTCTCTCTCTCTCTCTCTCTCTCTCTCTCTCTTTCCTTTTCTTTTTCTAGTTTTTCTAGTAACGTGTTCTGTGATTTTTAATCGTGTCCCCTCCCCGTTGCGTAATGTCTTCGCTGGTCGAGGATCGCTCTTTTCTAAGTAAGGATTAAGTAAGGACGCGTGTGTTAACTCGCAGTATTATGGAGTGAATTTTGTTTTTGTTTTTTTTTGTTCGTTTTTTTTTTCTGTTCGCTTCGAAAAGCGAAGCACGCAAACAAAGTTGGTCAAGAAGGAAAGGACGAGTCGATCGATAAACCGATTTCGATCGAAGCCGATTTATTCGAAGGATCGAGGAAGCGAATATATATATGTATATGTGTATATATATATATATATATGTATTCGTCTAGTCATTTTTTTTTTCTCGAACGAACCAACATGTCTACTTCCTTACATCGTATCACACTACCAAAGAGGGCCGTACCAATGAATCTTGGATCATTCTTCGGATGAACCGTCAACCTCGCTCGCTATTGTTGTTATTCCATTCCGGATAAACGGAGTTTATTTTTTTTTTTTTTTTTTGTATAATTTTTATCTTGTACGACGATCTCCAAGTTATTTCCCACTTGGAGAAGGGGACCACCGGGTTTACAAGATCTCGACGTGTCGCATTATTTTATCAACGAGGTGAAAAATGTTTATGCCCGTTTTTAGATTAGTCGACGCTTTCCGGCAATATTGTTGTTAAACTTTTTTTTTTTAACAAAGGTGTATACTTATTGCCGTGTAGATAGCGATAACTCGACGTTCCTACCTATTATCGTCAAAAATGAATATTTCGCTCGTTTTAAGATATCTGTAATAACAATAAAAGAACGTAAGAAATTATCGTTGACGCATTTCGCAGCGGATCGTTGATCGATCGATAAAATTGACGAATCGGTTGGATTGAGTAGGGGTTGCAGGACGACCGGAACAAGACTGGATTAGAGATTAGAGATTAGCAAAATTATATCTAAAAGTATCGTCGCAAGGGAAAGGTAGATGACGATAAATTTAATTTGTTTCGATCAACGATATATATATATATATATCGCTATGCCTTACCTACGTTTGCTTGCCTGTGTGGTGGTAACATTTCAATAAAGTGTATAAATCAGAAAATCTACCCGATACCTGTTCTCCAACGATTATATTCACGAATTATATTACAAACGTTTCCTTTATCCGTTATATTTTGCAATGCCAACGAAATATATATATATATATATTTTTTCGGCACACGATACTCTCGTTATTGTATTGACAGTTCGCATAAACAACTGTATAAACGTTGACACCGTTCTTTCTCGTATAATATTTTTCCTTTATCTCCTTCCGCTCTCCTCGATTATCGTCGAACGCGCAGCAATTAAACGCGCTCATCTTGGATAGAACGAAATTCATTTGGAATTCGATCGAAAGTCACAATTCTTCGCTTCGAAACTACGATTAATTCGACGATGACGACGACAACGACTCGAGAAACGCCGGAAGTTGCCGCAATCGTACACGTAACGCCGCGATTTTATCTTTTACGCCGCGGCAAACCGATCCATTAACCTGGAATGCGAAATCTATACCTTTTTCCCGTCTCGTGCGATATCATCGAATATACGCAAAATACTTACGAGCGAACGAAGGATTAAACGCGTTAAATTGATTTATCGTTTATTATGCGCGCGCAACATATACGGTATGAATGCATATCGCGGAACGGTTCATAAAACTCGTTCAACTCTCGTTCTATGCACGACGATTCGTCGATCGTAATAATAGAGATTAAAGAAAAGGCAATAATCGTTTGCTAATCGTTTACAGAATGGTGGTGTACAAAAGGCGGCATTACTACGTACCGGGCCCGTCCACGATGCCGAACAAGAGGAAAGTGATCTCGCCGAGTGGGAATCTTTATCGAAAGAGGATCGCTTACACCGAGCTCAAGGACATGAACAACTATTGACGACCGTTACTTTTCTAGAGGGCTCAAGCTTCTGCGCGAAGCGACCGTCGAGACGCGATAACGGCACGCGGGGCGAGACAAGGACACGCGAATAAACAAACACTTGGTCGAACTTGCTTCCCATTGTTGCTTCGACTGCCGTGATCGCGATCATCGACCGTGACCAAACACTGTGCAAAACTCGCCGATACTTCGTTCTCGCGCAATTCGATCGTGCACTAACCGCGTGTGTACCACTACCACCATCACCACTACCACCACCACTACTACTATTACTACTACTATTATTTAGTAGTTTTTCCACTCGCGAACGTTCGTTCTCTTCGAATGGTCGCGATTCGCGCGTGTTCACCAGACGTCTCTCTTTTTATTTTTTTTTTTTCTTTCCCCGTTTTCGATGATAAATCGATCGTGATCGCGTTTCGATTAGCGAGGAAGCGGGGAAGGTGATACGGTGAAACGGCGGTGACACGGTGATACACGGTACCGACTCGTTCCTATTGGTCGTCGCGTTTCGAACGCGACCGTTTCCTTCTTTCCTCCCCGACTTTCGAAAACGCGCGCGGCATCGCGAATTCGAAACGAATTCGCCGTTCCTCTCGCTGTGCGGATAGCTCCCCCCTCCCTCCCATCCACCTCCCCCTCTCGACGCATCCGGCCTAATGACACCTAATCACATTTTTCTCTACAGCGATCGCGTGTTCGACACCGTGATCGAAATCTCGGATATCGAGATTTTGAAGATGAGAAGCGAAGAGAATTTCGGACGATCGAGCGAAATCCATAATAATGCGTCGTGAACGTCGTGTGTAACTCGTAGCAACGAGATAGCGCTTTTTACGTCACGTTGTTTATAGACGAGCGATCGTCGTTTAAATGACCGATCGTCGATTCGAGATGTGTAGATAACAAATTTTCGATAAAAATCTTGTATTTTTCCGGATATTTTTGTATGAGATAAATCCGTTTAGCCGCTTTCGCGATTTAGTCAAAATCGACAACTGACGATGGCGCACCGTTCGCCGACGTAACGTATTCTCCTCTGTTCGTAAATACGAGAAACAGACTCTTTGTATAATTATCCGTATTCGCGGACGATTGCGGGAATAAAATAAGGAAAGGAGAGGAAAAAAAAAAAAAAAAAAGAAATGGAGGATCGAACGGTTCGCCATCGTTGATCAACGAGCAAACATTGCGTTTTCATGATTTTTCGACACTGTTCGAAGCACTGTTACTTTTATCGTGAACAACGCGAAATACATACGTATAAATATAGATAAATATAGTTAGTTAATTAGATAGATAAATGAATAGATTAGTTAGAGAATTTTGTGTTACAAATGTGAACGAATACGCACCGTTCGATTTTGCCGCGAATCAATTAAGTAATAATAATGATCGGTGAAGAATCGATATCGCGGTATTTCGTTGAACGCTACGAATGATGAAATTTTACTCGGATTACGCCCTGGGGACGAAAAATACGATACGCTCAAATAACAAGTCTCTCGTTATCTACAAAATACCATTTCTATGTATTCGTATGCGTATCCCGAAATCTCTACGCGAGGTCTCGATATCATCTGTTGTGTACATATATACATATATATATATATTGCGATCAAATTAATTTGTTATTTTGACGTTTTCATCAACGATGATGGAAACTCTAGTTATCTCGTTCGTGCAGGATATCATTCGCTGTTATTTTCAGCCAATGAAACGGGCGCCAATTTTGACAAGCAGGATCTTAGAAAAAACTGTCGCCGCGATTTGTAAAAAAAAAAAAAATAGAACGAGAATCATAACGATTTCCTTAGAACAAATGGAAGAAAAAAAAAAAGAAAAATATTATTTCGTAAATGCATTATAATACTAATTGAAAAAAAAAACGATGTTCATTTACGAGGATGAACGAATAATCAACGTCGTAGAAATCTCTTTCGTGAGAGACGTTATTGTTTCGTTTATTATCTCATTTAAATATTCTCATATCCTTATTATTTATTTATAGATATTTCCCCCCCTCCCCCTTGACTTATCATGATGCACGTTTTCCCTATTGTTGCTTTACGGAATCTCGTTTCGGGAAAACCAATCGTTTGTTTTTCATCATCGATCATCGGTCTCTCGTCCTTCGTAACAAAGAGCCGAGTAAGAACATCGTGAAAACACTCTTACGCGTTACGATACTTTGATCATTGTGATATTTGGAAATTTAGATAGCAAATATTGATTTTTTCTCTCTCTCTCTCTCTCTCTCTCTGAAGAATTATTTCTTTCTTCCGTTCACTTTTCGTAAACAAATCGCAGATCGCCATCCCTCCATATAGGTTAGAATGGAACGATTCGAATCCGTTCAGCGATTTACAATCGATCGGATCGATCTAATGATATAGAGAAAATCGATATTAAATTCGTCTGGACACGAATCGAGTATTTTTTCATTTTTTTTTTTTTTTAAAAGTAAAAAATACTTGCGATACGTGTTTCCACGATAACCATGATTGTAAATGGAAAATTGAAAATCGAGGGATATTGTGACCGCGTAAAGTATGTACACACCTGCGCGTACATTCGACAGATATAATGCTCGTTAAAAAGGGAAAATAAAAGAAAAAAAGGAAAAAAGAAGGAAAAATAAACGATTATGATACGCTGGCGTATCATTTGAAAATTTTTAAAAAGATTACTAAAAATTCGTTTCCTTTTTTTTTTTTTTTCCCTCTTTTTTTTGTTTCTTTCTCGTATGTATATGTACATGTATCAGCAATTATATTTTAACAAAGTATGCTCGTTTGGTAAATAAAGTTCAAAAAAAAAAAAAAAAAAAAAAAAAGAGAAAAGAAACGAAAAAGTGTATAATAAAGAGAAGAAAAAAAAAAGTCGGGGATTGTTCGCTTCGATCGCGATTACAACAAATCTAATTATCCTAATACATTACTTGTATTTGTTTATAATATACCACGTAACAACAAGGAAAAAATACTGAATTACACGAGGGCGCCTTGTTTAAAGGCGCACGCACATACGCACGCACATATGCGAACCCCATCGATGTTTTCGCAAAAGAGTTTTTCTTCGTTTATTGGCAAAATACGATGTATAATACTTGTCACTGGTAAGTTTGCATGATCTTGCTAAATCTATTAGATTGCTGGACGCAATGTTAAATCGCAATCATTCGCGATTAATTAGTGAATTCATTGTCGATCATATTGATCATGTTGAATTTTCATTTTTTTTTCTTTGAGAAACAATTATGAACGATGTCGAAATACCGTTCTTTTTTTCGTGTAAAAACAGCGCGAACCACAAAAGTCATTCATCGATGAAATACGGAAGAAAAAAAAAAAAGTGAGCAAATGCTTCGAAAAGTGAAGTATAAATTTCATTTCGATCCTTTTTCGTCTTTAACCAAATAATTATTTATCGCATTTAATATAGTAATGCTATAATACGACGTTTTGTTATCCATCAAAAGAGATAGTCGTCACTCGTTTTTTTTTTTCTTTCATTCTCTCGAAATACAAGATCTAAAAATATATATATATATATATATGTATATATAAGACGTATCACCATCATCATCATCATTATCAAAGCATCATGACATCGAAACAATGATCGTCGTAATATTAATTTTTATTTAAGTTTCGGACATTTGCCAATCTTCGCGCTGTCGTTCGATATTCTTGTGCTATGCTTGGTGTGAGAATTTTAAATTATTCATGGGGTATAAAAATATCACAAATTAACTTACAAAAACTCACAGAAACTATAATATTCATATTGGAGTTTTGTTACATAACGATCATCGTTTTATCGCACGTTCAACTAATCACAATTCTTTCTATTCTCGTGCGTGCATTTCAACTGAAAGTACCATACTATTGAAACGTATAAATATGTGTTCAAAAATTAATTATACAAAATGATGGAAAAAAAAAAAAAAAAAAAAAAAGAAGAAAAATATGTATTTTCTTTTGTGAAAATTTCTTCTCGATGAAATGTGTATGTAACGACGCTTGTATATAATTGACTAACAAAATACAATTATTCTTTATATGGAGAGAAATTTCACTAAAAATTTAATATTAAAGAAAAATCGTTGATTCGGTGACGATATTATATAATCAAATATTAGAAAAATTATATTGATATTTATCCGTGATGAGCAATCATTATTGATCGATTAAATTATTTCAAAACTAGTTTATCTAAATGTGACATAATGATTAGCTATGAATAAAAAATAAAGAGGAAGACAAATTATTAAATGTCTACATATTAGCACTTTGGTGCATAACAATGTGCACACACAGCACACACATATACACACATATACACATACATGCACGCAGACAGACACACAGACGTATACGAAAGTATGCACGCACACTTCTTTTCTTTTCGATGTATATTTACACATGATTAACGCGCTTTGTTGAATACAAAATACCTGTGCGTGGACCTATGTACGTTTCTTTTGCTCGTTTCATCTGTTTTTTTCGTTTTCTTTTTTTTTTTTTTTTTTTTAGGCAAACTTACGTCATGGGGCATTATAAATATAGTCATTGTATAATCTAATAGTAATTAAGTAATCCTAAAAATAAATATCTATCACAAAAGACTGGTTTACATAGTAAGTGGCTTTTGCGGGTTACGGGTTTATTCCCGGTGTCAACATACTCGTGTTAACTTTACTCTTTCCTCGGCGACATGAATTGAATTACACATCAATCGCGGCGAGTTCTTACTCTAAATATTTACAAATTATACGTCAATAGTACTTTCTAGTTTTCTTCTTTTGAAGTTTTTTTTTTTTTTTTTTCCATGAAAACTAAAACACAATAAAATAAGCTATCGTTCGTTCATATCTCGTTCATATCACGTTCATATCATCATACATCACAAAAATAATGTTCATGACACAATAAATTTATCAAACTGTACGATTGCCGTGACTATTAACTTTGTTGTTTAATGATCAGAACGATTCTGCTTGATAGTTTTTCAATAATTATTTTGCACATTGTAAGTGAAAACGTTCATGCATGAAACATGACGAATCAGTTACGAAGAAGAAAAAAAAATCATTTTTTATCATTTTTTCAAACGGCACAGTCTTTGTTCTCACGAACGATTCGTTCATGATTAGTGTATCTTAACAATGGAGCCCCTACATTTACTACTGCACTTGGTTCTTCCTCATTATTCACGGAACATGTAACGATTTCCTCTAAAAATAGATATAATAGATAAATTTTAGGATAATAGTAAAGAAAAAAAAAGAAAAAAAAAAAATATAAATATTTCTACTTACCGGGTAAACATAATTGTAATTGATCGTTACTAGGATTGGTACTATCTCCTGTACCGCTGTCTTTACTATGCTGGGAACTCGTCTCCAAATATATATGTGTTTGCGTATCTGCTACAGTACCTGTTAAAGTCGACGTTGGTTGTGCATGCGGTCTACCTTGAGCAACATTATTCAATCGTCTTCTAGTTTGATAGATTATAACTACCCACACTATAGATGTACCAACAGCGCAACATACAACTGTGATTATTATCAAACCAAGTATATCGTCTTCGTTTACCGACACGGGGCTGGGGGTCGAAATCGGAGCTATAGAACAAGCAACATTTTTGTATTACATTTTATTTTAAATTTTGAAGAAGAAAAGAAAAACAAAATATTTAACTGAAAAAAATATTTTACCTGGTTTTACAGTAAGATGAGAGGCACCAACAACACTGCCCAATGAATTGCTCATTTCACATTCGTAACTACCAGCGTCACTAATTCTAGTGTCGACAATAATTAAAAGCTGATCTTCAGCAGTGAAAAAATGTCGTTCAGTCGCTAATAGAGGATTACCATTTTTACGCCAAGATAACTTTGGTCTGGGCATACCACTTGCCATACACTCTAATACGATCGAGCCACCAACTGTCACTTCTTTATTTTCCATCGGTTTTACAAACGACGGTGTTTCTTTTTAAAGAAAAAAGATGAAAAAAAAAAAAATCATAATCCCAAATTATTTACCAAGAAACGGCAATTTCGTATACCTATTTTCATATCAAACAATTATGTAAAAATTTACCTAATATTGTGAGAGTAGCATTTGCAACGATTAAGCCAGCAAGATTTTGCGCGGTACACGAGTAAACGCCGCTATCAGCAGTTTTCACATCGACAATGAATAATACATCGTCAGTCGGCATCATATGCATTCTTCTCTCTCTTGCCGCTGGAAAATCATTACCACCATCCTTTTGCCATGCTATTTGCGGTGATGGTTGCCCTTCTGCTGAACATTCGAGGCGAGCAGTGCTTCCAGCAATTACACGTATATCATGTGGAATTTTTGAAAAAGATGGATATACTATAATAAAAATTTTCATTATTATTTGTGATATATTTCTACAGATGAGATATTATATGTTAATAATTCAAGATTGAATTAATATAACTCACTTAAAATGCTTAATTTTGCCTTTGTAGAATATGTTGTTCCGTATGTATTGGTTACCATACACTGATATTTTCCAGCATTTGCATGAGTAACGTTAGTGAGATGTAAAATAGAAGTTGCCTCTGTTACTCCATTCTCCGTAGAATCAGTGTTTATTTGTAAATTCTCATCATTAATTTCAATATTATCGTGTTTCCAAGTAAAATGTAGTCTTGCTATAGCGGTACTAGTTGCTCGACAAACCAATGTCACATTGTCTCCTTTAATACCCATCTGACTTTTAGGTTCCTCGATGATTCTTGGCTTTGGATATTCATCTGAATCCCATATATTTGCAACATTTTTGTATCAATAATGAATTTATATGAAATAAAATTATGTTAAAAGTATAATTTTAGATCGTTAAACTAACCGCATGTAAAATTTTTATGATGAAGTTGAGTTAATGACATTCCTTGTAACCAATGTGGAAACCCGCAATAAACTTCTGCATCGGTATAACTATGCTCACGTAACCACATACTTAACCATTGTAAGCCACAATCACAAACTAAAACACCTTTACACAACAAAGATAAAAATAGATAAAAATGAATGCAAATATTAAATCACAAAACATTATAAACATATTTATATACTTATACATACTCGAATTCATTCTCAATTTAGTCAATTTAGTCATTGAAACGAATGCATTTTCCTGAATACTTGTTATATTATTTCCACTTAAATCCAATTCGGTTACATTACTTAATCCGGTAAACGCATTTTTGTTTATCGATTTTATTCTATTGTGCGCTAATCCTAGTTTCCATAATTGTCCAAGTGGATCAAAGGCACCATTAATATCTTCCACCATGTACGAAATTTTATTAAATTTCAATTCCCTTTGACAATATAATATGATTATTATAAGGAATTTGTTGGATTTTTATAAATCTTCATGTCGTTACTGTATGATATATTATACGTACAATATCTGTAGATTAGGAGTTGAACTAAATGCGCCATCTGCAATGTATGTAATCTGATTGTGATCCAGTTTAAGTTTTTTCAATTTTTCCAAAAATTCAAAAGTATCTCGTTCAATTGTAGATATTTCATTGTATGATAAATCTCTGCAAATATATCTTTCATTACAATCGAATAAATTGATAAAATGATAAATTTTGTTAATTTTCTATTACAGTGTATTACAGAATTAAAATATTACTAACAATTCGATGATTTCTTTACACCTATCCCATGCTTGTATTTCAATGGTGCGTATTCGATTGTGTGATAACGTTAATTTTTGTAAATGTTCTAATCCAAACAAACCACCTTTTCTCACCATAGTTAATAAGTTAAAATCAAGTTCTAGAATCGTTAAATTTTCGAGAGGCCAAAACGCACCATCATCTAATGTTTCAATTTTATTTTTTTTTAAATGTAATTCTTTTAGATTTTTTAAACCTCTAAGGCTAAGTCCTTGGATTGTCTGCAATTCATTTCTATTTATTTCCCTAGAAAAAAAAACATTGTATATTAATCATATAATCAATATATATAAATAATGATATAAACAATAATGATGAAAAAAATCATATGATAATTTCTCACAATATACGCAATTTTTTCAAGTTTGTAAAAAGATCTTTCAATTGCGTCAAATGATTTTTATTCAATCGTAATTCTTCCAATGAAGTTAAATTATCTAAACTTCCATTTTCAATGACTTTTATTTGATTTTTATTTAAATTTCTGTAAGAAAATAAGAAAAATTTTAAATAGGTTTACAAATTATATTACAAGTTTTATACATTCAAGAATAATGAAGTCGTTCCATACAAATGTGTAAGGCAATTAGGTGCAAGAAAGGATCCGTTTCGAATAACACTTATTTTATTTCCACTAAGATCCAAATTTTGAAGTCGTTGCAAGTTAAGTAATGCAGTTCCATTTATATCGGTAATTGAATTGTGAGCTCTATAAAAACAGAATATTATTTATTTTTATATTGTTATATTATTTTTTTCTTATAATCTCTACTATCCTCACAATATTTAATAATAATAATAATAATAATAATAATAATATAAGCAATATACTTACAATGCAAGATGTGTTATGTTTTTAACAAAAAACATGTCTGGCACTTGTGTTAATTGGTTTTTATTTACTTTAAGCATTTGTAAATGCGTACCTTCTGATAGAATAATTTTAAAGTCATCTCCAAATTTGTTTCCACTGAGATCTCTTGAATAATTAGTAATAATATCAAAATATTAATTAAAATAATTCTTTTTAAAGATACATCATCACTTGAACTATAATATTTTTTTATTTTTAAAAATATTACTCACAATTCTTTCAATTTAGTTAAATGTAATAAGACATCGGGCTCCAAACTAGCTATATTGTTCCCCTTTAATCCTCTGCAAAAAAAACAAAATTTTTTATGTTTTTTATTTATTGTTTATCTACTTATCTACTTATCTAACATAATCAATATATTTTATATTTAATTTAATATATATACATGGATATAATAATTATCATTCATGAATATATATATTATATATATAATATATTTGTATAATATTTAAAATTTAACTATAAATGATACAAATATAAAGAAAAATATTTTTCATTTCAATTTTGTTCTCTTTAATTCCATCAAGTATTAAGTATTAAATCTTTAAAAGTATATTTGAAAAAGAAAATTTGTTTTTCAATATTCAATCTTATTTGTTAATGTTTAAAATAAAACTACATAATATTTTATTTGTATATAATAAATAAAGAGTAATAATTACAAATTAATTGATAAATATTAAAATATTATAATAATAATAAATTATGATTTAATTATATATTAATTATTTATTTTGATTATATTAATGTTGTATTTATCCATAGTGGACTCAATAAATTACATAATCTTAGTAAAGAAAAGTTAGTTTTATAGAATATTTATAAATTAACAATAATAAATTTTCTAAATAAGAGTCTGCAAGATTAAAATAATAATATATAGTATTTATATTGATTTATTTAATGAAATCGAGATCATTATCATTTATGTTCACATTTCTATTATAAATTTACAATGTATTCTCTTATCTTGTCAGATCATGTTACACTGCATACATAGTTTTTAGTTTAAATTTTAAGTAATGAATATCTAATGTATTCTAATCTAATTTTGAACCAATTTAACAGGAAGTTAAAAAAGAATACAATTTTAATGATAATTCATTAAATAACAAAACTATCGATATTAAATATCACGATGTTCTGATGAATTTTCGAAAACAAGTCGAATTAAAACAAACCATGAAAGACAATACAATGGTGATGATAATACAATGATGATGTACATTTTTCTTGATAGGATAATATGCAATTATTTACTTACAAGATCTCTGTCCATGGTGGTAGTCCGCTGGGTGCTCCAATCAATTGTAAGTTAATGCAGTCCACCACATTTCCAAGACAGTCACACTCAACAGGACATTGATTATCCTTTGTGTTGCCATACGATATCTTGTTGGCTTTTATAAAATTTGATGAAGTTACAAATAATATTGATAATATAACAATCGCCCATTTGTATTTCCACACAAATCGATGATCGAAAAAAATTTGTTCTGTATTCGACATTGTATACACCGTCGTACTGTTTCGCTTAAAATTTATTTCGTAACTGTACACTGCGTACTAATAGTTTTCTCCATAGCGATTCGTGGAATAACGGCAACATTTCTTGTAAAAGCATCACCGTAATAATATAAAATTACCACGTTCTATCGATTAAAAACAAACTTGTCTCTTAAAAACGCTTCAACCTACACACCATGATGACGCCCACGGACCGATGCGAAACTCCCTCACTGATTGCGCGATACTATTCTTTCTCTCTTTCTCTCTCTTTTTTTCTTTCTTTCTGTCTTTCCCATGTATCTATTTCTTCACAATGATCCAACCTTCATATTACTAGAAATTTATTTCCTAGCTAGTAATATTTTCTAAGTATAGTAGCGAACCATATATGTTTAATAAAAAATAAGGATCAAGATTTACTTTTAAGTTTTCCACATAAGTTAATAAATTATTCATTGTATATAAAAAGTACTTGAAAACAATCAAAATAAATTGTCACTAGCTTATATATTTTTATTCGATGAATATATATTAATATTTCTAATGCTATCGTAAAATATGTAGAATTATTTACAAAACTGGTTTATACATGTACATATATTTAATTGCAAAATATGTATACTATGAAATGTATATTATGAAATATCTCAAGATTACTTTATTTTAATTAATATTCAGCACAAAAATATTCTATGATTATTTTTTTTCATTATAGTTTTATATAATATGAAAATTCTCGTAGAATGAATTTTAATTTACGATCAAAAGAGAATGAAATTTATTTAATAAATTATTTAAATTATTATATTAATTATATTATATTAAATTTAATAAATAAGGGTAGGTATTGTTGAAGAAATCATAAATTGTTACTAAATACTTATATTTGTATTATTATTATTAGATCACTATTTTTATATTTATATTTTGTCAATAAATCACTATTTCACAGCATCACTTTTTTTCCAAACAAATCAATAACATTACACACATGAAGCTCTCATAAAACATTAAAATATTTTCGTCCAAGTAGGAAATATATGTATGCATATGCGTACGTATATTCTTAAAAGAATATATATACATTTACATTCTTTATATGAAATCGATCGAATCGTTGAATTTTTATATATTATCAACTTTATGTATTGGAAAATTATAATAATTATTATAATTTTTTATTGTTATTAAATTTTATTTACGAGTTTTAAGTCCATGTGAAAATCTAAATTGAATAACTTACTCATCGTGCAATTTCTTTGTTCAAATTTCGATTATATCGAACTTGAATTGATCAACTTTAAACTATTACGCGAGCCCCGTTCTTTCATTTGTAGTTGAAATTGCATTTTGAATTTCAATGATAACATTCACAAAAATCTTAAGATGTATATTTTTATGAATATCTTTATAAAAATAAAGAATGATTTTTTTTTCTTCTTATTTGTAGATATCTATTGTGTTATGTATTCATTACTAACAGCAAAAAAAATAAATGGAAAAACATTAAAATAATACTTATTTAATTCCATTGAATAAGACTTTGATAATTGCACTGCTTATGATGAAAAATATTAACGCGATAATACATATGATGCTCGCTATAACCATAATTATACAAATATACAAATTTTTTCCGATGAATTGAAACTTTCAAATAATTTAAATGCATTGTAATGCATATATAAAAAGTATATATAAATGATAAATAATAATATGAATATATAATCATAAGCAGTTTTTGTGTAAAATAATTCGGATTATACGTAAGATTCGAATTTTAATATTTTTGTTTTCCACGTTTCTAAAGATGAAATCAAATATTTGAAAATATGAAACCTTTGCAACTATTAAGTTAAAAATGTACATAATGTGACATTTTGTGATGAATATTATTCATGATATTCACAATGCGTATAATTGTCTATAATTACTTGACCAAATCACCAAAGTCAAGTAGCTGCTATTCTTTATTCAACTTAAAGTGTTTTCAGCAAAATCTTACATCTCTTGGTTGCTCCAGTTACTTGAGCATAAAATAGGATATCTTTTGCAGCCATATGAAAGGAAAGCTACTTTAGATTTAGCAGAAAATTAATAACTATGGCGATTGCATTTTGATCGTAAATACACTTTACTTCTTTTTATGATCCATGTGCAGAATATTACCCTGTAAGAGGGAATGATGTCTATATAGAAGAAATTTCTAATTTCTTATAATACAGTATTATTATTAGCATGCGAACAGATATATTTGAATACAATGGCAAATTTAGCCATTAACAAGAAGAAAATATCCTTTTGCTACTTAGAAGCCATTATATGTGATAATAAAATTAATAATCTTTTCCAATTTCTCTGTTTCATCGCGATAATATAGTTTGATTACCGATTAGCTATTTCATTCTCCATCTCCTTGGTGTTAAGTGGTCGGATGATATGAACTAATCAATGCTGCATCTACAGGCTCCATGCACGATGGACAAGTCAAGGAACGCAGCAACCAATCATCGATACATACTGCATGATAAGTATGCATACAGGGTAAATAACGCACTTCCTCTCCCACCTGGAGCTCCATCATACATATCACGCATTCTCCTTTTTTAGTCCCATCATATTCTCTCATAGGCAAATGTTGAATAAGTCCTATGCGTTTTGCTATTCTAACTTGTTGTTCTTCTTCACTACCTGGTCCTAGATTAACACCAATGCCAATTTGTTGAAGATGAAGTTCCCTTGTAAAAACTGGTGCATAAGAAAAGGTTACAGCCTCCTGTGAAATCAAGTATAAGTTTAACCAAGTTCAAAAAGTTAATAAAATTTAGTAAAGTAACAAAATTTATTGTTAACTTCTTGAATAATAGAAATTTAACTGGATACTGTCAAATGTGACAAAACTCATGACAAAAATCAATTATTATGATTAATATGTATATATATACACACACACATATCTATACATATATATATATATATATATATATATATATCGTCATATCATTTTTATAAAAAAAAATGTTCTCATCGTAAATATAAAAGTAAAACCAAAGAAAAAAGATGAAATATAAAATATAAATATAACAAGGACGAAAAAAATAAGAAATAAAATTACAATTGGTCAAATTAAAGAAAGAAAATTACATTGTTAGGTATCGGAGGTCCAAGGCCTTCTTGTAAAGAACCGCTAGTCAATGTAGGAGGATCAGGATTGTTACTCAGCAAAGTGGTATTGTCCTGTTGACCGCTTCCAGCGCGTTTCAAACAATTTCCCATTTTGAAAGAACGTCAGTTCTAGCTTTGCGTTTCTCGGACAACGTACTTTGGTTCTTTAATCCCAACGTCACGATTAAACGATCACGATAACTTTGACGTGGGATATTTCGAGATCTGTCCCCATCATAAATTGCTTGTTTTTCCGCCGATACACGTAACGAAGTCCGTTTCGATCTTCGAACGGATGACAGTTCGTGTTTCGGGTGAAAATTCGGTATACGAATCTTTACCATCAAAACATCTTCCGTCGTCACATACCCGCACCACAGCTGAGTGCCCGACGCATCCAACAAGACGTAATGAGAAAAAAAAACAGGCCAGTTAGTCACAGATTGTGAAAAAACACTTTTCACATCCCTCGCGCTACGTTCTTCAAACGTTTAGTACACACCACCGCTTTCATCTTACTGCGTAGAAGGTCCTTCATTTTGATTCGTTGTTAGAAGCATGTCGCATTTTCCAACATCCAATCAGCGAGAAGTGATTCCATACAATATAAAGAGTTTGCACAAGTATAATTATGTTCTTTCCAAAATACATTCGGCAACTAACCTATGATTGGTTTGTTAAAATTCGACATATCGTGAAATCAGTCGTGAAACATAGCATGCGTTGTTTCTTTTAATTTAAATTTCGAGATTCGAAGCGATTCAAAAAAATCTTGCCATTATTTTTATGTTAGTTTCTAGTTAGTAACTTTTTAAATATATTTTCTAGGATTTAAAATATGCTATTTATCATTAATCAAATGTGAATAATGATTTCAAGAAGATATTTTAACGATAGAATGATTGTATAATATGTATAATATGAATAGCAAAGTTTAATCTAAAGTCTTATTTATTCATTGGATTAATTTTGTAGGATTGTGAAAATTTCTTATAAATCGATGTCATTAATTATTTTTTAATTTAAAAATAGTACGCAATTTGTAAAAATTTAATATTTTATTTGAGAATTTATATTACATACAAAAAAGTTTATTTATGTAAATGATGCAGTTTTGACCTTTTTAACTTTTAAACTTTTAAACTTTATTTTATATATAATAGATCTTGAACAACTCGTAATTGATCAATTATTTGCGTTTATTTTGCAAAGAAAATGTATAAAAAATTATCACTAATAATTTTTATTATTTTTAAATCGTAATTCTAAGAAATATAATTCAGATATTCGATTTTCCTTCGATTGTTTTTAAAAATTTTGATTTTGGTAGATAATAATCACAATACGAATAATGATAATTCTAAAATAAAAGAAAACAAAAAGTTTATTACTTATTATGACTATTAAAATAGTGTTAAAAAATTTTCTCAACGAGAAAGTAAGATAATAGAAAAAAGTATAATTACGAGGAACAGTGATCATAATGTAAACAATATTTGTACAAAATACGATATAAGAATCTTAGATAGACGGAAAGGATCGTTTTCGTGGTTATCTTATCTAGTTATGACCCGTAACCTTTAACAAACACGAAAAAAAAGAAGACCTTTGGTACTGATCCTCTCCCCTCTGAAAAGAGTAGAAGCGTAGTTAGTTCGATGTCGTTGTCCATTCGGTCAGCGAAAACGATTGGGGCAGGAAGCACTTACTTAACCGATCTATCGTGTCGTTGTGCTTCCCACCAAACGAGTACCGCCGCGGCCTGTTTTGCACCCCAATTCCGTCCTTAGTTCGATCTTTCCGCTCGATCAGTGAATCCTTGATACAGTATCTATATATCTTCGATTCGGTATACCATTTCATCTTTCATCTTAATTGTTTCGAACTTTATTTCATTATTTTTTTTATTAAATTTTCGAAATCATTCGATATCTAAGGGCTAAAACTGAAGGGATCGCGAAGAGTGAGAGAGAAAAAAGAAAAAAAGAAGAGAGGAAAGGAAACATCGGATTGTATTTCGGTCAAAGGTGTTCTAGTGTTGAATCGCGCGTGATCTCATTCCAGTTTGAAAGTTACAACGAAAAAAAATTTTTCGTCCAAGGGGATGAAGGGGATTTATCGATGAACGAATAATCAGATATTCAACTCGGCTGCCATAACCAGCAATATGATTTGGAATCAGGGACCAGGATTGTGGGGCCAAGGGATCATTTTTTTTCTCCCGACGATCTGTTTCGTACTCGGTGCACAAGCTGGTAATATTAATTTTTTCAAGATCAAACGAAATCAAATTTATAAAATAATTTATCGTTTCGTTAATATCGGTCGATTTTTTATTTTTATTTTTATTTTTTATTTTTTTTATTTTTTTTATCATTCAGTTATCTATATGGCGCGTGTTATTCAACTTTTCTTTCCAAGAATTTATATCTTAGAACGTGTACGAATATATGCGTATCGGTCGTCTCGTTATCTCGCTAAAGTGCAACAAATATCTGTACCATATATACTATATATATATATATATATATATATATATATATATATATATATATATATATATATTGGATTTCTAAGTAAGAATAAATATAATAAAACGAAGCTTTGTTCCACTGGATGACTCAAAATCTCATTCACAGAAATTGTCAAAGAATCAACATCGTGTGGCCGAACGAGATGCAAAGGTAAACAAATACGTATCTAAAGATCCTCCAAGATAGAATATCTCGGATAAGGAAAAGCTGATTGATCAAAAATATATATTTACAGCGACGGGTAGCGAAAAATTCAAATACGAAGAGAACGTGTCGTATTGGTATAGATATTCGGTGGATGTGAGCACGAATCTGGCCGCGAATTCAAACGCGTCGTCGTCAATTTTATCGTCGCCCGATTTTCCCGACAACGAGTCAACGTTACGACTGGACGCGGATTTGTTGATTCGTTTCAACGGGCCTTGCGAGGCTAGCCTCAGATTCGAGAACACGAGCCTGACCCACGATCGTCGAACATACAATCCAGAATTTCCTGATCGGGCCGGCGCGGATTTCAAGGCGAATCTGGAACGTTTCCCGTTGAGATTCACTTTCGACGACGGTCGAATAGACGAGTTATGCCCGAACAGGCGGGAGCCGATATGGGCGTTGAATCTGAAGAGGGGAGTGCTGTCGATGCTGCAGAACACTATGCACAGATTCGACGTGGATCACCGCGCCACCGATCTGGACGTGAACGGTGTCTGCGAGACGAATTACCGCTTCCACGGAGCGAAACGAACCAGCCTGATCGTGAAGAGAACGAAAGATTTGTCGAACTGCGTCCACGGTTCCAAATATTTCTCCGTGATCCGTTCCAACTCGTACAAAAGTCCACGTTCCGACTCTCGCGCGTCTCCTCGCCACCCGCTCCTCGCGTCTCGCGTCGACTGCGAGTTGACAATCGATCGTAAAATCTACGAAAAGATCACGTGCAAGGAGTTGCACCAATTGCTGCCGTTGTCGAGCGGCGACACGGGCGCGAGGACCGAGTCCACAGCCACGCTTCGATTGATCGAGGAATCGAGGGACGAGTATCACGGTTTCGATGACGGTTATGAAGCGGGCGACGAGTACGGGGCCACTGAGCGAGGGGAGGATGAGGAGGAAGAGGAGGGAGAGGAGGAGGAGAGACGAGAGAGATCGAATCGCGGGAAAAGAAGCAGCAACTTGCTATACGATTATTCGAAAACGCCGAGGACGATGCACGGCGAGTTGAGAAGTTCGAGGGATTTGTTGAAGGTTATGTGCAGGTTAGGAATAAATACGGACGAGTTGGAACAACGATTCTCCGAGGCGTTCACCGCGTTTGTTCAATCGGCGCGATTTCTCGATTATCCCTCGTTGTCGCAATTGTTCGCAAGAGCGGACGGTATTTGCAAAACCGGCAAGTGAGTAGCGGCCACTTTATCGATTTTTCGATCGATAATCATCGTCCCGCGACGATGCACGATTTTTCTTCCATTTTTCTTTCATCTTCCTTTCCAGGAGACACATCGTGAACGCGTTGCCATTCGTCGGTAGCAACGCTGCGCTGAACGTGATGAGAGATTTGATGGTAAAACGATACGTGGATCAAACAACGATCGACATGTGGATAATTGCGTTCGCGTTCATCCCGCAACCGGATCGAAACACGATCAATATTTTATCGCCCCTACTCGAGCTTCGCCAACTTTCGGAAACTCAATTCATATTGAGCTATTCCGCGACGATATACGCTTTTTGCTCAAACCAGGGCGTGCAACGTTGCGTCAACGTCGAACAAGTGACGCGATTTCTTTCATATTTAGAGCAAAAAATCGAGAAGGGTTGCGCACCTCGAACGCATTCCTCTTCTACGAACAAGGAGGTACGTTTCAAGATAAATAAAGTTCGAGGAACGTTTCGATTGTTTTCGTTTCCTTTTTTTACTTTTGATTTTACAGACATTAGAGGCGTTGAAAGCGATCGGAAATATGGGTTTAGAGACGGAGAGATTGTCAAAATTATTGAAAGAATGTATAGACGACGTGGGAGGATTTCTGCCGATGGAGATCCGCGTAGCGAGTATCGATGCCCATCGTAGAATGCCATCTTGCGAGAGAACGCGAGACCTTTATTTTCTGAATTACTATCGAAATTTTAGCATGGACACCGAATTACGCATTGCTTCTTACCTGCAAGTGATGCGTTGTCCCGATTATAACATCGTGAAAACGATCAAACACACTTTGAAGTTGGAGGAGATTAATCAAGGTACTTTTCTTTCCTAATTTTTTTTTTTTTATCGAAATCGATGTTGAAAAATCCACGTTACGATTATACGATTCTCGAAACTCTTTACCCACAGTTGGTACATTCGTTTGGAGCCATTTAACCAATATTTACAATTCCGCTTCGCCGACCAAAGTGGAAATTCAAAGTCTGTTGACGGATCGCGATCTCAACGACAAGTTCAACAATGACAGAAGAAAGTTTTCGCGGAATTACGACGGTTCCTTCTTTTCCGAGGAGTACAATTTCGGCGCCAATTACCAAGGGAATCTAATCTTCTCTCCTAAATCCTACATACCTAGATCACTTACGTTTAACCTGACTTTCGATCTGTTTGGCGAATCCGTAAACGTTGTCGAAGTGACGACCAGACTCGAAGGGCTTGAATATTACGCGGAGAAATTTTTCGGTCCCGATGGACCGTACAGCAACGAGAAAGTATCGAATTTCTTTCTTCAATTATTTCGAAGCTTCAGAGCAGCTCCCGAACAGGAGGAGGATTATTGGAAACGCGTGAAACGGATACCGAACATTATCGACAATAATTTCAACGAGCCAAGAATCAGTCTTACTTACAAGGTGAGAGGGAGGGGGAAAAAAAACGTTTGACGATCGTCCGACGAAGCGTCATATCCGTCGATATAAACGATCATTTTTCGGTTTCGTGCAGGTGTTCGGGAATGATTTGAAATATTCGACGTTGAACGGCGATCGTGAAATTAGAGAAGCTTTGACACACTTGAATCCATGGGAGAAGTTTAAACAAATCATTTCTGGGAAAGAAATTCACCACGAAATAATGTTCTTGGATTTCACTTACGTGGTTCCAATGACGACGGGGCTGCCTGTACGTTTGGATCTTGCTGGCTCTGCGGCGTGCAATTTCAAGATGTCAGGATTATTGGATACCAGAGCGATCTCCAAGGCGGAAATCGAATTTATCAGCAACGTTGCACCCAGGTATGATTACGAATAGTTATATTTACAACATACACACGTAATACGTATCGATCGATCACGTTTACGCGTTTGATTCCTCTTTCCCCCTGTATGTGTACAGCATAAACGTTGACACGACCGGTAGCATGACGGTGGACGCCTTTTACAAGACGGCCGGAACTAAATTGCGGACAAACCTGTACTCTTCGGGCGCCGTTCAAATCCATCTAGAGGTGAAAGGTGTGCGCTCGATCAAACTCAGTTTAGGCCTACCGAATAAAAGGACGGAATTGTTCTCGATCGCCACCGATATTCTTTTGACGAGAGGTAACGGGGCCGAACACGAGGAAAAGCCGCTCGGAGTTCTGATCGCTGGCCAGCACAGCAACGATCAACCAAGTTTGACACGATCCTTGCCGAAGAACGTGATCGCCAACACGAGTTGCACTTGGGCCGCTCTTGACAGATTAGTAGGGTTGAAGCTGTGCCTCGATTATCAATTATCGAACGTCACCAAAAATCCTAACGCGCCTTACTTTATTTTGAACGGTCCCACGCTCTTCAAGATTGCCTTGATCAAAGCCGACCCGACTGCCAAAAATTACTTCTTCAAGTATACGTGGGAGAAGAACAAGGTATTCTTCTCTCCTTTTTTTTTTTTCTTTTTTTTTCCTTCTATTCAACGAACAAAGCTCGTTAACGTTTCCCTTTCGTTTTTATCGCAGGATGAAAATACTTTTAAAATCGCATACGACACGTCTGGGTCGCAAGTGAACAGGGAATTAAGCGCGATGATTTCCTTCGATGCGAAAACTCACAATGTTACCGTTTTATTGCGATCCGCTGGAAATTCTCTGGTGGCTGAAGGTAATGTGGCAATTGTGCTTCTTCGCAATAACGAGGAGATCGAATAACGAAAAATGTAGACACGAATTATTTATAATTTTTGTTTTTTAGGTACCTACAAGAGCACGGAAAACGAGACGGTTGTGGACATTGGTTTCGATATAAATGGCACCAAGCATCTGGACGCGAGTTTCGGCTACGCGATTAAAAGATTTCACTACGGATACACGTTTGCCCCTCAAATGCATCTGATCGTGAACAACGAACTGATCGCCGCTCTTCAAGGTTTTTTTTATCTCTATATATATTTTTCCCTATCTTTTTCTCATCAATTTCGAGAAATCGAAGAGAACACAATTTTTAATGATTGGCTGTTGGTTGAAGGTACGATCCGAAACGCTTCGAAAAATAACGTTTCCCAATGCAACGTGGATCTGACGTTTCAAACGAAGAAGGTGTGGAGCAAGCTGGTAGGTTACATCGCCCGCAGGAACATAAGCTTGACCAGCGTTTTCAACTTGGAGTATCAGTTGCAAACAATGCCGAAGAAGGAAACCGTTCGTCTCGAGCTATCGTCCTCGAATCGCTCCTCGAAAACTTTGACGCATAAAACGATCGATCTGAAGTTACACTCCACCGCGTATCCACAATTAAATACAGTGATAATCGCCTGGTACCAGCAAGCGCTCGGCCACCTCGAGTTGCACGCGGAAGTGAATTCGAGTCCGTATCTTATGGACGAGCGTCACAAACTTACCGCTCAATTGGTCATCTTTTATTCAAAAACGTATTTTCAAAATCAAGACACGAAGGTGAGCGCGTTAATCGCCATAACGAAACCAATTCAAAAATTGGACGTGAAAGCGAAGGTTAATCACTACTCTATGGGAGCAGAGTCGAAAACGAGCTTCTTGATAGGATACGCTCCAGGTCGGTTCCATATCTCTCTCGATTCATCTTGCTCGATCGCGTCCCTTCAATTCGTTCAAAATCAATTTGTTTTTCAGGAAAAGAGATCAGTTTAACGGTGAACTTGTTGATGCCACGTGGCCCAACGTTCGCCGTGGAGGGCCACGCGAACTTGACCATTCCAAACTTCAACTCGATGCTGGTCGACGTGCGAATCACGGAGAGATCGAAGCGAATGTACGAGCTGGATCTTTCGGGAACTTGGTTCAGCGGGCACAACGTGACGGCACGGGGCACCTACTCGGACAGATCGGTGGCAACCGTGGTCAGCCACAGTTTGAAACTCGTCTTGAAATCCCCTAGTTTCGCCAACGACATTCTCGTCCATTGCAAATTGTATCGTAATTACAGCGACATCAGGATCGATTTGCGGGTGGAGCAGGTGGATCGGGATAAGTACGCGTTCATCTTAAATCACACGGTTGCCACGCCGACAAATTCGATATCGTACGTGGAGGGAAGGTACAAGGGGAGCGTGTATTCGGTGACGACCGACGTGAACACCGAGCGGGAGATCCGAATGGAGATACACTTGGACAAGTGGCGAGACGTGCATCTCGCGTTGACAGGCATCAACGAGAGGAACGAGAAAGGGTTCGGGGCGGAAGTGAAATGGGACGCGAATCGTGACCCCGCGTTGAAGCTCGCCCTGTTCTCCTCCTTAAATTGGCAAACGATTCAATTGCTGCCGGCCGCTAACTCGGAGGAACAATTAACGGAGAGGAACGTTAGCGCTGTAGCAACCCTCACGTATCCGGGCCGTTTCGTTGTTTGCTCGTGTCAGGTAACGGCGCGCGGTTATTACGATTACATCGTGGACGCCTCGCTCGATTGGAATCCGGAACAAACGATCAAATTATTTATCGCGACGGAGTACAAGGTGAACGAGGTGATCAGGTTTACCAGTTTGGAGACACGATTGATCACACCCTTTGAAAATTGGAAGAAAACTGCTTTAAACGCTAGGCAAGTAGTTGGAAATTTTTGTCCCATTAATCTCGATCGGTGTATTTTCTCCACGACGAAGAATTGTGTATTACGAAGTTACGAGTAAAGTTACTTCGAATAATTTATCGAACAGTAATAACAATTGCAAATAATTGTAACGGCAAACAGCCGAGATTATATAAGAAGCGGATCGATTGTGATAGTTATTGTGAATATATGTTTTAATAAGTAATTGAAATAAAGTTACTTTTACAATGGGTTTACTATGCGTACATATACGTATATAATGAATCGGTTCGTATCGTTTTGCAGGTATACGAAGGAACGGAATCGGATAAAAGTGAGCAGCAGCGCGTATTGGAAGGATTCGCAACGATTGATCGCGGAGTTAGACGGGAGCGCGGAAAAACACGACGATGTTAGAGAGTGGAGGATCAATTATGGGTTGAACAGTTCTGTGCAATTCATTCCGTCCACTATCGTCAACATAACCCACAAAATAGTCAATTCGGAAATCGCCGACACTCGTCTATTGGCGAAATATCATCTGGATAAAGTTATCAACGCTTGGAGTATTTGGTATTTGGACAAAGAATCGGAGAATGTTTTCAACTTGACCGGTAATTTGCATTTCGAATCGCCGATAACTCGTTACAAGATGACCGACATGAGATGCCAATTGCAAGCGTTGCCGGATTGGAAGTTCTTAGGTGCGGCTAACTTGAATCTGGACAAGAAAATTTATACCGGAAGATTGGTGGGCGATTTGCATCTTTTGAAGGAATCCATGGTGGAATTCAACGTCACCACTCCGTTGGAAAAGTTCTCCCTCGTGCGTGGAAGATTCGGCCTCTCCGAGAAGAATAAACACGTGGTCGCGGAGATAGTGACACCTGTCGGTGATATCGGTTTCGAGGCGCTATGCCAATTCTTCACGCCGAATCACAATTTTAACGTCCAGCTATTGCTCGCAACCCCGTTGGAAATGGTTCGCAGGTTACTCACGATCGCCAAGTTGAACGAGCGAGAGGCCGATTTTCGTGTCGGATACAATCGTATGGTCGGTGGGTTTCAAGGTATTTGGCATTATCGCAACATCACTGATTTTCATTACAGATACGTACTATTTACGCCGCTCGATGGTTTCGAGGAGAGCGGAATCGTTGCCAAATTGATCGCGATAAACACCCAAGATAATTATTTCGAAATCGATACGGAATTCTCTTTAAGATTGTCCGATAAAAGATTAGGCGAGACGAAACTCGGTGCGAGAGCCAAAGCTGGTCCAAAACCTGCACCAGTCAACATACCTATTATCACGGCGAACAATCGCACGAAAATTGGAGAAACGCGGGATTACTCGCAGGAACATGACACTAATAGGGAGATGACCGAAGGAAAAAAAGATATTATCGAAGAGGAGGGGATGGAAGAAATCATGGAGGAGGAGGAGGAGGAAGAGGAAACTAACCTTCATTGGCACGCGGAATTCGACGTTTGTCTCGCGATTGTCGAGCCTGTCGAAGGAGAACTGGATGTCGATAAAGAAGGATCGACTTACAAGGTTGCCGGATCTTTGCGATATTTCGATAAAAAGATTCTATTGGACGACACATTCTGGATGGAGGATCTCTTCAATATTAAAAACGAATTGAACGTGATCGTTCCGTTCAAGTTCGTTAACGAGATCGTTTGCGTAAATTCGTTCATCGTCGATCTAGAGACGATCGATTATAAAATGGAAGTGATCGTAAACGTGCGACAAAATACGACTTGGTACGAGACCGGATTGTTCGTGCTTTACGCTTATCGCGAGAACGAATCGGACGACTCGCAGATGCACGCGTTACAATTGAATTTGAAAACTCCTCTGGAATCTATAAAGTTCGTGCGCACGAGTACCAGCCTGGACATCGATGAGAACGTTTACAGGGCAAAAGTCGATATTCGCGCGCCGAATAGTACGATCGATTTGTCCGGAACTCTCGAATCGGAAGAAACTTTAACGGATACGACTCTTGTTGTCGAAATCGATACACCGTTGCTCAAGTTACCGAAATCCACCGTCACCGCTAAACGTGAATTTACCGTGAAAGAAAAATACGCGAGAGTGACCTGTGAAATAGCCGAACCCATCTCGCTTTCGTTCCAATCGAACTGGTACGCGACGGAAAATCATATCAAAGCTCTCGTTGCTTTCAAATCTTGGATAGAGTTATTGAAAAACGTCGAAATCCAGCTTTCTTATTCGAACACGATCGCGAGCAACGGTACCGCGAATTTGAACATTTTAGCGAGACACTTGCTCAATCACCATTATAAATTATCGGGGAATTATAGCAAAGATGGTATCATGAAAGTTGAGCTGTACACTCCCGCCTCGAGTAATAAGCCACATTTCGATTTTCACGGCGAAACCGCGAAAATGGCTTCAAACGATTCAAAAGTGCGCGCGTTTAACGGCCAATTGCGTAATCGCGTAACAATGGAAACGCGCAATGTTTCTGGTACCTTTGAATCGACGGAAAATGGTTGTTTGCGCGCTCTTAACGTGACAGTGTGGCCAAAGGAAGGCGAAATCGATAACAAGAATATGTTACTTGTGAAATTGAAGAAAGAAGAGCACGGATTGAACGTTGATTTGATAGGTCACGCGATAAACGGATCGATCGATGCAAAATTGATCGATTCTTTGAATTGGGATGTGCGAGTCGATGCGAATATCCTTAAATCGTCAGGCGAAAAAAATCGAATTGGATTGATCGCTTTTACGAAGATCGAGAAGAATGGTAACGCGACGTTGTACGTTGGCGCTGAAACACCATTGGCCGAGATTCGAAACGCGAGTTTGGAGGGAAGTGTGTTAACGTCGAACAACAGCGGTGACGTTCGGTTGATTAATTGGTTGAACGAGCAATCTCGATACGTGACCGTTCAATGGAAGTTGTTATACATGGAAGATTTGTTAGGAAGAGTATTGATCGGACATCAAGGATCGAAAAACGCGGAGGATAAAGTCGTCGACAGCCGATTATTTTTCAAGAATCCTCGTCACGCGTTCAGAAACGTGGACCTTGGTTTCGATTTGGACGTCGATCGCGAGAAATGGAAATTCGCGGCGAACGCGACGATCGGATTTCGTAATCACGAGAATATCGACGGAGTGTTCACCGTTAGATTACCACCTCCCAACAACGACGATCATCGTCTTCTCGTTAGCTATCACGGCAACCAAGGTGTCAAAGATGCGTCTTACGTGATCGGCTACAACGCTCTGCGCGCCAAAGTCAACTATGCTTCCGATGGCTCGGTACGTGTGTGTGTGTGTGTGTATGTGTGTGTGCGTGTGTTTTCATATTCGGTCGATATGGTAGATCAAATGTAGATCAAATGGTAATAATGATATGTCTGTACAGATACACATGGATACGGGAGACATCAACGGACATATTCGAGCCTCCTGGGGAATGTTGCCTGTTCAATCCGTGAATAACGTGTTCAATTTAAGCTTCGACAATAAAGAGATCGAACTGAGATATTCGCTGTACACTCCGAAATTTCAACAACAAGAAACGTTAGTTCTCTTGTTCGATTATAACGCTATGGACCAGTCGAGCGACAAACGGTCGATAAACGCCAAACTTTATTATCCAGCGAGCACGCGCATCGCCTCGGCAAACGTATCGTACGAAAGTTTGATGAACGTGAACGGGACCATAGATTCCATCTTACCTTTGACCAATATTTCCCAGTTAGGCTGCCAATTCATCGTGTTCACCACTCTGTAAGTCGAATCTTTCGTCGTTTACTCGTTTTCGATCGTAAATAATTACAATATCAATAATTACGTGTTGCAGGCAACGAAACAGAAGATACGCGAAAGTGTATTGGCCGCAGAACATCGCGATCCTCGATTCCGATTACAATTATCGAAGCGAAAAGTTGAACTCGGATCTCGAAGGAATATTGCACGCGGAAATTCCTTTGAACACGCGCCATGTCGGTCATTTGACGTACGGTTACAAGAAACGGCCACAAACGACCACCGGTTATTCCAAATTAACGTACAACGGGAATAATGTTCTTCACGGTCGATACAATTCGACGAGCGTGTCGAGGGCCGGTTTCGAAAAAGATCATACGCGAATCATGATCGAAAACTCGTATAAACCGATAGGCATCGTTTATATAAATAAGTACGAGTACAGTGCGGGGAACGAAGGAACGAATTATCCAACGGTGGAATTCAAACATGTCAACTTGTACCGATTGGACAACGAAACGGCGTTCAACGTGGTGGGTGAATCGTGGATCAAAACTACTCACACCGGCCAAGATATCCGGTTGAAGGCGATGCACTCGAACAAGACCGTGCAATTGAAGACCGAGTATCAAGTTTTGCCAGGTGAATTCGAGCAAACAAGCTGGTTCAGTCTGGCTCCTGACGTTTGGATTTCTTATTCCGTAAACATTTTGAACAAAACGACCGAGGACGTGGAGAATCAATTTATGGTTCTGAACGTCTCTTATCCCCGAAGAAATTTCAGCCTCGACGGTTTTTATTGGATCAACAGCGAGAAACTCGAGTCCGAGTTGAAACTCGACTGGGACAGAGAGACGGAAAGCCCTAAAACTGTGGGGGCGCTGTTCGACTGGAGAAAACTGTCATCATCGGACGATAAGAACGATGTGCATCACCGAGCCAGTCTCGCTTTGAAGCATCCCAGCTTTTCGAAACGGGCCTGTTTGACGGGCGAGTTAGCGAAAATTAATTCCAAAGATTCGATCAATTTCACTCTCACGGCCGATTATTCCACCGATCCGAGCAAATTGTTCGTGCTGTCCGCCACGTTGAAAAACGAAAGTAATTTACCGATTTTCAACAGATACTCGTATCGAATAAGGGGCAGGCATCCAAGCACGAGATTCGATTTGAACGTGTACGGATTCGTGTTCAAAACGCATAACAACACGCTATTCGTGATTAAGAACGATGGAAATTACAAACGTAACTTTATAACCGGAGATACCGGAAAATTGAACGCGAGGCTCGATTTAGTTCGCGACGAACTGTTTTTCCAACGAGAGCACAACGAAGCTGCCAAATACTTGAACATTCGGTATTATTCGTTCGATGGCCGATACGTTGTTAACGGAAGTGTCGCGAATACGCCAAACTTGAACGCCACCGGCGCCTTTTTCCTCGATCCCAGTGAAAAATTAACGTGGATGATGGTCAACTACACTCCAGGTTAGCGTAATCTTTCGATAATCCATTCGTTCATAATTCATCGTATAATTTATTCGTAAAAATTGATCGACAGACGCCGTGGAAAGTTTACGAATGCACGGCAGAATTCCCGATGCCCGGAATGCTGTGTTCAACATTTGGAGAACGTACGAGGATGATCCAACCGTGTCAGATGTCTCTTTTTACTTGAAGCTCAACCACTCCCGACTCGTAACGTCCACGCTACGCTGGAGACCCGAGCTCAGGACCGATATCGTTGTACATGATCTTCCTTTTTCTTTTTTCTTCTTTTCCTTTTTCCCCTCCCTCATTTCGATTCTCGAAAAAAAGGAAAAAAGATTCCAAGCTGTTTTCGTTGCAGGCTCTCGTGAAAGGAACGGTGATAGACGCGTACGACGGTATAAACAACGATATCTATTATTGGAAGCAATACGTGAAAAGCGAAACCGTGAACATAGTTTCCGACGTGTGGGACGACGCTCAGCAAGATCTTCAAGAATTTCTCCAAGATTGGAAGTGAGTAATTAATTTTAACATTCTGCTATTTGCATTATTGTTGAAATGTATAATTGGTGATTTTATCATCGAGTAACGACAACGTGTTATCGCAGCAATCTGAACGAGCTTCGCACGGATTTGGAAGAGTTGAAGGTATATTTAAACGATTCTTACAACGCGAATGACTTTTATATCAAGGATATCGTGCATTTCGGATTATACGTGATCGACGAGTTGTCGTTACGGAGCCACATAGAATCCTTGCCGAGCATTTTGAACGAGATATGGGAGATAATGGGGGAATCTGGGCAAGCGATTAGAAACTCGTTGCTCTGGGTGATGGAAACGATCAAGGACACGTTTAACAAAATTCCCGAGTTCGTCACCGCTATTCTAAGAGGCGACATGATCTCCGAATTGGCCACCATAATCGACAAGATGCTCGAGAGATACGACAAGTTCGTGAAAGATCTTCACGTGTCGTTCGTCAAATACATATGGAATCTATGGGAGCAGATGTCCCAGTCGATCTCTCAACAATGGAATCGTTTCTTGCTGCTCGTGGAGCCGCTTTTCATCAGATTTATTCACTATCTGGAGACGGTCGTTTGGAAAGCGAGCAAAGAAGTTGTCGATTTTCTTTACGATCGAAGGAACGATCTCATCGCATCCCCCTATTTCGATCGTTTCAGTAATTTAACCCAAGACATCGACAAGTTTTATCGGGATATCAAGGCGAACGACATCGTGACCAACGTTCAAAAGTACTCGGCTTTGACGATACGTTTCTTGAAGGAGAGATATTTCACCTTCGTCCCGTTTGGCAAAGAGTTGAAGGACGTGGTTGACGAGATCGTGTCCGAATTGAAAGAATTGCAGAAACTGCCATCCATACGGTACAGTTTGGAAAAGATGCAACAGATCTACGACAGGGCGTACGACGTTTACGAATATTTCGAGATACGGGCGAAGATCGAAAACGCGATCCGACTGATTCACATGAAATTAATGGACGTGAGCCAGACAGCTTTGCAGGCTGAAAACAGGTACAGGGAAGCGAAAACAAAGTTCATCTTCGATCCTAGGCAGGGTCTCATGTGTTTCGAGCAAAAACTTCCCATGTCGTGGCATGCGTTCAACCAAACGCCTGAGTTTCACGAGATTCCCGAAATCAGAGCTATTTCCGACGCCAAGTCGTACTTCACTTTCTCGGATGTGTCCTTCTGGAGTCTCTATCGGTACAAACCGTACATGGATCCGTTTAACTGGCTACCACCGTTCAGAGGTACAACATAACCACGCTTGCTTCTCGTTCCACCATGCGATGAATTTTTGCTCACCAATGAATTTTGAATTTCAGCCCAAGCTATGATCATCGGCTCGCAACACTTTATTACTTTCGACGGCCGACACACGGACTTCGTCGGCTCTTGCACCTACTTGCTTGCTCGTGATTTCGTGCGAGATACCTTTGCCATTCTTGTCGAGTATCAGCAACGATCCGATCGAATTACGCGCAAGATCATTGTCTTGCTTGGGAAAGACGCTCTCGAAATAGATTTTTTCAACGACGTTAGTATATGTGTGCGTGCGTGTGTGTGTTGTACGTGTGTTGTAGGTGTGTTGTAGGTGTGTGTGTGTGTGTGTGTGTGTGTGTGTGTGTGTGTGTGTGTGTGTGTGTGTGTGTGTGTGTGTGTGTGTGTGTGTGGTTCGATTAACTATTTTAGTCCCACAATTGACGAATTCAATTTCGATTCGATCCTCTTTCTCGTCTATTTATATAAATAACGATATTTTTGCAGAGCGTCAAACTTGCCTCGAAAAGATGGCCCGGCGAAGCGAACAATCTCGTGCTTCCGATCCAACTGGAAAATGGGACTACGTACGTTTATCAGGCGGAAAACGTGGTTATCGTGGAACGTAGGCAAGATCAATTTCGGCTCGAGTGCAATTTAAAATTCGATTTGTGCACGCTAGAATTGTCCGGCTGGTATCACGGGAAAACCGCCGGTATCCTTGGAACGATGAATTACGAGCCGATGGACGATATGACAGGTTCGAACGGAATCGCGACGAGAAACGTGACCGCATTCGGCGAAAGTTGGTCGATCGATCGGCAAGATGATTGCACTGTTGGGAAAACGGAGGCCGGTCCGGTCGCTGAATCGAAAGACGATCCGATGATCTTGCAGTTTTGCGATACTTTGTTCGTGAACAAAAGTTCAGAGTTCGTAAGCTGCTTCGACGTGATCAAGCCGAAGGAATATTCAAAAATGTGTGTGACGAGCAAAGGTGTGTCGGAAGCTTGTACCGTGGCGTTGTCTTACATGCAGATTTGCATGTTCCACGACACGTATCTCAGGATACCGGATGTGTGCAGCAATTGCAGCATGATGGACGGTGATCAAGTAGCAGAAGGGCAATTCGTGAAATTGGAGGGCGATCGAGTGCCCAGCTCGACCGACGTCGTGTTCATCGTCGAGGGAAAAGAATGTAATCGTAACGTGAAAGAGAATCGTAGTATCGATCAGTTGATCACCCAGTTGAACAAAGAATTCAGGGATCATGGTTTGACGGATAATCGATGGTCTTTGGTTACTTTCGGAGCGAACGGTGTTTTCGATCATCCGAGGAGTATAGCTTTCGACGGGCAAATATTCACCAAAAACGTGGCGCGATTTATCGATTTCTTCGACCACGTGCCCGTTGGCAATGGGAGCCGCGATATTTTTGCGGCAATCGCGTTCGCCTCGAAACTCGTGTTCCGTGCCGGTGTATCCAAGACGTTCATTTTAATGCCTTGCTCGCATTGCGAGCCGGAAAATCAAATGGTACGAATGAAACGATTCGTCAAGTCGCCTCTCCTCTTTTTCTCTTATCGTTGAACAATTTTTTTTCTTCCCTTCCAGCTGGACTATTCAGTGGTACACGAGGTATTATTGGAACACGATATCACGCTTCACATATTGATGGACGGTGATTTCGAATTCGAAAAAGAGAGACTGAACAAGATCTTTTACGGATTGGACGCGACGAAATCGTATACGAAGAAGGATACTAGAACGTTAACCGGCGATACCGATTTACGAAGGCAAGTGAAACTTCCGAAAAGCGCGCTCGGCTACTGTACACCTTTATCTTTGGAGATTAACGGAACCATATTCAGCGGTGATAAATTACGCTTCGATAAATTGGCCTCGATTAAAAAATTCGCCAGCGTCTTCTCGAAGAGAGTAGCCTTGACCGCGCAACCTAATCCTTGTCAAAACTGTGAATGCACTGCCGATAATAATGGTGTCACACGAATGGAATGTATCCCCTGCATATATCCAACTCCGATTTCCGTCGATTATGTGAGTTTTTTCTTTTCGAACCATCTATTTTTCTAATCCACAATTTTTATATCCGATATATATTCGATTCGCATATTTTTCTTTTTTCTTTTTTTAGGAAATGTTCAATCTCAACGATTCGTTGGCATCTCTACAACCATTGAACATCGATTACGGTCAAATTGATATCGATGACACTTGAAGAATCACGAAATGGATGAACGTATCATTCCTTCCTCGTTTCACAAACACTCGACGCGAAAAACTTTTATCAATGTAATGCCATACATATCTTTCGACGATGAGTATTCAATACGTATTGTCAACGATTAGCATCGTATATTTAGCAAATAATTGCATATATCTGTATAATGATATTCGATTGTAATCTTCTCCAGGAAATGTTTCGATATAGGTATATATAGATGCATAGATAAGAAAAAGACAGTCTCGTTTTTTTTATTAATCAACGACGCTACACGCTTCGGTGTGTACAAGTTTGCAATTAAATAATTGATAATCGGACAATGAAAGAACATTATGCTTTTAGATTTAATCGATAAAAACATAACGATCGAATGATAATAATGATAATCCATGTTATTGGTTAAAGGTATGATTTATCTTATAGAACGGGCATTATTTTTTTTTCTCTCCTTTTATAACTTTCGATTGGTTCTTTCCAACATATATATATATATATATGTATATATGTTGTCAGACAAATGCATCTTTTGATACACTTATAATATCTCATTAAATTATCGTGCGTAAACGATATTTTAAATTATTCGTTCGTACGTCAATTGGATCACCGATAAAAGATAAATATATCACGCTTTTTAATTTACTTTGTAAGATGGTCGTAAAATAATTAAGAATAACGTATAAATATTTTAAAGGTATTTAATAGTCTTTCCAATTATATGTCTTTATCTTTATGGCAATGCATAACATGGCAAAGATCACATTTTAAAATCTTCTCCGATACGAGATTCTAAATTCCGAATATCGCTTTTCATAAACATCTTGAAATTTAAAAACAAAAATTGACAAAAACGGAAATAATATCATTGTAGTTGCTTATATATTCTATTTATACGTGTTTTGTATATTGTAAATTGTATATATTTCGACATACTTCTGCATACTTTCGTTTCGTTTAAATTAAAAACACAATTCCATTGTTGAGCGAACACAAACTGAAAATTTATACGAGTAGAAGAAAACTTGTAATCGCTACATAAAATAACAATTATATAATTGTATAGCTGGTTTATAAAACCTTTCGCTTATTTATGTTACTGATGTACACAATAATCCTAAATATATTATTACTCAAATGTAATACGAATCACAAATGAGTGATAATCGATTCGCGTTACATTTTTTATAATTCAACTTGCATGTATATTTTTTAATTAATTGAGAAATGGCGGGAAAACTTAATTTCGATTATTTTAAAAATAATTGCTATGATAATATTTATAATAATTATGGTAATAATAATAATAATAATAACAAAATAATAATAATAATAATAATAATAATAATAATAATAATAATAAAATTTATAAACACCATTTGATTTTTTAAAAACATAACGTAAGCATAGAACTTTCTCTTTGAACTACAGGATAAAGCATTTAAAAATTCATAACTTGTAATCAGATAGAAAACAACCTAAAATTAATTATGAGCCACCGAGGTGTATGATAACGTAAACGATGATCGTAAAAATAGGCGTATCGATTTAGCACAAAATCACTTGTGCCAATGTTTCTGATCCCGATTATAACACCGTTATCTAAACGCATCGCAAAATGGTCACCTGGTATCATGAGCTTGCAAATGATTGGGAGCATCTGCAAACGTGAATTTTAATTTGTACGCTTCCGCTACTAATATTCCTATTTCTGAATCTGTCCAATTTTGTGTAGGCAGGTTTTGTAGCATTAACATCAGTCCCTTTAAAAATAATAAAAAGATTTTTCTCCACATAGTTAATAATTAAAAAATAATTTTATCTCGAACTATTTAATTTGTAGAAATATTATAATTTTAACTTACTTGAAAATCTGGTTGCAATAAAAGATGACGTCTCCAACGAAGAAGAAACGCGGCACATACGTAAAGTTGAAACGAAGCAAATCGATCGGATTCCGCTAAATAAGTGTCCCATAAACGAATTGTACAATGAAGAGGGATTTCTCTCGTTAATAAATTATTCATCCACCGAAAGGAAAACTGTAAATAATCTACACCATGTTGATGTAGATGTTGATGCAAAGGCGCTAAAGAAACAAATTATATACATGATTAATAGAAAAAAAAAAAAAAAAAAAAAAAAAAAAAAAATTTTAAATGATTTTGATTTATATATATTTATATATATATATACCATCGATTCTTTGTATCAGTTCTTTCAACTGATTTACTTTGTGCTGAATGCCTAATTGAGCAAAAATATAATTATCTTGAATACCATCCAGAAATTTAGATAAACACCAAAAACTATCTGCTTCTATGATATCCCGTTGTTCTTTTTGTAATGATGCAACATCGTAATTTTCTAAATCTTGCCATGCTGATACAGGCACTGCTTCTTGCAAAAATACAAGAAAGAAAGGTGTCACTAGATCGTTCATTCCCTAGAAGAAATAAAAAAACAAGGATGAAAATAATATATTAAGATATCAGAGATGAAGATAACGGCGAAAAATACATACTTGAACATAACCAGAAGCGGGATGTCGAATTGCCCAAATATAGAGTATTCTTTCAAAGATTAATTGTACCGTTGTTTGCTGAAACAATGAAATAAGCGGTGACATTCTTGGAATGTCGATGTGTATTTGACGATATGTATCCTGAAATCCCTCATCTCGTTCAGTATCATAATATTGTTTCACTAAATTCCAATAATCTAAACGTTTACGTTCTAACACGTGTTGTCTTCGCTCTAAATTGGCTGGTAAATATTCCTATTATGCAGAATACAAATGATGATTTAATATTTTTTTTATGAAGTTTTGTTATTAGATATAAAACGTACAGCATAGTTTACCTTTCTTACTTACAGACAATAACCTCCATGTAACAGATCGCAATCTTGCAGGTATTCCAGACCATGATAATTGTCTTAATTCATCTAAGTTTAATACAGAAGCTTCCAGAAGAGACTGAAATTTATCTATTTTACTTTCCCCATCTACAATTATTAACAAATCAAAACTAAGAATACGTTGAGATCGAATGGATATATAAAAAAAATTGTTCCATAAGTACCTTGTTCTTTAGAAGGTATAAAAAATTTGGTAGGTGCGATTGTTTGTCTCAACGGTTGCGGCCTGCCTGGAAATTGCGTCGGTTTATGTTGCGGGGAAGCACCGTATTTAATATCTGTATCTTCCGAAGAATGTTGACTATTATTCATTTGAGAATGTGTAGATAAATTAACATTTCGCAAATGTAACGGTTGCACGGCTAATCTTTGAAGAGCTTCTGCTCGTTTTTCCTCGGGAATAATTTCTTGAACGCGTTGCGAAGATTTTACATTTGTCCCCCCCGAATCTATGCACATTTTTCTTGATCTATGACTATTAATAACGCTAATAGCAGCAGAATGGCTAACTCGTTTTGATATTTTTACATCTGAGACAGTGCAAAATTCATCATCTCCAGAATCCCAAGCATCATCTACGCTTTCTTGAAAATCTTGAAACGATGTAGAACCTCCGCTACTTCCCGATATTGTTCCACTGGTAGATATTATATTAGCTGAACTACCAGACATCAATGTAGCAGTACTTATTTTACTAAGTTTACCATCTTGTTTGGGACTTGGTCTTTTATTGGGCAAAATATAAAGAATTATATTATATTTAATAATTTATATCAAAATTTAATTATAAATTTATTTTTTAAATATTATTAGAAGCATATCATTGTACATACCTGCCTGGAACAGCACGGGTATTTTTCTTCCAAAAAGATTGATGGCTTTGATAAATTTCACCTTGGTGACTTTGATTTTCCATAATTATAACAAATTGTGTTAACTAGCATTTGCCACCTTTCTTAGACAATTGAAAAAACAATACAAGGTCCTCATTCCTTTAGAAAAAACTACTGAAACAGGATTTGATGATATGTTTATTAAAATCTTCTTTTTTTTAATCATTATCTTTTTAATCATATTGTCATTACAATGAACATTTTAAATTACAAAGTTCATATATCTCATTTTATATAAAAACATAAAAAAATAATAGATAATATTATAAAACTTACGTAACTATTTCATCTTTTTTTAATTTCTATTATATTACATTATGTAAACTTTAATATATTATATAATATATATTATATACAATATAATATATATTTCATCATCTTATGGTTTATCATGATAAATGTGCATATTAATAGTTAAAAATAATATATAGCTATATTTATGAAAAATAAAAATTCTCATATATATATATATATATATATATATATATATGAGAATTTTTTTCTTATATATCTGTATATATATATATATATGCTTGTATGTATATACATATATATATATAAATTACATTAGGAATTATACATGATATTTATAGAAAAATATTGCATTATCAAAGAGAGAGGTCTATAAATATTAGTTTTTACTTTCAAAGCAGGTTATGTTACAAATTATAAATATTTTGATTTTAATAAGTAAAATGTATAAAAAACATACTCTTACATCTAAGAATTTTTAATGATATAATTTTATCAATAACGAACAAGTTAAAAAAGCAATTATCATCAAATAATGTTTAAAGTATGGAACACTGTGCGCATAAAAAGAGTTATTTTAGATTTTTAGTTTTAATATAGTTGAAATTTCAATGATAAATGATACAATAAACGTATTACTATAAAACATACGTCATAAGATGGCTATTAAAGGATTTACCAAATATATAAGAAGTAAATTGTAATAAAAAATTTTGTTCTATGTACATTCACTGTTTTTGACGTACGACACGTCTATACTAGTGCTGCCATCGACGAAATGGCTAAATTAAATTTTTCATACATGACTATTCATATTACTATATATACACATCGATTCATACATAAATACATTCTAACATATATAAATATTTTTTGAAATATTAATAATATGTAAATATATATATATATATACTACATACTTTCCACACACACACACACACACACACACACACATTAAATTAAATAAATGGTAAATTAAACCACACGAAAGATATAGATTTTATAAAAAAAATTTATATTTAATTGCAAACATAAAGTATAATAAAGAATATTTTTTAAAAATACGAATATAATGGCAAAAGTATATCTCTCAACTATATTTCGCGGTAGAGAAAATAATGCAATCTTTATCAAGATAATGTATTAGCGATACTTATTATTTAAGAAGTTTAATATATATTATTTCATTATAATTTAAAGATAAAAAGTATATAATTTTTAAAATAAAAAATTATTTTTGAATTTGAAAAATCGTAAAATTATAAATTTTCATTTAAATATAAAATTTATTATTATTTTAAATTTTGTCATTTCATACAAACAAAAAATGTAATAAATAATGTAGTAATGTAAAAAATATTAATTATATAATTAAAATATAATTAAAATAACAAATCAAATAGAATATCAAATTTAATCAGAAATTTTTTTTCAAATTTTATATGAATAATATAATTTCAATCTAATCATACAAATTATATATACTTTAATATTTTTTAGATTGGAGATAATATTTGTAAAAATAACACATAATCATCAGTGATTCTTAATCTTTGATTAAATTTTTGTGTTTCTTATTTTTTTTATGAATAAAAAATATTAAAAACAATTGAATCATGTTGATATTATAAATATAACTGAGAGTTAATGAGAGAACTAATTTTGACTGGCTTTAATCTGATTAGTTTCTTTTCAAATCATTGTTTCAATGTTATATAAAACTTTTAGTATTATATATATTAAGTACCACTGTGGTAATGGAAGATAATGTCACGTGTACAGTTGTATCCTTATCGTAAGTAGTAGATATCTATATACTTACTTATGTTGATCCGACTCGATTCACCTGTCATAATCAGTATACTGTCGGTTGCGTACATTTTATGCCGTTATGTTTGTAGCGGCGTGTTTCAAGAATTCTTGTAAATCTCGAATAAAAATGTAAAAATAATTATAATTTGTTATAACATTTATAAGTATCTAAAATCTGGTCATGTTAGTTTAAAGATGTTATTAAATAAACATTAATTTCATTACTTTTTTTGTGAATTTATTCTTCTATCTTTTGACATTTGATGGTTTAATGGTAAGTTACTTTGAATCATCTATGTGCAAAATAATTTATAGAATATTACGATATAGAATGTGAAATAAGATTATTATTTTGTTAATTTATAAATATTGACCGTATAGTTTATTTACTTTATTAATTACATTTTTATCGAAATTGATTTTTTGAGAAATTTAGGTCTATCGCGATATAACTCCATTATGTTTTCTTCTAATATTCTATTTTAAACTGAACTTGAATACATTTTAAGAAAAATTAATATACAATTCGTTTATACATCATATGTATATGTTTATTTTTGTATATTATATTATATGTATTTTTCATTTTTAGCGTATTATATTATATTTTCTTTTTTTTGGATATATTTAAAGAAGATATTATTCATAAAGCTAGAAATGTAATAAATATAAAATTCTATAACAAGAGTATGTTTATATCTTACATAACTTGAGGTAAAAATTCAGTTTTGTTTATTTTTGAAAATATGATTAATTATTAACTTGAAAATTTAATATGTCTGTGAAATATAATTTTTTTTAATATGTTTGTGAAATATTTTTATTGTGATATTAGAATTTTATCTTATCATTCTTTATTATTATATATTTATCTATGAACTTGTTGATAATGATTATTAAGAATAATTTTATATTGCAAAGCATATCTTATAAAAATATATTAAAAATGAATAATATATATATATTATAATAAAAAATTGCTTTTATTTTCATTTGTTGTAATCATAATTTTAATATGTCTATGAAATATATGTCTTTGTTGCAATATTAGTAAAATAATTGAATTTATTGGCTTAAAATTGTAAAAGGAGCACATGAGAAATCTGTGTTGAAGAATGACTTTCACATTTAGTAATTAACATATCTAGTTCATAAAAGAATCCTTGTAAAATATAATTCTTGTAAAATCTCTATGCAAAATATTTATTGAATGTGAGAATTTTTTTTATTACAATAGAAATTTCACACATAAATTAAATGAAAATAATTTCAATAAATAACATTCAATATTATTTTTTTTAAGCATATTTCAAATATTAATTCAAAATGTCGGACATCGAAGAAGATGAGGTATGAATCAAGTTCAATGTCAAAAATAAAACTATTCTATTTTTAATAATTAATATGATAATTAACAATATTCTTTATTTTTATAATATTTTAGTTTCAAGATGCTCAGGAATCTTTACCACAGTAAGTATATTTTATATATATTACTGTACATACATAAATTTAACATATTATATATTTTATATATATTTTAAATTAATTATGGTTTGTTTTTTTAAGGCCTACTTCTATGGATTTAGATACAGCAATAATGGAAGCAAAAAAAGCGATACATTATTTTTTTAATAACGATTTTGAAGAAGCAAGAAAAATTATGGAACCATGGGCAAGCAGTAGCATGTATCATTCTTTAGGAACAAGTATATTTGCATTCCTCGAGGCTATTCTTACATTCGAACAAGTATTAAATCGCAATAAATTGTGATATTTGGAAAATATATGTTTTTTCAATAATATATTGTAATATGTGTTGCTTAGAAATACATTGAAAAGGCAGCTGGAGCTGTAAAACAATGCATGACTGTGTGCTTGAAGCAACGTAAACATGTAACATTAACGCAAAATATTGGCAAAATGGTGAAGAAGACTAATTATGATGCTTATACAATTGGTAATGTATATACAATTTATTATTTTGATATATATTGCATCATAAAAATAAAATTCCTCAAAAATCACATTTATTATTTCTCAGAAAAAAGAGCTTTTTTAATTAACAAATAACTTTTTATTTCCATCAATCTAATTCTTATATTTTAATTCAGCATTAAAAAAAAAATTCTGTATTTTATTTTAACTTTATGCACAAATTAGAGAGTATAATCAGAGTTATTTGTTACATAAACATATATAATTTTCTGTATACCAATCTAAATAATTCAATACTATATTATATTAATTACAAAAACTTATTCTTTATATGAATTTATTCATTAAAAAACAATTTTCATATTTTTTTATAAATTATCTATGTATAATATGATATGACATACTTGATTTTTAGATATTATTAAACATGAAACAAAAATGATATAGAATTATTGTTTCAGATGAAGTGCATGCAGAACTCTGTTATGCTGAATCACTTTTTTTAAAATCAATGCTCACGTTCGTGGAGGACGAAACTTTGGTCAGCTTTGTTAAAGCTGGATTGAAAATTCGTACCTGTTTTTTATCATATAAGTAAACAAATCATCATTTTGTGAATTATTTATGCTGATCTTATATATATTGAAAAACCATATATTATTTTATGTATATTTCTCTATTTCAGAGAATGTTTAACAATTTTAAATAATCGTAAATGGGAAAATGATGCTTATAAAATACATTTTGAAAGTGGAGTTCGCACTGGTATTGGCGCATTTAATTTGGTATGTAGAAGAATGATTTTATTGTAATAAAATAAGATGTAATAACTATTTTTTGAGTTTTATAGATGATCTCTCTATTGCCAGCAAAAATCATTAAACTTTTAGAATTTATTGGATTTTCGGGTGATAAGGTAATGAAATAAGATAATTAAAATAATTAAAAAAAATTATTTTTTTATAAACATTATCATTTCATAATAATGATGTATCGTTTTTATTATTAGGAATATGGTTTGTCAGAATTAGAAGCAGGATATCAAGAAAGAAGAGGATTACGACATGTATTGTGTGCAATGTTTCTTTTATCTTACAATCTGCTGGTATCGTTCGTTTTAAGTCATACCGACGGCGATCTAGATTGGTGTGAAAAAGTTTTGGAAGAAGAATTGAGTCTTTATCCAAATGGCGTATGGTTTTTATTTTTTAAAGGAAGATTAGAATTAACGAGAGGGAAATTTGAAAACTCTTTAGAATGGTATACTAAATCTTGGAAAAGTCAAGATTTATGGCCTCAATTTCATCATATTTGTTTTTGGGAATTAATGTGGGCACATTGTTCGCTGCAACAATGGAATCAAGCTGCAATGTTCGCAGGTCACTTAGCTGAAGAATCACATTGGTCACGTACAATTTATTTGTATCAAAGAGCTGCGATACTTATGATGCAAAATCCATCGGTACAAAGCGAAGAAAAACAAACGATAGATACTTTAATGATGCAAGCGCCTACTTTTAAACAACGTATTGCGGGTAAATCATTACCAATGGAAAAATTTGTAATAAAAAAAACTGAACGATATTTTGCTCAAAAGAAAAGCCTAGTACTTCCTATATTTGAACTTATGTATGTATGGAATTTGTTTCGCATAGTAGGAAAACGACAAGATTTAATGTTAAATATGTTTAAAGTAATTGAAGAAGCTGAAAAAAAACTTGTAAAAACTTCGTAAGTTTTTGTCGATCGATTTTATTCTTTTAATTTAAATCATATCATCTGACAGTATAAACTATAAAAAATCAAATAATTTCTAGGAAAACAGAATTTCATGCAGATAATGAAGCACTTTTATCGCTTCTAAAAGGTGCTTGTTTGCGACAATTGAAACATCCTCTTTCAGCTGAAAATTGTTTGAAACGCGTTCTCGAATTGGATAAATTAATCAAGGAAGATACTTATTTACTTCCTTATGCAACAGTAGAATTAGCTTTATTGGCACAAGATCAAGGAAATATTCAACTCGCTCTTGGATATTTAGAGGATGCTAAGTAAATAATTTTTGTCTTAAGAATATTTGGGATAATTTTTTATTATTATTATCAATAAATTTTTTTATTTTTTTGCAGAAAAAATTTTACTGGATATTTATTGGAATCTAGATTACAATTTAGGATTCATTCTGATTTAATGAAATTGACTGGAAAGAAAGCAGAAGATATTTTAATGTAATATAGTACCTGAAAAATAAGTTTTTTGTAAGAAATAATTCATTACTATCAATAGCAACACTATTGCAGATTTCAGGCACTATCAATTTTTGTTGATAATTTATTTTTATATGATAACTTATTATATAATCTTTAATACTTTTTCTAGAACTAGGTGCTTCTACTATTTAAAATTATTCTAAATTATTTCTTTTTTATTGTATAAAATATTTAAATATTATAATTTTTACATAATGTATACATATACTGTACATTATGATGTGTATATTACGAAAGATTATGGTAAAAAGGTTTAGGAAAAAAATTATTTTTTTAATTTCAATTATTTGTATTATAAGAAAAAATGTATAATTGTATAATGCATCAATTTAATCGGTGGTAGTAAAATTATTACAATCGTTTATGTTAATAAGTTCACCAATATATATGTTATATTTATAATGAATTATAATGTATAGTGAATTATACATGGAATATGAAAAAGGGATATAAAATGGAAATAAAAAATAATTTATCGCTGATCAAACTTGTTACGAAAAATCTTATTCATTATTTTAATTTTTATTTTCACAAATCTATTGCCCAATATTTTATTAATAGATTTGTATATATATCTATCTTGAATCTATCTATCTATATATATATATATAATAAATGCAACCGAATTTTAATCCATAAAATTTTTATATATAAATAGATATTCTAAATAAATGTGTATTTTTTTCACAAATTCATACATATATTATATATTTTTACATATCTCAATATATTTTTTTATACATTTTTACTTCTATTTTAAAAATAAATATAGTTAATCAAATTTTGAAATCGTCTCTTAAATGCATAAATTTTGCAGAACAAGTATATAGATAAAGAAAAGAGAAAAGTAAAAATTTAATAAAATAAAAATAAAAAAAGAAATAGGTAAAAATTTAAAGGGTAATTAGTAATATCTCTAAAATTATTTAGATTTTAAAAGATATGTACAAAAAAAAAACGTAATAAAAATTTAGAAATCAGAAAGTAATGAATAAAACAAACGAAGAAAAAATAGAAAATGAGAGAAAGATAAATATAGAGTAAGAACTGATTGTTAAAGCCATTTTAAAAACTTTTCTACGAAGATATTTCTTTTTTATTAATAATTTTAAGTACGAACAGAATTAAATAAATGAAATTAGAAAAATTACTAGACTGCAGAATTTAAATTTTTGAATATTTCAATTTTTTAAACTAAAATAAATTTTATTTTATATTATCAATCCTATATTTTAAAATTTGTATTTATTTAAAAAAGTTCATCAACTTAAGTCTAATTTAATTTGTCTAATAATTTTCTATAATTTCACAATTTTTCGATTTTTTATTATTTTATTTTTTTTTTAATTTTATATTTTAAATTTTTAATTCAAAGATTTGATTAAATTGTTTTAAAAAATAAAAATCTATATTTCATGCTAAAAATTTATATATACATTAATATATATCATGAATGATAAAATAAATCTTTTAACTAGATCTAATGGCGTACGTAGCCAATTAGCTCATTTATTTGCTATTATAACAATTTATAATTATATCATAGAGCTATATATAAAATAATTATAAATAGTATATAAAATAAGAATGATTTCCAGGTCTCACCGCGTGGAGATTGCTGCGAATCGGAGACCTACCCTATTCATATGGGATATTAATTATATGGAATCTTCATTCATTCTTTTTTTATACAAAAATTTATTTCTATATAAATTCTTTTTTTGATGTGTAATTATATTAAAAAATAAAACACAAATTCTATTTTAAAAGCTCAAAATATAAGTTAGTAATATATGAACATATTATAAGTTATTGATAAAATATAAAAAAATAATAAATTATTATTCAAAGAATTATTAATTATAATAATATTCATATTCATATTTAATAAATAATTGAAAAAACATTTAATAAAATTTTAATATAAGAGAAAAAAGAATAATTATTAAATAAGAATTATAGAAACAAGTAGATCACATATCTGAAATAAAACGTCTAGCCATCATGAGTTTTGACAACAGAATTATACGTCTTGTTGCGATATCGAATTATAAATGAGAAGATATTTGGATACATTTCAACAATTTCAATAATTCGATAAATCGAAATATCGAGCGTAGCACGATATGTAAGAAAAGATTGTATTATTAAAAAATGTTTTCAGCATTGAGATTGAGTGTAAAATCAAAACAAATACAAAAATAATAAAATAATACATGAGTTAAACGTTGATAATGCATTTAAAAAATAAATATATGATAAAATATAAAATATGCATATATTTGAATTGATAATAATAATAATCTAATTAGTTCTATCTGTGGATAGAAAGAAACAAAAATTATATATAATATATATTTTATATATTATATTTTATTTCTAGTAAAATAAATAAAAATCTTACCATATTTGCATAAAAGTCGTTGAATTATTTTTTAATTATCACATATAATGCAAAAATATTATACTATTACTACACATTCTGCCTTCGAAACAATCAAATAATAATCTGCACAAAGATATTCAATTCTGGTAATAATGATTAAACAAATAAGTATTAGTTACACAAGACCTAATAATAATAAGATCTAATAAACAATAATTAAACTTAATAACCATATTGTAATATCCCATCAATAAATATTTTACACAATTATGCATTTCAACCGAAATTGAACGGCTTGTCATTACGATTTTCAACTTTAGACTAACGCCATGCGCATTATAATGCGCAATGATTCGTCTCGCAGCTGATTTTAGCAGCTTTTTGATTGGTTAGAGCTGTGCGATTCTTTATTTCAAATTCGCGCGAAAATTAAAATATTATACAATATAATTTGTTCTAATTGTCCGCAATGAAAAAATCAAACTTTATTGTTTTTTCATACGTTCATATTGAAACTTTTCTCGTTTTCGAACATAGATCAATAATTAATAATCTATACAAAAAAATCAATATTTTCAAATAAATATTTAAAATGTATAGAATTAATCGATTATATTAAAATAAAATGATAATCAAATGATAATTTTATCTCAAAAATATGTAAGCTATCTACAATTTTAAAAACAAATAATATAACATCAAACAAATGAATAAAAAAAAAAAGATAATTTAATGCTGTTTTTATTTCCTTATTTCAATTAAAATAAGAATAATTTAACAAGTCGAAACATGTCAAACATGATATGAAAACAATTTTTTAAAAAGCTTATATAACAAGAAATATTTTCATACCTCGAAAATATTATAGATAAAAAATAAAGATAATGTAAATTATACAAACATATTTAAAAAAGGAATTTAAAAAAGAAATATGAATTTTTAACAAGTAATAAATTAATTATTATATATTTGTTTCAATATGAATAAAAAAACAATTAATTTTAAATATTGTCACGAAAAGAAATGAAATATTACTTGAAATGTAAAGGAAAGTGATTGATTATAATTTATAACATGAAAAAACATTGTATGTAAATCACATCTATTCTATTTCATTTGTATTCTTTGATACTCAAGAAATGGCACTAATAATCAATTCTATTTCTATTTTTCTCTCATTAATTTTTGTTCTTTGTTTGTTTGCAACATTCTGAAGATGGAACTGATTCTCAAATTTTTATTCTATTTTTATTCTTCTTTTATTATTTATTCTATTTACATTTTCTCTATAAAATTGATATACTATGATAATTTCGATCATTAATTAATTATTGCTTTAATATCATTTAAAATAAAAATGAAAATATACATATACACATAAGCAATATACAAAAATGAAAATTTAAATTAAAATATATTTTTCATTATTTTATCTAGTTTGTCATGTAGTTAGTCATATTATCATTGTAATATTATTTATATATAATATAATATTTTAATATTTGAATTTCTAGTATGTATATGCGCACGCGTATATATATTATACAATACGTTCGATACTTTTATCTTGGACATGTACGTATGAGTTCATTTACAAAAATTCATAAAATTATTAAAAATAAGCATTTATTGTTATGAATATAAAGTTAAATATATAAATATATTGTTTACAAAATATTGTGCTTAAAAATATTCATTTTTTATTTATGTATCATTTGAACAATAATAACTTTAACTCTAACCTTTGTGTCATTTTGTTAAGCCGGCTTCATCGAATTATAATATGTTAAAAGTAGAATAAATATTATATATTAAATAAATTTTTTATAATTTTATCATGTTATTATAATATGTCATTATTATAAAATTTATATAATAGTGCTTATTAGATTATACAATATATATGTAAATGCTATTAGTAAAGTTTTTTATAATTTGATTTTATATTTATTCTTTTTTTCTTATATAATACAATTTATTTTTCTTTTTAATCCTTCTTATAATGACTAGTCTGTTAATTACAAAAATTATGTTATGTTATTTTTTAGAGATTAAAGCAATTGTGAAAACAATAAATGCCAATAAAATAATAACCATTTAACATATGTTAAGATAAATGTTATGTGATTTAAATAAGATTAAGAATAAAACCTTTAAATTGTTATAACAATAATAAACAAATATTATATATATATATATAGGAAACAAGGAATAAAAGGAAGTTGAGATTATTATAATTATAACACAATGGATGTACAAGGTTCTTTGAGAGAAGCTTTGTATGAAACGTTAAGTGGAATTTTGTCTCCTCATACAGAGACAAGACAAGCAGCTGAACAAAGAATACAAGCATTGGAAGTTACAGAGGAATTTGGTATACATTTGACAGAATTTGTAGTAGATCCTAATGGACATTTACCTATTAGACAATTAGCTTCTGTATTGTTAAAACAATATGTTGAAACTCATTGGTCTTCTGTGGCTGAGAAATTTCGTCCTCCTGAAATAAAATATACAACAAAGGAAAGAATTAAAGAATTACTGCCATTAGGACTTCGTGAATCCATTAGTAAAGTAATATATGTTTATAATTTGATTTATGAATGTTATATATATCAAATATAAAAATGTTTTATCTCGTTAATTATTCAGGTACGTACAGCAGTAGCATATGCGATATCAGCTATTGCACATTGGGATTGGCCAGAAAATTGGCCAGGTTTATTCGATATACTTGTTAGTTGTTTAAGCGGGGAAAGCGAGTATGCCGTTCACGGAGCAATGCGAGTTTTAACAGAATTTACTTCAGATCTTACTGATAATCAATTACCTAATGTGGGACCAGTAATTCTTCAAGAAATGTATAGAATATTTCAAAGTGAAAACGTATGTTCGTTAATATCTTATATTGAATATTTATCATATAATAATATTATGACAATATCGATTTATGTTTTATAGCAATATTCTATTAGAACCCGTGGTCGTGCTGTCGAAATTTTTACTACAATTACAACGTTAGTTGCCGCTACTGGAATTTATCAAAAAGGATTTACAGAGCAATATCTACAACCGGTTATCCCCATGTTTTGTGAAAAATTTGTTCACTGTTTACGACTGTCTGATGGTTCAACTAGCGATAGCGGGCTTAAAACCGATGTTATTAAAGCTATAAATTGCCTAGTTACTAAATTACCTAAGTACATATCAAGATTTTTACCTCAGATGCTACCACCAGTTTGGGAAACTTTAGTACAAAGTGCTAAACTCTATCAAGAAAGATCTGTAAATGGAGAAGGAGATACAAATGATAAAGAGGTCGATTCAGATGGTAAATTTTCCGTTAAAAAATTCAATTTGTACTCATCAAGGATTAATATGTTTGCAATAAACAATTTATCTTTTTACAGGTGAAATAATTAACTTTAATAATTTGATTATTGCGATATTCGAATTTATTCATTCTATCGTAGATCGTAAACGATTTTCAAATCTTTTGGATAATTTAATGCAAGAAGTGATGTATTATTTAATCATTTTTATGCAAATAACCGATGATCAAATCGAATTATGGACGACTAGTCCTAATCAATTTGTCGAAGAAGACGATATATTTGCTTATAACGTTCGCATTTCAGCTCAGGAACTTTTAACGGTAAATATGTATTATCAAGAAGAAAATGATAAAACGAAACAGTTTAATATCGTTGATGATTAGTATAATATTTAAATTGAATTTTTTTTATCGATTTTTTTGTAGGCTTTAGTGAATTATTCCGAGGAAAAAGCGGTGAATGCACTTTGCGAAGTAGTTACTCGTCATATCGAAGCAACTAGTAGATTACAAAGTACAAACAATGGAAGCGAGAATAATGAAACGTGGTGGAAATTACGAGAATCGTCTATTTTAGCATTAAGTAAAACAAAAGATGCCGTTGTGGAAAGGCAGCAAACTGGAATTCTTCAATTCGATATTATTAGATTTTTGGATACAATCGTTTTAGCTACTTTAAAGGATTCAGGTATTCAGATATTGCTTCATTATTTTTCATTCATGAAAAAACAATTAATTTTTTCCATCGTTATTTCTTATCATACTGATAACTTTTAGGAGCACCACCATTACTTCTTGGTCGTTGTTTATGTATCGGTGGCAAATATGCTGAAATAATGCCACCAGAAATGAGTTCACGTTTCTTAGAAGCAACAGTTAATGGGTTGCAAGAGAATCAACTTTCGTGTATTCGTATCAGTGCAGTGAAAGCTATTTATTGGTTCTGCAAGGCATCGATGATGGAAAATAACAATACCCTCGGCAATATTATACGATCTCATTTGCCAAATATATTCCAAGGACTTTTCAATTTAGCCAATCAACCATCAACGGAAATTTTAATATTAGTAATGGAAACTCTGCAAGTTTTGGTTTCGGTAATAAAATATTATTATTCATTATTATTTATTCATTATTCTTTTCTTTCTTTCTTTCTTTTTTTTTTATTATTATTATTCGTAATCATTACGTCTAATTTTGCTTCTTGTTTTTACAGTTAGACAAAGCATTTACTGCTTCAATGGAGAATAAAATTTGTCCCTTAACTATCGCTGCATTTTTAAAGTTTTATAGCGATCCTGAAATTTTGAATTTGTGTCAAGACATATTTAAAAGTTTAACGCAAAATCCTGATTGTATAGGACCATTGCAAACCCGATTGATACCGACGTTAACCAGCATGATGACTGTAACTCCTATGAATAAATCAAAAGATGGTAAATCTTTATTTTATATTTGACGTAACATTCTTATCGTCCAGACGTGAGCACGAATATTGTTGCGTAAAGAATCGAAATTATTTGCTCGAATTTCTGTTTATCACAATAGAAAGATGTCAAAACGTAGCTCTGGATATTTTGCAAGTATTGGTACAATATTCTCCTAGACCTCTGAGCAGCGCATTGGTCGAAACTGCGTTTCCTGCCGCTTGTCATTGTATTTTGAATTCAGAGGACAACGAAACCTTGCAAAGCGGTGGAGAAGTAATACGGACTTATCTAGCTGTCGCGGCTCGACAAGTGACGGTACATCGAGATAACGATGGTCAAACAGGCCTGCAGTACATACTGCAGATCATCGCTCAGCTGTTGAATCCTCAGGTAACTCGATAATTTTTTTTTTTCATTTTATCCCGTCTCATTATTTCGACACACGAATTGTATTATGTCAATTAATTGATTTTTTTAACGAGGCGTGTCGCATTTGTAGTCGAGCGAGTTTACAGCGACTTTTGTCGGACGATTGGTGACGACGTTAATTAGAAAAGCGGGAAACACATTGGGAGAAAATCTCGATCTATTATTGAAAGCTGTGCTGAGTAAAATGCAGCGAGCCGAGACGTTGACCGTGGTACAGAGTTTGCTCATGATATACGCTCATCTGATAAACACAGAATTTGACGCTGTCCTAAATTTTCTGTCGACCGTACCCGGTCCAACAGGACAGAGCGCTCTCGCATTTGTGCTCTCTGAATGGGTGAGCAGGCAACATTTATTTTTCGGCAGATACGACCGAAAGGTAGCAACGGTCGCGCTTTGCAAGATATTGGAGTACGGTGTTACTCACGGAGATAGTCGATTGAACGAGATCACTGTCAAAGGAGATGAAATATTTTCAGGTTCGTATTCGAAACCGTCGTTGTACAGTTTTATACATTTTTGCAAAAAAAATATTCGAACGAGTTAGGAAGAGATTTACAAATATTTGCTCGTACATTCGCATATATAAATTGATAGGGACATCATTGTTCTTTGTCACTTTTTTTCTTTTCTTGAATATTTATTTTTAATTTTAATCAATACAAGATGTCGATAAAATATTTATTCCAAAACAGCGAGTGACTAATTAAAATTCGAGAATACGTAGGAAACGAAGAAGGCGTGAGGACTAGGAGTAAAGCCGAATCACAGCCTTATCAATGGACCACTATACCTGTTTTGGCAAAGATATTCAAGCTGATAATTAACGAGTTATCGAACGACATCGAAGCGGTCGCTGCTAATCAGGACACGGACGTTAGTATAACAAATTTTTCCATCTTTTTCCACGATTATATTGTTCTCGTTCGATGGCTCGAATCAATCAGTCTTTAACGCGTAGGAATCGGACAACGAAGACGACGAAGATGACGGTGAAAATGCCTATCTAGATCCAGGCTATGAAACTATGTTACGTAAGTGGGATGCGCGGCACCATCGGTATTTTTTATTTTTGTTTTTTTTTTTTTTTTTTTTATTCGCTGAAATTCTTCTTGCAAATAAATGTTCATCGAATAATATTATATCGCTAATAATATTATTAACGTAATAATATATTTTCGCTTAAAATTATCATTTTAGTGTTGGGAGAAGCTGCGAACGAAGCTGAGGAAGACGAGGACGATCCGGATTTGCTGCAAGATTCCATCTATCACTTGAATTTGAGTCAATATCTGCAAGATTTTTTATTAAATTTTTCGACCCATCATTGCTTTCCAGCGTACATCCAGCATCTAAATATTCCGGAACGAAAAGTTTTAAGCAGCTTAAACATCAACGCATCGTTCATGCAATAGATAGATGGATATATAAATCGTTAAATAGATACATGAACAGATACACGTGTCGATGATAAGGATTTTTGAATTTCGTAATAAAATATGTGATTCTTCATATATATTTCATCTTTTTCTCTTACGGCACATTTTTACCTGTTTCACATTGCTCGCACGACAACTCGATATCACGAGTTGTTCTCAAAAAAAAAAAAAAAAAAAAAAAAAGAAAAAAAAGAAAACTTTAGAATTTAAAAAAAAATTGTACATTATTACTAGGAAACAATGCGAATATCCTTCCGTCTTTCCTTGTGGGGCACAGAATCCTGATTTGCCATTTTTATCCGCGTCTTATTCGTTACATAATCGATCGTTATTGTACATATCTACAAAAGCGTTTTTATTCTATTAATTTTCTTCAAGTCCATACAAGTTTTAACTCGTGTAAAATAATCTACATACATTTATATCGTTATATCGTTATAAAGAAGTATGTACAACCGTGTTGGCGTTTACCGATATTCAACGATACGATGCGATTCGTTTATTAATTTTCACGATCGAAACGAACGAAAAATCGCCGAAATCGTCGAAACAAATATAGAATAGAAATTCGTGAAACGATCATATTCCTAATTTCACGTAGTTCACGTGAGTTGCGTGTCATGCAAAATAATCGTAAGATCGTCGAAAGGATAAGACAAACGGTGGAAAAAAGTGGAGGAACAGCAACGAGATCAGAATTGAGGGTGAAACGGTGGATGAAAGGAAGCACGAAGAAGTGGCGACGGGTGCGATTCAAACGGTCGTTACCGAAAGAAGGCCCATCAATTTGCCTCCGGTTCCTCCAGGACCTCCCGTTCCACCAACCCTGTTCCCGTGGACCAACATCTCTTGAACCGTGGTAAAATCGTCCAAAGTGTTTTTCTTACGAGCCATTTTTTTGTGACTAAGCTCGAGAATATTGAGCGGTTTTTTCGCGAGCTTTTCGTGTTCTCCATGCTCGGATGTCAATAACTCATTGCTTTGCTGAAGTTGCTGCTGTTGTTGCTGCTGCTGCTGCTGCTGTTGTTGTTGTTGCTGCTGCTGCTGCTGCTGTTGCTGCAGCAATTGAAACTCTTGCTGCCTCTGCTTACGTTCTCGAGCACGTTCCAATTGTCTTTTACGTTCTTCTTTGGTCCAGTATCTGCCGACCTGAAACACGAGGAAGAAATGAGAAAACGTGTGAAAAGGTGTGGAAATGCCGATGGAATTCGAACAACCACCTTCACTTCCGACATAGTGTCGTCCTCCGTGCTGTGACCGGCCCGTTCCTCGGATATCTTGATCGCTCTGTTTCTCAGAATACGATTTCTAACCGGTCGTCTCGCGATGTACCTCGTTCCGTCCGCTCGCCTTTTCACTTTCCATTCCATTTGCACCTCGTTCCCTCCTTTGTCTTCCGGGGGTATCCACGAGTTCGACGAGGTGCACACCTGTTGGCTGCCGACAAATTGGTATCGCGTCAAGTTAGGCGCTTGAAAGTTACCGTGGGATCTCGACTTTTTCGCGGTGCTGGTTGGAACGGCGGCGACCGCGGTCATGCCACTACTGCTCTCCCTCGAACCACCGATCGTCGAGTTTCTTCGATCAAGCGCCTGTTTGAACAATTGTTGCTGCAAAAGCATCGTTTGTTGAAGATTGGCGATATTGGTGTACATGGTGTCGGCGGGCAGATTACTCGCGCTCGTCGAATCCGTTCCCCGATCCTTGTAATATTGCGAGCTCGATACTCTCTTGTTCGAATAATTTCTGTTAATCTGTTTGTTGGTGAATGCGGAACACGTGCACCCGAATCTCTGCTGTTGTTGCTGCTGCTGTTGTTGTTGGTGTTGCTGCTGATGATGGTGAATCGTGGACACTCTGGGAGGGCAAAGAACCAGCGTGCTCTTGTGATGATCTTTCTCCCCGCGTTGCAACTCCAACGTGAGCGGATTACTGTTGCACGATTCGCCGGTGTTGTAAGCGCTCGAGCTGTCCTTCTCCTCGCCCGAGCTATTGCTCTTCGACGAGCAATACCATCTACTACCGCCCGACGTTTGATTCCCCTGACTGCTTTGCGAGTATTGGACCACGGTGCTCGACCCAACGGTCGTGGAGACGGTTGTGGTTTGACCCGTGGCTGACCCGCCGCCCGACCCGTGATGATTGTGATTAGAAGAATGATGCCAGTGATGGCGGTGGTGCTCGTACGGGGACGAGTAGATCGGCTCGCTATCCGACTCCGGTATCGTCTCGTATATGTGCTCCGTTTCGCTCCACACGTGATTCGAGTACGCCTCCGCCAGCCTGACCGAGGCGGAGGAGGAGGAGGAGGAGGGGGTCGTCCCTCCCCCTCCCTCGCCGCTCCCTCCTCCCCCTCCCCCACCCTCCGGCCCAGAACCCGCCGTCTGCGATTGCCCGCGCACGCACAGTCCCTCCATCTTCTTCGAGCAATCCTTGATGATCGCCTCTTGCACCCAGCCCTGTTTGCCGCGCTCGTGATCCGCGACGGCTCGCGCCGGCGACGCGCCGTTCCTGCCTCCCTTTTGCGAGGTCTGGGAGGAACACGTGGACGAGGGGGTGTGACCAGGGACGGGGGGCCTCAACGTAGACCCCTCCTCCTCGTCCCTGTCTTTGGCCCGCTCCTCCGTCTGCTGTTGCTGTTGCCGGATCAGTTGCTCGATCAAACTGTTCTGATAGGAGGGTATGTGGTCCGGGGAGAGCAACGGCGAGACCTGAAAAATAAAATGGTAAAAATGGTAAAAATGGTAAAAATGGCAAAAATGGCAAAAATGGCAAAAATGGTAAAAATGGTAAAATCGTTCGAGGAGGGTGTATCGATATCGTCGTCCCACTTACCCGACGGTACGCGCGCCTCTCCTCGTAATCGTCGTCCTGGAACAGAGGGGATTCGGATCAAATCGGTGTTGGTTCGAAAAAGATTGCGGGGATTGGAACGTTCGAGAGGGAGGAGGGGTAAGAGCGAGATTTTTACCTGATACAGGCATCGGCTCACCAGAATGGTCACCGCGTTCTTCGTTTCGGCGAAAAGATTTTCCGTTTGTTCCTTGTTCGCCACGTCTTTCCCGTTCACCTACGATAACAAACGAGTGTTCGATAGTTTCCATTCTAATAAATAAATCTCTTCGAAACGGGGAAATTTTTTCTCCCTCGCCCGATATATATTTCTCCCAATGAAGGAGAGAGAGAGAGAGAGAGAGAGAGAGGGGGGAGGAAGGGGAAATCCGTTCGTTCCTCGATCCGATTTCGGCCGAGTCTTTGTTCCGCCGATTACGATCCCCTTTAACGGGATTAGAAGGGTGGCGCACAGGTTGGAATTAGAGAAGGCGGTTGGTAATCGAATGAACTCGGTTTCTACTCGGATTCGTGGGGGTCGGACAGTGGGGGTTTACCCTGAGGATTTGATCGCCTTCCCGCAATCGGCCGTCGCGCGCCGCCAAACTTTCAGGAACTATTTCCGAGATGTAAACCTCGGTGTCGGCGTCCTCGCTCCCGGAACCGGAACTGTAACAGACGGTGAGCCCCAGCTTCTCGGCGCTGCCCGTCTTCCGCAACGTGACCTCCTGTAATCGGGACCGTTAACTCGGTTAATCGAGTCAGTCGATGGGCAAAATTTGATAATCGAAGTTTACGAACGAAATTTACCTCGATAATTTGTCGTTCGAGATAAGATAATAATCGTACGATGATAGTAACGTGTTCATTATTCAAGGAGAATTTGATTTTTGGAAATTTTTTAACCAATAAACTTTTTCAAGTTTCGGTTGATGCGCGAACACTGCGCCGAACTCGTGTGGCGGATGATGGAAGAGCGATCGTGTAGTGGCGCGCCCCCTACCATCATCTTTCCTTACTTACCTCAAAGTCGATGTCGTGCGCGAGGAAATCTTCGAAACTGTCGTTCGGTTGCTCGTCCACGACCTCTTCCTCGGTCTCGATAAGCCCGGCCCAATCGGTCTGCACTGCGGTCGAGACGAGATTCGGCCAAGCGTTGCTGCTCGTTCCGTGCTCTCGTCTCTCCGACTCTTTCTCCTCTTGAGCACAATGCGTTCGGTGACCGTGGTAATGCTGCTGTTGTTGTTGTTGTTGCGGCTGACGTCGTAACACTTCCACGATGATCGGCTCTTGGGCCGATTGAAAACAACGTACCGCATCCTCGTGGCTCGAATTCGACACGTCTTGACCATTTACCTGCGAACAAGCGAAATCATAAGTCACATATCAAGTCAAAGAGAAAGGAGAGCGGATGGATTACGCGTTCAACGATTCCAAGTAGATATCTCGAGGTAAATTCGAGTCCTTTCTTTTAATAATCGGCTTGGAAATATGTATCAATAATAAACGCGACTAGGTCAATTGGAGGGAAAACGCAAAGAGAAACAAAGAGTGGAAGGAACGAGCTCCTAGTTCGAGAGACGTTCAAACGCGGTTAGGAAACGAGGCGAAGATGAGATAACACTCGATGCGTTAATCGTTACTTTTTTCTTCAAATGGAAAAAGCTCGTCGCGCCTCCTAGGTTCGTCCCACTAGGACTCGATCCCATTTCGAGTAATTTACCAACCGTATCTTGCCATCGTCTATTGTTATATATATATATATATATATCATCGTGGATAAAACGGATCTCGTTTTCTCGCGTCACCGACTTGGTTCTTTTCAATCGACCGATCAATCGGCAGGGAAAAAAGAAAGGGGCGCAAGGAAAAAAGAAGAAAAAAAAAAGGAAGCGAAGAAACCAGAAGTCTCTTTGTAATTTTTCCGATCGATAGTTTGGTTCGCTGGTTAGTTCTCTCTCTCGACAATCGCTCCATCTTTTCGTTCCATTAGTCACGGTCGAAGGATGCTTTCCACCGTTTTACGAAGAACGCTCGCTCGCCTTCACCTCTCCCTCTCCTCTCTCCTCCTCCCTCTGCCCTTCCCCCTTTTCATTCCGCGACGAGGATCGCGTCTGCGTCCCGTCCAATCGTTTCCACAGTTCTTTTTCACTTTCATCGTTTCGGTCACAGGTTGATCAATTCTTCGGATCGCGGTCGATCCGTAACAAATCGTGTATTTCTCGCGTCGCGGGGAACACGGTCCCGGAAACGAGGATCGCGATGTTGACGCGGGAAAAGGAAAAAAAATAGTTGGAATCGGCCGGGTGATGGTGTTGGTGGTAGTGGTGGTAGTGATCGTGGTGGTGGTGGTGGTGGTGGTGGTTAAGAGCGGTAAGGAGAAAACGGAGAGGAGAGAAAAGGGGATGGGGGAAGGTAAGGGAGAGGGCAAAGGTAAGGGGATAAGAGGAGGAGGGGAAGGCGAGGGCGAGAACGAAGGCGAGAGGGAAGAGGCGAACGAGCTGGCATTTCTGTCGGCAAAGCGCGAATTGTGAGCGCGAGAGGCGGTGAGGGAAGTGCGGCGGAGAAGGAATCGCGTACAAGGAAGAAAAAAGGGAGCCGTCGAGCTGTCGCTCGCGTTCCGTAAACACGGAAGTCTGAAGTGCTCGGTCTTTGAACATCGACCACGTCGACGACCACCACCACGACCAAGAGCGTTACGATCGCCGACAATTCGCCGCGATTACAATATTATCCCGATGCTTGGATAACGTTTTCTCGAAGAAAAACCCCGCTTCTCCGATTTCACTCGGTCTCGTCCCATCCCATCCCGGTCGCGTCTCGTCGCGTCGCGTCGCGGCACGCGCCCCGAATCTTTCAAAGTATTAATAGTAATCGTAAATTTGAACCTTCCCTCCCTCGGTTCCTCGACATCTCGGACGAATACCGTCGAGGAGGAAGGAACAAGGAAAGAAGGAAGGAAGGAATTCGATCGTTGATCCCTGTGGAACGAAACTTTGAAAACTTTCGCGAAGGAGAAAGAACGGGATATTTTCGCGCATTCGACACGACCGCTCGTAAAGCAAATCGTCGATGAAGGGAGCAAAGGAGAGAGGAGAAGGGAAGCGCGCACAAATATTTTCCTCGAATATGAAAATGCAAATGGATCGATTCGAGAAGCGTGCGATACGAAAACGGTACGATCTTTCTCTTCCCCCCCCCCCCCTTCTCCTTGAAACATCGTCGTCCGTTGAACCGACAACGTTGTCGTCGTCGTCGTCGCCGTCGCCGCATCCGTTCACGAGCGGAACGAATCGAGACGTTTCCTCGGCGAAGGCTGCTCCTCGCTCGAAATTGCGCGCATACGGGAAATCGGGAAGAGCTCGAGCGAGAAGAGAAATTAACGATGATAACGTTGCTTTTTTTTTTTTTTTTTTTTTACGCTGGAACGATCGATATCGCGTTTCCAATTAAAAAATTCACCAATCCATCAAATTGTTCTCCACTCATCGAAATCGTTTACCACCAAACGCGAGCCAATCGAGAAAAAACTATCCTAGATCGATTGTTCTCGCTCTCTCCCTCTTTCTCTCTGTCTTTGTCGCGTTTCCTCACGTTTTTACGGCGTATACGAGCGACGGAAAGGAACGTCGAATTTTTACGATCGATCCTTCGACGAGGAGAAACATCGTCGATGATCCCGCCACCGATATCCCAACCATCGGGGGACGGCGGTGGGGGAGGGGAGGGGAGGGGGGGGAAGGATAGAGAAGGAGCGAGGGAGGGAAGACGAAAATAACCACGGGCAGAGGAAGAGGAAAATTGAAAACGAATAGCGGGGGAGGGGGGGGAAGGCGAGCCGCGTATCTCGCATGGGCCGAGAAACGTGAAAACGTCGGCGAATCTCGCGCTCGTCTATACGCAACGCCAGCTCCACTCTAGCCACGGATTAACGGGAAAAGCCTCGCTTCCGCTCTTCCTCTTCCTTTCCCTCCTCCCTCCCATTCTCCTCCCCCCTTCCCCCTCCCCCCCTCGCTCTCGGTCCCCTTGCCGACGAAGAAGGCACAGGTTCGCGCGTACTACAACGCGCGATTCGATTTCCCCTCCCACTTTTTTTTTCCCTTCTCGCTCGGCAAGTAAGGAAGGAAGGAAGGAAGGAAGGAAGGGAAAAAAAAGCGTAGATATCCCGGGTCGCTTATTCGCCTCCCCGCCTTTCCCACCGCGACTCACCGTCGCGGTCAAGTGCTTCTTCTTCTTTCCTTCCTTCCTTCCTACTCGTTTTTACTCTTTTTTCCCGCCCCGCCGGCAAAATTGCGCGAAAAAATTCTATCCCCTTTATTTATTTATTTATTTATTTATCCTTCGTCAGGAAGGAAAAAGGATTTTTCGAAGGGGGGGGGGGAGGATAAACGACGCTCTCTCACCCATTCCTCCTCTCGATGAAAAATTCGAGAAATTTCAATCCGACTCGTTTCAATAATTCCCCTCCCCTTCCGTCGATCCTCCAGCCGTGTTCGGACGAGGGTGGCGAGCGACGCGATCCAGGCAGTGGAAAATCCTCGGCCACAAGCTTCGAGGGGTGGAAAAATAGGGCGAGGAGGAGCATCCCTTTCCCTTCCCATCTCGCTCGTAATCGAACGGATACGATCGGATCACGCGATTCTCGCTCGGTCGAGTCGCGGCCTCGCGAAGCGGATAACATTGCTTTTCCGCTCGGCCATCCGTGATCCACACGCTTCCCTCTCGGAGGGGAGGTCGTACAGGGGTTTCGACGCTCGCTCGTCCAAGGAACCACGGGGGTTTCGGAGAACGCGTGTCCCCCGTTCGTTCTCGAGGGACGGGGGAAGAGGGGGAGGAAACTCCCATGGAAACGCGGCTAACTGGACCTCTGCCAGCGCTTCGTTCTCGATTAATTTATTCTGTCTGGAGCGCACCTCCCTCCCTCCGCTCGTTACCGCGATACACGCGGTTTCCATCCAGACTCTCTCCCTCTCCCTCTCCTGCGTTGCTCTTCCTTAACTCACTTGACGCCGGATCCTTAACATCGAATTGGGATCATTCTCTCTCTCTCTCTCGTTATTATCTCCTCCATGAGAATTCGCGCGGCAATTTCGAATCGACCACGAATGATGAGGAGAAGAAAGAGTGGGGAGTGGGGAAGGAAGAGAAAAGTGTCGGCGAAATGCGTCCATCCAGGTGAAGAAAGGAGAGAGGTGGTGGGCGTGCGTCGCGCGGACGACCGAGTCTTTTTCTTTTTTCGAAAGAAAAGAAGAGAAGAGAAGAGAAGAGAAGAGAGGAGAGCAAGATTTTCCTTAATAATAGCCGTTGTTAGCGCCACTTGGCGTAAACATTCTCGTTTACCGAGAAGACCAACCGAGAGAGAGAGAGAGACAGAGAGAGGGGGACGGACGACCCATTCTTTAACCATCCCCTGCGGCAACCGATCCCTTTCCTCTCCCCCTCCCCATTTCCCCTTCACGCTCCTTTTATTTTTCCTCCGCTCGGTCACCTTCGCCCCCTCCCCCTCTACTCCCCCTCACGGATTCTCGGCCAATTTGTTTCTCATCCGCTCATCCGCGCGGGGTGGGGCGGGCGAAATTCAATTTTTCCCGCCATTGTCCCGGGGCCGGAAGAAAAAGATATCGAGCGAAGGAAGGAAACGAGTTTTCCAACTCGTCCAATCGGTTTCGTCCGACTACTCTTTTTCTTCTACTCTTCCTTCGAATCGCGGATTTCGATCGAACGGGAAACTCGCGATCGAATCGAAAGCGTCGGCGGGGAAGAAGAGGGGAAGGGGGAGGAGAAAAAAGGATCGTTCGACGAAATCGAGTCTCGTCTTTTTTTTTTCTCCTTTTTGCAAATGCCAAACCTCTTCTCCCTCTCCCCCTCCCGTTGCTGTTTCTGCTTCCGACCGTCCACCAGCGATGAAAACGATTCGCTTTTTATCGGGCGAGCATCCAGACGCGATCCAATTTCGCTCGCTCCAACCACCATTGTTCCCGCCTTTCGAAAATCTATCCAATCGTCGTGCTCTCCCCCCTCCTCCGTCGCGCACCGCCGATCGTTACCCGCCGCTCTTTTCCTTTTCGAGAATCCAACACCCGTTATCTTACCTATCATATTCCGGCCGTAATCGTTGTCGCCAAGTAACGGGAGACGGACGGCCTCGCGATCGTCGCGTTTAGTTCGCGTAGTATCCGCCGTCGAAAGAGCGTCGACTCGATCGGACGTAGATCGTCGCTTCTTTCCTTTTTTTCGATCTCCTACGATCCCCACTACGCGCGCCTCGTCAATTCTTTCGCTACTACGCCCGACTAAGATGCCACTAAGGCGACTATAATTGCTCTGCACAAGATGTGACACTTACGGGCAAGTATAGTCGCTCTGCGCAAGATGTCACTGATGTGCTACGGCCGACTATAGTCGTCGCTCTGCACAAAATGCCATTGGGGCATTTACGGCCGATTTTAGTCGCTCACTTAAAATGCCATTGATGCGCTATGGGCGACTATAGTCGCTCTGCGCGAGATGTCACTGAGGTACTAGGGGCGATTATAGCCGCTCCGCATAAGATAGCGCGTATTGTACGATATGACGAGCGATCGAAGTTATCGAGTATCTTTCACTGGAAATCGATATTTTATTTTTATCGTCAATTTTTTTTTTTTTTTTTTTTTTTCAATAAACACCGTCAAAGCAAACTCGAATTGCGAGGCGTAAACGCGGTTGCTGGCGATCTTTCTCGAGCGCCGTGCACATTTTTGATGATGCGGCGGCTCGTTGAACGGGAGTGGCGGAGAAGTCGAAAGGGTTAACGCGAATAAAATTTTATCGAGAATACGAATGCAGAGAGAGAGAGAGAGAGAGAGAGTTGGTAGAAAAGTTGGTAGGAAAATAGTCGTCGTCTCTCGATAAAGAGTTTCGTAAGACGGAGGGGGAAACCAACTTTTCGATCATTTTCTCGTGGGAGGAAAGTTGTCGTATTGGATGAAGTGGAACTGGAAGAAAGGGAAGATTCGGAAGGGTCATGGATCAAGGATACTACCGTGTCGTCGCGGCAAGATTGCGAATTAATCGAACTCGTCTCTCTCTCTCTCTCTCTACGTTATTCCTCCTTCCCTTTGCGTCTGCGAATCTTCTCGTCTCCTGGTCAAAGTTTTCCTATCGAGCGTGCATCCCGCCCTTGCGTTACTCGTCGTCCTTTTATTCGCAGCGAAATCGTCGAAGCATCGATCGATCGATCGATCGATCCAAACCATTTTTTTTTTTTTTTTCCCTTCCTATTCCGAGATTCACTCACGGCCAAAGTTATCGACGAGTTTAACGACGAGTGGAGAGGCAAGCGATATCCGGTTAACTCGTTCCGCCACGGTAACCGGTAATCCCTCGGTTTTCACGCTCCACGGAGGATTCCTCGATCGAGCGAACGCGGAAGGTAATCGTCGACACGTAAACGACGTCGACGAGCAGAAATTCGAGCGTTCCCAGCTGGAATGTTCGCCCATGCGAGAATTTCCAGCGGCGGGCGGAGCTTTCGTCGCGTCCTCCTTCTTCTTTCGTCCACCTCCCCTCCCCCAGATTTCGATGATCGCGCGTCCGACTTTTGTTCCCACGATTCTCGTCGATTCGTTAATTACACTTACATCCCCGATCAGCGCCGCTTTCCCTTCTCTCTCGGGCGGAAAAACGATTCGATCCCCCCCCCAGAAAAGCGGAGAACGAGAGACCGTACAACGGCGACCGATATAACAAACGCTTTTCCCTCCCACTCACCCCATCCAGGCTCGCAATTACCGGTTCTCGCGACTCGAATACCTCGCGTGGTTCATTACGCGGTTGCGGTATTGTGGTGCACGGGTATCGAGGGCTTTGCTCCCATACGTAAGCGGACGTATCGCTTCGCTATGTGGAATCTTGAGATTAAACCCTTCTTGGTCGGGATGAAAAACTTCCCTTCTTGGCCTCGCTAATGAGCGGAAAAAACAAAGCAACTGTTTGCCTACGCGCGATGAAAAACCGCCCGTGCGTTCTCGCTGGTGCGGAGGATCGATCGATGATGCATTCCCCTTAAAAAAAATATTCGGGGGAAATGGAGTCGAGTCGATCCATTTCGAAGAACAATCGATCTCGCGGGAAAGATTTTTCTCGCGCGCGGGACGACGACGCGGGACGTGCACGGATCTCGAAAAGAGGGAGGGAGTAGGAACGAGAGATGAAAAGGGATTTCTTTGGACGACGAGAAACGACGACGACGTAGACACGACGTAGACTACGACGAGTTGGCTACGAAAGGAGGAAGGAGGAGGCGAGTTTGTTCGGATTCGTGGCCGAGGCGAGGTTACCCCCTCGGCAAATACTGGCTTCGACACACAATATTATCACGCTCCGGGGATCTAAACCGTCATCACGGTGGAGAGCCAGGGGCGACCGCGTACACGTTTCAAGGTGTACGCGCGAAACCACTCGAGCCAACTCTTTCAATCGGCCGGCACACATTCGAGAGAGTCTGCGGCGAGCGAGTCTTCCCGTAAGATTCGCCCAATCTCCCCTCCCCTCCCCTTCACCTTCTCGCAAATTCGCCAATTCCTCGCCCCCTCCACTCCGTCGAGATAGCAGAGAGGATTCGATCGATCGGGTCGAACAACGATTCTTCGCGAGCAATTAATGCCGCCGCCGCATTGCCGCGATTAACGAACGCGCCGTTTCTCAGAAATCCGTTATCCCCGCCAACCCCCCCGTCTATTTATCCCTTCCCCTCCTTCTTCTTCTTTTTCTTCCCCGTTCGTCGAGGGTATGCGAATCAACCAGGTATTTTCCCCGCAATTTTACCCGAAACCCAGACGCGGCCCCTCCCCAAAAAGTGACGATCCCGGCGACGAAGATTTCGAAAAACGTGAAAAATCTCCGCCGTGAGACGAGACGTCAAGTCGAGGAGCAGGAAGAAGAAGAAGAAGAAGAAAAGGAGGAGGAAAAAGTCGGATCGCGAGAAGGATGAAAAAGAGGGAGGGGATAGGGATCGTAAAGCGAGTTTCAGGGACTTGGATTCCCGAATCGAGATTGGGATAGAGATTGGATCGCCCGATTGAATGAAACGGTGGCCACCGCGTATCACGACGACGACATTCACCCTACACTCTCTCTCCTCTCCTCCTCCCAACGAATAAATCCTCCACCACCACCTCTCTCTCTCTCTCTCTCTCTCTCACATTTACTCTCTCGCTCTCTCGGTCACTTACACACACACACACACACACACACACACACACACACACACACACACACACACACACACACACACACACACACACACACACCAAACAGACAGGCAGAGAGAAAGAGAGAGCGTGTCCCCGACTGGCTCGCTCGCTCGCTCGCCGACTTGTTTCTTCATCTTCGAGAGAAAACGGCGGTGGAAGCGGAAAAAATTGTCGATTCGGTTCGGTGGCTGCTGCGAGTGTCGCGGTGGTGTGTTCGATTATCGCGAGACGATGGGACGACACGCGGATGATGCGTGAGAGAAGAGGGAGGGAGGGATCGGTTGGCCTCCTCCCTTTCCCCCCGTTCCCGTCTGCGAAAGCTTTCACGCGGCCATCGAGCGCCGAGAGTGGCTTCGCATCCTTCTCCCTTTCCCCGCCCGCCAAACTTCTCCTTCCCATTTTCCATCCCATTTCCCTGACCGCTCGTTTCGCGAGAGGAACGAGAAGGAAGGATGGATGGATGGTTGGGTAAGGAACGAGGTGCCACTTCTCGAGGTCTCGAACCATAAATGAAGGGCCGACGGGCGACGCTCTCGTGGACGTTTATCGCGACTTTTGCCTCCGCTGGACTTCTCTGGACTTCTCTGTGCGCGCGCTGAAAAAGGAGCTCCCCTCCCCCTCCTGGGAGGGATCTAATTGCTCGAGGGAAAAGGATAGAAACGCGACGGTTTACGAGCGAGAGGAAAAGAAAAGAGGAAGAGAGAAAGGAAGGGAGGGAGGGAGGGAGGGAGAGGTGGAAAAAAGCGCGTTATTTTAACGCGTATAATCGCCATCCTACGTTTTATAATTATATACGTATAATTCGCATTGGTTAAATTATTAATTACATTCTACACGTACGATATAATTACGTTCTTCTCAAATATAAATACGAGTGTAAAAAGGATCAAAATCGACGCGAAGAAGAGGAGGAGGAGGAGGAGGAGGTAGGGGAAAAAGGATAGCGACGATGGTGGCGACGAGCGCGATCCTCGGATTTCTACCCTCCGTTCATTCCTTCGACTCGCGTTTGGTGTGGAACGGTTGGAGAAGGATGGCCTCTCCCCGTCGAAAAAAACGAAAGGAACGAAAGACTGGTAGTGGCTGAAAGGGACGCGAGTCGCTTAACCCCCTAAACGCGCGGAATAATTTACGATCGGTTTTATCCGCGTTCACCGCCACGATCTTCTTCGCCGCTTTCTTTCAACTTTTTTCCTTTCTCCCCCCCTATCCATCATCCGAACAAACCACCACGTTTCGGAATGGAAAAACGAAAAAGAGAATAAAGAAAAAAAGATCGAATCTCTCTCTCTCTCTCTCTCTCTCTCTCTGTCAAGGATCGAGATAGATACGTACTTACTTACTTACTTACTTACTTACTTACATCCTTCACGACGCGATTCGCAATTTCGAAGAAATTGCCCCCTCGTCGAAAGCATCCCTGGCGAGAGCGATAACAGCCGAGCCAATATTTGCCGATCGATTTTCAAGGAAATCGTTAGATTCGTGTACGAAGATCTTAACCGAGAGAGACATCGGCCCTTTTCCTCCGCTACCTATCAACGCTTCTATCATCTTTCGCGAGATAGAAGAGTTTCAACAACTCGAGTGCAAGCGCATCGCTCGGTACACTCGTTGCACCGTGCACTCGAATCGAGTCGAGAACCGTTTTTACGCTTGCATCCATCTCTTTTCGAATCGATCGTTCCATCTACTGCGCGACAACGAACTTTAATTGGTTGAATCTCGATAAAAGGGAAAAAAGTGGCAACGCGCCAGTCATCCGACGCGTTCGCCTTTTCCCAAGGTTAAACGCGGACGTGGGAGAAGGAAGGAAGGAGGGGAGGAAAAAGAGAGGAAAAAGAAAAGAGGCGAGAGGCCTGTCGTTGCGGCGACGGGATAAGAAGGAAATAGATGGAATCGAAACGGCGACGGCGACGACGACGGCGCGACGGTGGCAGAAACGACGTTCCCGGCGAAACGATGCGCCGCAACGAGATTCGTATCGACCTATGTCGGCCCGCAGTTGGCTCGCGGGACACTGAGAAAAAGGGAGTAACGGAAGTAAAGCCTCGACTCAATTAGCTACATCCAGCTTAATGAAAGCGGTCGCGGCGATCCAATAAAATTCTAATAAAGATGCGCTCGGTGTGCCGCGTTACAACGGGAGTGTGGGGAGTCGGGAGGGGGAAAAAGAGAAATAATAGACGACGAACGGCGACACCGGCTCGCCGTTGTGAAGAGGGGAGAGGAGGAAAGGACGTAATGTCGTAAAACAGAGAGAGAGAGGGAGGGAGGAGGGAGGGAGAGAAAGGAAAAAGAAGACGCGAAGTAGGGGAAAGAGAGAAAGCGTTCGACAAACGACAACGTCAATAGACAGACGCGGATCCGTATCGAGCGAACAATACGTATCGCCGATGCTGGACAAGAATCCAGAATTCACGGTGGAAAATAAATCTAACCGAAAACGGCACCGAGCCGGGGAAAAATTAGCTTTTAATACGCGACCAAACTCGCGCTCGATTGCATTCCCCCTCCACGATTCCGTTCCTTCTCGTCCGCCCCACTCCTCGCCACGCAGCGTGTTCGAACGACATTGCCGACTGTTCCGCCGCAAACGCGTAAATGGAATTCCGATAAACACGCGCGTACACCTCGAACGCGCGATTTAACGTTCCTTTTCCTCTTTTTATCGCGCTCGTTTTTGCTCGTCCCGTGTATTTTCCCATGTATTTTTTCAACAAACGATGCGAAAAAAATTTATTTATCGGGAGGGAAGGAAACGTTGACGAGATATTCGCGCGGAAGAAAGGCGATCAAATTTCTTTCCTTGTTTCACGAAAATGCAGGGGAATCGATCCAGTGTATTCGATCCTTGGAGATGATGAAAAAGGAAGGGAGGTGGAAGGCGGGGAGGCTCGAGAGGCGAAGTAATATCGGGAACGCAAATCAGCGTGGAAGCTTTCGGGGATGATTGTGCTCGCGGTAGTAACCCATATATCGGAAGGCACGCGTTTCGAGAGAATCCATCCCATTCGCGTTCCCCTCCGTGATCGCGAGTGGGTCGGTCATCGCCTAGCGATGAGCACGGTTGCGTGCGTGTCGCGGTGTTGCCACCAGTAGCGTTGCCAACAGTAATCGAAAACTGCTCGCGTCTTTCCTTCTCCAGAGTCGTAGCTCCAAGGCGGAAGAAAAATATCGAACGGGTCAGCGAGAGAAATGCCGGGGAATGGAAATGAGAACGGGAGATCGAGTCATCCGTGTTTAGGGGACGGCGTTGCCGTTGGTCTTGGCGTCGGTCTTGGCTTGTGTCACCGGTCTTGACAACGTCGAACAAACTGGAGATAAATGAAGAAAAAAAAAAAAAAAAAGGGAAAAAAATGAACGAGAAAGGCTCGAGAGAAAGAGAGAGAGAGGCGGATACGAGAGCAAAGGGAACGCGAAATCGGGATGGGAGAAAGAAGCGACGAGAAACGAATACGAATGAACGAACCAACGAAAAAAGAGAGGCCCTGATTCTTTCGCTTACGATGGACAATGGAGGCAACCATCGTCGGAATACGTTCCACTTTCTATCTCTTTCTATCCATCTTCCCTTTCTCTCTGTGTATATCGAGTGTGGATACACGCTTTCTCTCTCTCTCTTTCGAGCGCGTTTCTTTTCTCATTCGCGATCGAATCGAAACGAATTTTTTCGAGGCGAGAGCGAGGTGAAAAAAAAAAAGAAAGAAAACTTGACCGAGATTCGAAACTCGTATCCTCCTCCTCCTTCTCCCTCGTCGTTTTGAAACGCGGATGAAACGCAGGGGATCCATTTTTCCTTTCCTTTCTTGAATTCTTCCTTCTTTCGCTCGCGGGAAAGAAATGTTCGCGCGTTGTCCCGGTCACGTTGGAAAGTAAGGGCGTCGCGATTGTTCGACATTGCGAAAAGACCCCACCCTCCTTTCTACGGGGAATACAACGACCTCGATGCTCTTTCGCGTATTTTCCACCTTCGCCGAGAAACGCGTGCAAAGAAAGCGCACGCTCTTCCTTCCCGTATTCCACTCCTTCGATTCGATCCTTCGAGTCGAATCGAACGAAGCAAAAGAGAGCACTCTCGACTGCGATCGCGCGCAGGTACGATTGGAAGAGAAAAATATAAGGAATATAAATTCGAGTATAAAGCGATCCTCTGTCGAAAATAGAAGGAGAAATAGAAGGATAGATCGAACGAATATTTTCGTTCTCTATCGTACGGTATAGCGGAGAGAATGGACGGGGGATCGATATATGCGCGCATCTACGTGTATATACGAGGTAATTACAAAGCAATTTGTGGAAGGAAATTTGTTGTTTGTTTTCACGCATCTGTTTTCGCTCGAGAAGATCGAAAGCTAATCATCCGGGCGAAAATTTGAAAAGCGGGAAAGAGCGAGCCGATTTGGCACGATAATCCAAAGATCGAGATCGATCGATAAAAAACGAACGATTCGAAGCGAGAATAATGCTGAATAATTGCGCGGGATATCGCGATTTTTGAATGTCGAACGCGCGATAAACGTTCGCGCACACGCACGCACGTACACGCGCTCGGTCATCGGTTCGAAATATAGCGACGCGTTCGACGACATTCCGTTCTTCTTACATCCGTCGGATGGTTGGAATCGAATGGACGGAAAAGGAAGAAAGGACGGCGTGTAACGCCATCGATCGATGCGCCAGCTACCGATGGGAGCAGCGATGCATCATCGTTTGATCGACAGCCAGCGAATTACCCGATCGAACGTCTGGCACAACGCGTCGACCTGCTATTCGTTTAATTCGAACCAAGCCTCCCCTCCTTCCTCCGTGTCCTCCGTTCGCCCAATTTCACTCTCCCCTTGTTTTCCCCCCCTCTTCGTCTCTCCCCCTCAAACCGCAAAACTCTGATCATTCTCACGTGTTTTATTCGATGCGGATTTTTTTCCCTTCCCTTTTTTTTTTTGCCTCTCCCCCCTCCCCCCGTCCACACGCGTCGACGACGCATCGTCGACACGAGCAAACCGAATCCAACACCACCGTTTCCATTTATCCCTAATTGCCTATTATTGTGCGCGTGACGATAATCGATCGATAATCGGTATTGCGGGTTACGGGTGGAGAGGTGAAGGGAGGGCGTGGAAACGAAGTCGAGAAGAAATTCGAATTATTTCGGATTATGATTTATTATACCGGGAGCATCAAAGATATCGAACACGATCTCGCGTGGAAGAAGGGCCGGAAAACGATGTGTCGGTTCTCGCTTCCTTTTTAAACCGTTTCAAACGGCGATGCTATCTTCCCGTTTTTTTTTTCTCCGCTCATCTCCGCGGAACCTTCCCTCTCCCTCGATGAATGCACCGCATTCAACGTCAACCAGCGGCCAGTTACCATAGCCTCTCTGCTCTACTCGAGCCTCGTGTACTTCTCACGAGTATATATGTATGTATATGTATATATATATATATGTGTGTATATATACATACATGTACACCCACGTACCCAGCTTTTCGCGTGTATCTCTCACCATCTCTCGCCTTCTCTCGCTACCAAGGTTGAGAAGTAGGATAAATTGAATCGTCGCTTCCTAATTGATTCACTTCTTGGCTCACTGATGATCGAAAACTGCGCGTTGTTTCATACGTTGTTTCATTGAAAACGTGCGCCTCGCTTGGAAACTCGTTACACGAGTATTATTGGCGTCGAGAAATTACAGAAAGTAACTCGTAAACCATGACTATATATATATATATATATGTAGTAAGCAAATTAATTATATATCCTCCAGGTAAGGCCGAGTAAGCACTTTCCAAGTTTGAAACGGCGTTATTCGAAACGTCGATACGCATCGAACGAATCGTGGCGCGGCTTCCTTTCGCGCGTTCCTACTATACTATACCTACCGAAATTTTCTAATAATCTCTGACGCGTTTCAACCAAGACCCCGCGCGTATCCCTCGTTTCGTTTCGTTCCTTTTTTTCTTTCTCGCCTATTTGTAAAAAGGAGAAAACTAGAACGAAACGATGCATTACGATATTGCATCTTCGGGCCCAATTAGAGCTGGGATGCGAGCGTTAAACATTGGTCAAAAAATTGGATGATATACGTGCACCGTATTCTACACGAAATATCTAGGCGAGGAGCGAGGAAGCGCCCACTGAATATTCGAAAGGACGATGCACCACGCCTCTGAATATTCATCGAGGGCGACAGCTTTCCACGCATCCTATCCTACCTACGTCTAGATTTTTATCAAGAGAATTAATGCAATGTTGTCGCATATTTGACATTTTGACGACAACTTTACAGACAGATACACACATTTTCGCCGAATTCGAAAGAAGAAAGAAAGAAAGAAGGGCGAAAGAACTGGTCGAGCTGGGCGAGGATGTATATATATATATGATCGAGAACTGAAAATGGCTCTGGGGAATAGCTTCCCGCAGTTTCTCTTGTTCGTTCGCGTGTCCTCCAGTTCCGTGGGAATGTGCGCGATAATGGAAGGTAGAGATGCTCGACGAAATTAATTTGGCGGGATTCGATGGTGTGAGGGAAATAAACGAGGAAACGCGTGCAAATGTAGCGCGGGAGGCGCAACGATTATACACTTGTGCATTCGTTAAGCCCACTTTATTTAATGATTTCGTGGTCGAATATAGTTACTGAATAACCGCCTACCTACTCGTGATTCCCGACGCTCGTAATAAAGACGATAAATGCATCTGCGCGCGCAAACGATTCCATTCTACCACTTACAACGTTTGTTGTCTCCCTCTCTCTCCACCACCCTTCTTCTCCCTCCCTCTCTCTCTCCCTCGCGACCTATTTCGTTCCACGGATCACACGCGGAAAAGGAGGAGGAGGAGGAGGAGGAGGAGGAAGAAGAAGAAGAAGGGGAAAAAAAAAAAATTAACGAATTCGAGAGAAAGAAATTTTTGCAACTTTCAACCCCGATTTTTGTATTCGTTTCTTGATTTTCTCACGGAACGACGTTAAAACGATCGTTAAATCGATTCGAAATCCATTCGAAACTCCTACGTACGTCCTCCAAATTCTCCTCCCTTCTCGCTTCGCTTTCCCCCCGCCCCCCCTCTTTTCTTTTGTTCCATCCACCATCTTTTTTTTCTTTACGCTGCTCGACACGCATTATTATCACGCTACCGAACGAGTTTTAGCACGCTAACGAGCTCCGGCCACGACGAACCCACTTTCGATAAACAGCGAACACGATTTCTCCCAAGATCGATAACCGCTTAACGATGACCGACCGACCAGAAACTCGAGAAACTCGAGAAAAGTGATCGATTCGAATTGAATCCGAACGAGAAGTTTGCCTTCCCACAAAGCAAAGCAAGAGTTACGGGTATACGCGTGTGTGCGTAAGCATTGTTTCAAACTTTATAATTAATCGCATCGTGTATTTTCATTTTACCTGTCTCCTTCTCGTTCGCAGTTCATAAAAGCTGACAATTGAACGAGTTGATTGAAAGGATAAAAAAAATTTTGCCACGAAATATCCGATTGTGTATCATCGATTAATTCGGTATAACGGTAAAGGGAAGGGAAAAATGGGGGGGGGGTGCGATAGCGATAGAAAGGAAAGCGATGGTGAGGTGCGAACACGGTGTGAAAACATTAGCGCGCGATGGATATCTTGCATTGTTCGTTCACGGAACGGGTTCACGCGCATTGATCTTTGGGAATTGGAAAACACGATGCTTGGTAAGAAAAGTTGTGCACGATGCGGTGGAGAGTGGATGAAATACGAGATGCGAGAAAATAGCGACCACCAGGCAGACTTTAATATACGTGTATATATATATACACGTATACACGCACTGTAGACGTGTAGACGCGCGCGGGCGCGTACACATTTACGGTCACACGATACGTTCTTTCGGTTGAAAAGTTTCCCTTTTATGTATTTCCCCGATGCTGATATCGTTCCACTCTCGTCACTTTTCACTCTTTCCGTTTCAGTTTTGCCAGCTGCAACGCCAAGTCCACTTTTCGGGGGGGAGTGTCCGCGTAATCCGAGAAGCAAAACGAAAATCGACACGCTACCGCTGTGTTCTCGGTAACGAAACGATTTGGGATAAAGACATATCCTTTCGTTGTTGACAAAGTTTTGTCGAACGTAAAAACCCAATTTGTTTCCATCCCTTTCCATCTCGACTTTCTCTTTTCTCTTCGTCGATCGATACCACACACACACACACACACACACACACACACGCGCACACACACACACACACACACACACACACACACCAAACAGACGGGCAGAGAGAGAGAGAGAGAGAGAGAGAGAGAGAGAGAGAGAGAGAGAGAGTCGGAACGTGTTAGGCAAGATTTTTTTAACGGGAGAATACTTATCGACGATTTGTAAAATTAACGCGATTAATAATCGTGGTTGAGAACTACGGTCAGTTTTGATGGTGACAATGGTATTGTCGCTGTTATTGGCGATCGTTTAATTAAAACGTCCCGACGAACTTATATGGTGGTAACGGTGTTATTACGGTGCCAAAACCCATCGTACGAGTGTTCGATTTATCGATCGATAAAAATACACGTGCGATCAAACTGTATTTCCGTATCAATTTATCGAGTAACGACTATGTTTCTATGTCGCGTTGTAAACAGTAGGTATTACGAAAAAGCTGTGTAAAATGAAAAAGGCGAATACGCGATCAACGGCAATGATTTCATGGATTTCGCTGCGCCCTCTATTTTATCTCTTTTCGATACGAATCCTCGATACAACGCCACCAGACACGCTGTTTTTCATTTAAATATTTTTATCGATAATTGAAATTAAATATGATCAATAAATATGCTACGTATTTATATACTATGCAATACTATGTAGTACATCCACATTCGTGTCCTCGATTACAGAGAATTAAAGAAATCCTTTTGTAATTTTATTTTTAATATTTCTAGCAGCCAGCTAAAGGGAAAGAGAAGAAGGTCGTTAACCGATAATCGTAAAATTTCTCGTTGTGGTTAGATAAGATCGAACGATATGTCGCACGGATGGTAAAAGAAAAAGAGGAAGGGGAGAAAAAGCGATCGAAAAGAAAAGGCCTAGGAACGCACATGAAATGTGCATACCAAGCGAACATGTAACGAACGAACGAACGAACGAAGGTACGAACGAAAGCAAGAAGTGAGAACAGAGTGGGGGGTTCGACGGTAGGGTGAAGAAAGGGAAAAGGGGGAAAACAACGGTGACGAGCAAGAGAAGTAGGTACAGCAGGTACGAGAAACTGGCGAGATTCCGACTTTATTGGCGCAAATGGCAATTATCTCGAGTACGAGAAGTGTTCGAAGGAAAAAAAAAAAAAAAAAAATTTTAATATTTTCAACCGAGTTCCCAGTTATCGAGTAATTTTTGCGATTTCATCTTCTCCTCTTCTCTTCGATTCATTATAACGAATATTTTATACGTTTCGTCCATCCAATCGCATCGTTACAAAACTAACAAATTAAATTGGAAATCTTACGAGTATCGTGACACCATTTTACCGCGAGATCTACGTTCTCTCGTAAACGTGATTCCTCTATTCTTCTCTCCACCAAACACCGATTACTTTATCTTGAAAACCCCGAGCAAATAAACTCTCGTAATTGCTTCGTATGAACCGTATGAGATGATCTAAAGTAAAGAGAATATAAATCGTGCTTTGAATATCAATCGAATACGTTCGCAAATACGTTCGAATCGACGAAAGAAAGAAACAAAATTCTTTCAAAATTGGAAAAAAAAGGGAAAAAAACGTATATTCATCTTATTTAACTTTTAAATTAAATTAGGAGGATCGCGTTTCATCCATTTTTCATTTTTGATTATGTCGAGAAAGGTTAAGTGAAATTTATAAATATCTCGAGATATCGAAAGAAAAAAACAACGTCCTTTTTTCCCTTTTACGCCATCCATCAGAAAGGCTATTTTCGTCTATGATAATAATCCATCCACTCTTCCGACCAAGCAAAGCAGAGAGAAGCGTGTTGCATCATGTCGCACGATATGCATTTAAATTAAGCTCCGATATTAAAGCGCGACACGCAGGTTTCCTTCGCTAATTAAATCTATGTATACGTATAGATACGTTACAAAGTTCGGAGAGTGCAACTTAAGTTCCTGCTTTGTCGAGTAAAGGCGACGCGTGTTTAACGACACGTAAAGTGGTAGCGATGTTATCAATACTTCATCATTGATCAAAGAATAAAAGACTCGTTATGTCTAGAAAAAAATTTATATCGTATCGTGTCCCGTGCCAGAGAAACAAATGCACTCCGCGCGTCTTATTCCTCGTTTCCTCGAACATTTCAACTTCTTATTAAACGTTTTTATCTTAACGCTTAACGTTCACTTCAATCCGACAACTTTCATCTTTTCATCGATTCGTGTCGAAAATGCACAATGACACTTTTTGTGACACTGCGAAATCATTCCCCAATCGTTATTTCACGCTTACCGATTTAAACGGATCCTCTTTGTCACTTCGACGCGAACATAATTGCGTATTAATTTGTAACTTATATTCTATTCTGATGAAATTCACGCATAATCATTCGCGTATAATTCATTTAATTCAATCGCGTTCAAATCTTTTGTTCTATTTTTTATTATCTATCGCACAAGAAACAATTTCTTATTTCTTTTATCAACATCGTTTATCACCGGTCATTTCTCGCTAATATTTGCCTTTGAATGATTTTCTGTATATTTTCGAATTAAAGACAATTTTTGTCGTAACGAAATGCTTCTAACTTGGATCATTCGATATTCTGCGTAACAGAAAGGAAACGAAAGATCCAAAGGATCCAAAAGAAAGAAGAGAAGAAATACGCCATCCCCTAGATCGCATCGTGAATGCTAAAATTAAACGAAACATGTACAAATGTGTAGTACAACAGGGCCAGTTTTTTCGATAACCGACCAACGGATAAACGCATATTTCGGGCCATTAGGTTTCGTAGAAATTTCTTTCTTATCGTCGTATTCCGTTCGTCGTATTTATCTAACGCGAATGTGTTAAGAAATTCAAATATCTCTTCCAATTTTGTCCAAGGATTTACAATTGATCATAACTTACAAATAACAAAGTTGTTAAAGAAAATAGAATGTTAATTTTATAAATTTTTCTTAAAAAAGCAATTATTCTTTAGATATATAAAATTTCATATAAATTCGTTTATGAATCTATATTTTTCTGCATCACGCTCTTACATGTATGTATATATGTATATATATATATATATATAAGAAAAAATATTCATCTTCCACGTGCCAATTTACTTCAGAAAAAATAATCGAATAAGATTTAACAAAGATTAATAAAGATTAATTCTCATAATTGATGACAAATCATGGAAATCATTCTAATTAAAAATTAAACGCAAAGGTTAATAGACTTTCAAACTCGTAATTTCTATTATCTTATTCATAGCAAATCACATTTACTTGTGAAAATTTATGATTGTTGTTGCTTGATTCGGTGAAAAATTTTTGCATCCAACAATTCCGAATATTTTGATTATTTCTTATTTTGAACGATATTCTTTGTAAAATTTATGTATAATAATTTCAGAGATACTACTTGTACTTATATATACAATTGTTCTCAGACGAAGTGCAACATTTTAAATCGTATTATGTATAAAATGGAATGGCCATGACTTTTGAAATTGAACGCATTAAGACGTAAAGAATAAGAATCAAAGAAAATTATTTACCTTTAAAATTACGAAATCCATGTTTCAGAGGACCGGAGCTGATGGTGAAACACGAGTTGATTATGTTTTACGATGAAAAACTGATGGCAGATATTAACGTCGAAGTTAAGATTAATTAAAACGTGTTTAGTTTCAATCGCGTGTTACTGTGGTACGAGAAACTCGAAGAAAGAAGCGAAGGATATCGAACGAAAGCAATTACGCTGGCAAACCTTCCACTCGACATTTCTTTCCACTTGTTCGAAACGACGAAGACTTGGCGGTCACACACGACACGAGGCGGTTAGATCGTCCTCACTCCAATGATCCAGCATCGTTGCTGCACGCCTCATTGCGGTTTCACGGCACAAAAGCGAACAGAGCGGTTACTCGTTTCGAACGCAACTTTCGCATTTACTCGTTGACAAAGAGACTCTCCGGAACTCACAACTGGACGCGAGAAAAAAAAAAGGAAGAGAGGCGAGGAGAGGTAAAGCGAGACGAGACGAGACGCGGCACGACGAGGCAAGGCAAGGCAAGGCAAGGCGAGGCGAGGTGAAAGAAGGTAAACGGCGCAACCCCGGGAACACGCGAGAAAAATATTCAGCCAACACGCGTGCCGGCTCGACGTCGACTGAACACAACGCCAGTCGCGCGCTACGAGTGGGAGGTGTGTCTCGCGTGTGCGACAGAACGAGATCGAGCTATATTATCGCGACGGAGAAGGGATGAAGAAAGCGTAAGAGAGAGAAAGAATAGTTTTCATCGCGTTAGATCGAGACAGGCAAAAGGATGAGCGACCGACCGTCGGAAACCATAGTCACACTGGTTGCAACTGTTAGAGGGAGTTGAGCGGCTTGCAGAGGAGAGGAGTGGAGTAGAGTGGTGTGGAACAGAGCGTAACGAAATGGAGCTGAGAGGAAAGGAGAGAAATGGTTTCAAGAGAAACAGACGCGACGGGATTGAACGGAACGGAATGGAATGGAATGGAACGAGATGCCTCGATTCGTGGAGACGATCGAATGACACAAAACTAAAAGAGAGTTACATTACAAATGCTGATTATCCAAAACTACCGGTTGCAACGCTTGCAATGCGATAACACAAGTGATACATTCTCTTACAACCTATTGTTTGATTCACATTTTGTATAATGATACGTTTCTATCCGTATACGTACATTTCATGCATTTTCAAATATACGTATGTAAATATAGATCTCTTTTCTTTTCACCTATATATATTTCTTTATATATCTAAATAACTTTTATCAATTTATTTATTTATCATACGATTAAACGTTGAAAATATATATTTTATAATTTTAATCCTTTTTTTCCCACATTTCTCGCACGATTTTGTCGCACTTTAATTAATCGCAAATTTGCGCATAGTTTTGCACATAAACGCGATCAATCGTGAAAATAAATAATACGTCATAAGTGCTTGTGAAGGGTGATCAAATAGAAAAATTCATAATCACGATCTTAACAAGAAAAGTTGTATAAAAAGCGACTGAAAAGTTGCCAAGCCCGCCGTCTCGTTTGTAATCCCAACTCTCCAACCCTTCCTCACCGCACTGCTCTCTAGAAGCCCACTCATAATTACCAAAGTTAATTTGCGAATCGCAATTTAATTGGCCAGTTCTTGAAGGTTCTTTAAACTTTGTCTTCTACGGAGTAGGGTCTTTTTTTATGAGAGGCTCGATATGCTTTTCTAAAAATAATGCGTTGAACGGATAATCAATTATTTCGATTCGTATCGATCGAATAAAATAAATATAATAGCACGCATATAAGACGCACAATAAGAAAAACTATTTTCTAAAAACAAAAAAAAAAAAAAGAAATTTGAAAAAATAATCATACCAAACAAATTGCGTAGATAGATCACGCAAATATCACGATATTTATTATCGTGTGATTATCGAAAGATTTATATCTTCCTATTATTTTATACAAGACATGTATATAGATATACATATATATTCATTCGTTTTCTTCCATCTTAATTCTTGCAAAGAAGAACACCAATGTTTCGAAAGAGGATATCCTCGATTCATTATCGAACAATCACGAACGAACGTTCACGGATATGTGTACGAGAATACATAATTAAAGCAGGAGTAAAGAAAAGAGAAAGATATTAGTTTCCTGAGATTTTACCGCTATCTGCCCTAGCTGAAATTAAAGAAAAAAGATTCTGCGTGACGGCGAGCTTTTTAATTAGACGGTCTGTGATCTGCCAAACATTTTTCCTTTTTCTTTTCATCCTTTCTTCTTCACTTTTTTTTCTTTTTCCTTTGCGTCTTTCACACTTTCCGTTCGTCTCTTTTATTTTCATTCTTTTGATCGCTATCCGATCACGCAATTTAAATCATTTACATATTTCAAAGACAAAGAGCACTTTTTCGATTCGTAAAAATAAAATAAAGTGAGTTTTCTTTTTTTTTTTTTTTTTTCAAAATTCGATCGCACAAACTGTGCAACGAAATTATATATCTTTTCTTTGACGAAAAGTGTACGAATTACGATCTGAATTACGATCTCTTTTTTCTTCTTTTTCCTTTTTCGAAAAGGATCGATAAGATTGCATTTATTTGATTATTTGATAAATTAATAATTAAATTGATTGATAAACAAAGGCACGATATAATAGCATCGAAAATATTAATAATTCAAACATTTTATTTAAAATCTGAGAAACGTATCGTTTTCCATTGAAGTCGTACACAAATGTGTAAAGGGGAAAGAGATTGTGAGAGAAGAAGGAGAGGAAGAATCAGTGTTCATCGGCGGGAATTCAGAACGTGCAAAAGAGCGAATGTATGAGCATGTTTGTAGAATGTAGTATATACACACGAGGGATGATTCATACACATACCTGCCATCTCAATGGATGTCGGGCCAGGAGAATAAATTAACGAGGTGTTTGTCCGGATGGGATCACCGCTCTTTTTTTTCCAAGCCGGTTTAAAATCATACTGTCTTTAATAATTACGTCGGCCGAATACATTAAATGAGACATGCGTCGCGACGCATTTACCTCTGTCGCTTTTTGATAATGTTATTTACAGCTTTGATTTATAATAGATCGTCACTGAACCTCGGCGAATTACTCTTTACATTGTATCATTTCACAACAAAAGATGCAAAAAAGATACAAAATATAACGTGTATTCTCGTAAACTTTATTCCTCACGTTATTGAAAATGAAAATTAAGAAATAATCACCGAAAAAAAAGAATGAAACTGTATATATTATAAAAAAATAATATACTAGATCTAATAACTAATTGTTCAAAGGTTAAAAAAGATACATTCAAGAAATTTGTTAATAAAACGCTAACGTTTAATTTAAGCATATACATTTGAATAATAATAACTGCTGTGATAGATTTCTATATTTAACGAGAAAGATGATAACGTATCGTTGAGATTCAATATTTTCCTTTCAAGAATAGGAACAGTTACATAATATATAATAAATTTTCACTTATATGAGATTCCAAAAGATCCATTTCTTTAATCTTTTAGGGAAATATTTTATATGTATAGATATAAAGATCTAAATTACTGAAAAGATTATTACAAAATATTTGTTTAATTTATACAATGTCATCTGTGGGTAAAAATTAAATAAAATGAGTTATATCATTGAGTTATATATTGATATTCAAAATGATAATTAGATTAGAAAGAATAAATATATCGTTTTTTATTTATATCAAAGATTATTATATAAGATTTCTATATTTGTGCAATAATATGTTTCAACATAATAATACTTACTTAAAAGAAAGAAATGATGAATTTCGCCAAAATTATTTTCTTTAATATTGAATAATTGAGAAACTGAATTTACAATTTTCTAATAATCCAATAAATTGGAAGAGAAAAAAACAAAAACTTTAATCAAACAGTATATATCTAAATTATAAGTTCATAGCACTTTCAAACAGTTCCAACATTCTTTTCATTTCTTTGCTAAAAGTTCAAAAAAAAAAAAAAAAGGAAAAAACATTAATATGAATTAGAAAAATGAAGTATAGGAATATATACGTATAAGATTAAATATTCCGATACTTACATTTTTTCCGCTAATTTATATACAGGTCCCATTGATTTTGATAATTCTTCACATTTTGCCATTAATTGATACATCGATTTAATATTATGATCCACCGCGTCGCACGTTTTACAAACTGCATCCCTATACGTCTCTAAACAACCTACCGTGAGTGCGGAAGCCTAAAAATAATTTTAATTATAAAATTTTTTAAAAATTTAATAAAAGAAAGATGAAAAATAATAAATTGTCACAAAAGATTACACTATGCAAAATAGCTGCCAAATTTTCTGTTAATGCATCAACAGATGTAGCCACTTTTCTCGCTTCCATTTCTAATTCATTTAACACATTATGATCAAGAAGAGGCACCTGAGGGGTTAGGGCTTGCCTATATAAACAAGGTGTAGAACTTCGAGAACCAGGAAATGATGGAGTTTCTCCTTTTTTTGTCACGGGACTGGACAATTTAATTTTGTTTTCTAAATCTTCTGCAACAAATAATACCATATCGCCATCTTGCATCACTGTTCCCTCAAGTTGCAAATATCCCATGGCTTTATGATAACTTGGAGGATCTATATCTTCATCCTCAACTGGACTAGATTCTCTATTTCTTAAATTCAATTGATCTGGTCTAGTACCAATTCCATTCATTTTATCTAAACTTTCTTCCAAAAACTTTTTTCCATCAATATCCGGAGAATCGATTAACGATCTTAATTCAGAAACCGGTGGTGATGATTGTGAATCGAATGATATTTCCGAATAGGAGGCTGTCATCTCGTGTAACTGAAATGATTATAATCAATCCTCTTAATATAATCCTTTGTAATTAATTGTATTTTGCAAATACAAATACTATCCTTATACACGATTTATTAAATCTAACCTTACTCTGTCTTCATCGTAATCGATAGTTGTATTTTTCTCGCTACGTATTGTCGTTCCTTGTTTTGGATATGTTTCCCCTTCTTCCGATTCCATATTTAACAAATAATTAATATTTTTCACGTTGCGTTTTTATTAAATGATAGAAAACTATCTTATTTCATTTGTATCACGATGATTAAACAAAACAGACACTGCAACAAACACTATTACAAATTCACAATTATTGATTCGTAAGGAGGATTTTCATCAGATTTCTAATATTATATATCCGCCTTAATATATCATGAATGTATACCACATATACTATATATACTATATATAGTTATAAATCTATAATTATTGAATTTTTGCTACAAGTCTTATTTCAATTGTTTTTATTAACACATTAAACTGATAATTATAGCTAAATAAGCTAATAAACAAATAAGCTTAGTGTATTTAAATATATGTATACGTAAACAATAAATAAAAATTTTAATCTATCTAACTTTTAATACATATTTATTTTTTTTAATTGATTCAATATTTTATATATATATATATATTTACATTTATTTTAAAAAATAGCAAAGTTAATTAGATACTTTAAATGCATAAATTGTTATTTTAAATACATAAATTTTACAGATCAAGTATAACATATAAATTAAAGCTCAGTCTTTAAGAAATTTTTTTTTGTTTAAATTAATTTTGTTTATTTTATTCTCTCTCGTTTAATAATAAAATTGTTACATGAAAATTGTACAATTTTCAAATGTTATATATGTCTATATATATTTAACTATAAAATTTGAAAAATCTTCAAGATAGAAAAGAAATATATATATATACGCATATACATATTCAGTTATAAGTCTATAGTTATACTTTTTCATGACATTATCCGTTGATATAAATTTATTAAATGAATTTTTTGGTTAGTTAGTTTTTGTAACTGTACATTATCTGTTGTTATTTATAAATAATGAACTTTTATATTGTTTATTAATAAAGTAGTAAATAATTTGAAAGAGATTTAGCAATATTTGAAATAATGTAATATGATGTATTACTTCATATTTATATTCTGTTCATCAATATTCGCCGATAATCGTGGTGAATTAAACACGGATTCATATAATGTATTAAAAAACATATAATTTTTATTAATTCGAATCTTTATGTTTCTCACAACAATAAGGAAATTGAATTAAAATTTACGTTACAATAGTAGTGATAAGTATCTATATTAAAAATATTCAGTTCTCACGCAATATGATATATTTTAAAATATTATTTTTTATCTTTGTCATATCTATAAAATTTGCATCTTCTCAAAATGACTTTTTTGATGAAGAATTAATGTTAAAACCATTATCAAATAATTATGTCTATGCATATTTTCAATTTACTACGGTATGGGAAACTACAAAAGACATAAAGACATGTAAGTTATAATATATATTTTAGATATATATATTATAATATATATTTTAGCATGTTTTAGAGAAAAATATTTATTTTTCATTTTCTTTCTTTACAACTAAATTTATATTTTAGTTCAACATTCTCATTTATTTCCAAGAGGCCTTGGTGAAATTATAAGTCGTCATAATGTAGATGAATTACATCTTACTTTAACCAAAGGTTTATGGAATTATCAAAAATGGGGATATCCTTATCATGATGCTGGTCCTGGTGCTGAAATATTTACATGGTTTCACAAAGATGTTGCTAAGTAAAATATCATTTCAAGTTTAACATATGAAATGTATTATTAATTTAAAAATTATGTAAATAATATTAACACTAATATTATTTTATATTTTTGTCAGTGTTGATATGGAATGGGAAGGTTTAACAAATGCTTTAGCTGGTTTATTTTGTGCTTCCTTGAATTTTGTTAATCCTGCGAATAGTATCTCTCCAGAATTTACATTCCGACCTACAGGTGTAGTAGAACATAGTATCAATTCTAGTCATTTACGCTATTCATCATTACCAAGAGAAATAGTTTGTACTGAAAATTTAACTCCATTTAAGAAACTACTGCCATGTAATTCTAAGGTATATAATCTTATATTTATATATTATGTATACCAGATACTTACATGTATAATATTTTATAATAGAAAGGTTTGGCAACCTTATTAAATTCTGCTTATATTCATAATACAAATTATCATTCCATTGGAATACATTTTCGAGTTATATGCTCTAACATGATCTGTACTAAAACATCATTAGAGTTACGTCAGTCTGTTTCATTGATATATGATACTATAACGGATGTATCACAGGTAAAATTGATGAAAATTTTTCACATCAAATTATAAGAAATTACTAGTACTTATTTGAATCTTTCCATAGGATTGGTCAATTCGAAAATTCTTTGGAATAGGCATTAGAGGAGCATGCCCTCTTGCTACTTTAAGCAATGTATATATTGACATATCTAGTAATGGTACAAATCAAGTTTATGAATTAGTACCTCCACCAAGTGCAAAAATCATTAGTCTTCGAGGAGGACAATTGAATGAAATTGCAGTTTATGATATAAGATCACATTCCACAAAAGGAATATTTAATATTGGAGTTCTATATAATACTACTCACACAGCTGGTTTAAATTATCCTTCAATTTTGTTTGCAAATAGATATGTCATTGGTTTGTATAAATAATAAAATTATAATAGACATATGAAAGAAAATATATACTAGGAAAAAAAAAAAAAAACAAAAATTCTTTCATATAGGATATGGACAAGAAAGAGGTAGTTTAGTAACAAAAATTTACAATAATTACTGGCGAACACTCGACATTATTTTATTAGAAAGTATTCCATGGTATTTGCCAGTATATTTACATTCTGTCACAATAACTTGTGGAACAAAAAATATTGTACCATGTGAGTAGTTCTATTCATATTATCATAGGCAGTGATTTATTTTTAATAATTTGTAGTTCTTTTTCATTTCGGCGAGATATTCTTTATTGTTTTGATCTATGAAAATTTTATATATAGTGGCACAACGTTATCTGCCAGGCAAAGAAAGGAAAAGTCCTTACCATTTAGAATTAATTTTACGCTTACCACCGCAATCGGTAACTAAATTTTCTATAGAAATGGAATATTCTTTTCTTAAATGGCAAGAATACCCACCGGATGCTAATCATGGATTTTACATGGGTCCCGCTATAATCACTGCATTACTTCCGATCGCGAGGAATTATAGTGCATTACCGCTCGATGGAAGTACTATAACGTCAAGGTTAAAAAATTGGCTATATTAATCAATAACACAATATAACGCAACATATATATACATATATATATACATATATATATATACATATACATATATATACATATATATATATATATATATATATATATATATATATATATATATATATATTCACTATTTGCTAAAGATGCATTTAAATTTTCAGTTTTAACGCTTCAAGAGAAGGATATATAGTACAATTGAGAACTGAATCTTTACTAATTAGCCTGCCTACACCTGATTTTAGTATGCCGTACAATGTAATTTGTTTAGCTTGTACAGCAGTTGCTATGGCCTTTGGACCACTCCATAATATTTCAACTAAAAGATTAGTTTTAAAACGTATTGAAATGGATTGGAAGGAGAAACTGTTTTCATTTTTAATTAAAAAAATCGTTAAACCAAAGAAAAAACAAGAATAAAAATAGTGTAATTTATTGAAATTTGACAAAATTGAATTTTTTACACACACACATATATATATATATATATATATAAATATATATATATATGATTTTTTTTACTAAGATAAAAATTGTTATTAAAGAAAAATTTAAAAAAATAATAAAATATAAATACGATCACTTTGCAATAAAATAGAAATAAAATTAACTGTAAAAAAAAAAAACAAAAAAAAAAAAACAAAAAAACATTCGTTTCGATTTTATTTTTCCTTTCCTTATTTTTTTCTCTTTCTTTTTTTGTTGTTATATATAATATATAAAAAATGTTGTACCTTATTTGTTATATGTGATTGATTTGATAAATCGTGATTGAAAAATACTAGGATTTGATCGATTTGTTACTTAACACTTGAAATCTTTTTAATTAATGACAATATGCTGTGAATAATAAAAATGATATGTGTAAAATCATTTTACATATTTTATAATCATATAGAATTGAAACAATAAATATTGTAGCAAATTTAACGCGCATACGAAAAATTTCGTATATCAAATAATCAACATTTTATGGTGCTGATTCAAGGATTGGGGATAAACTTGTACGTGTATTTAACATTGTACTATGATACTTATTTGTATAATTTTCACTATCATCGTTTAAAATATTATTCGACAACCATTCGTTTTTTTGTTGTGTTGAACAAATATGAGATTTTAGTTGGAATTTATTCGAAGAAAGCTTTTCTAATAACGAATTTGTTACATCTTCAGATACACAATTCGTCGAATTTTTATTTTTATCCGAAGATGTAAGAATACATGGATTTTCTTCTTCATCTGAAGAGCAAAGATCAATCACCGTAATTTCATTCGGCGATTTTACACACAATGTGGTCTCTTTAATTGAATGAATGATAGTCGTATTATTTTCATCACAAAGATTTTTACCTTCAAAATCGATCAACTCTATAACATTAATTTCATTGGAAACTTTTTCATTTTCTTTTGTCTCGTTTAAATCACTTTCGTCATTTGGAGCTTTACGTTTTGAAGAAATGTTTGGTTTTGTTTTTTCATCTTCTGATATTGATCCTCTATTATCGATTGAAATATTTTGAACAAGACACTGATATTTTGACGGATTTCGTTCAAGATTATGCATTTGTTCTTGGGTTAATCGTTTTAAAAGAACAAAAACAGGTCGACAAAGAACATATAATAATTGTGATTGTATGCTTAACACTAGAAAGAAAAAAGTTTTAATGTAAAATAAATCTTAGTATAAAATACAATACGATCTTTATTATGTGAATATAAAAAGGAAGAAGGGAATTTTTATGAAATTATTTCAAAGATTAAATACTCACTTGGTTTTTTTTTAACAGAATTTGCAAATTTATATTGATGAACATAATCACATGCCATCTTTTCTCGATTTGGTTTATATGTAACAATCCATTTATCATGATCAACATCTGCTTCTAACCACTTTGGTCTAAATGAATTGTTTAAAACAGGAGCAATAAGATGTCTTTCTATCCTTTCTAGTCTTTCTTGTTGTGTTTCTTCCGTCATTGCTTTTGATTTTTTAGCTAATAATATACCAGCGGGAGAAGAAAAAGGAATATTTGGACATCTTGTAAAATTGATAGCTCCGCGAACACGACGGGAGGTGCGTCTAATAATGTTGTTATTATTATTATTATTATTATTAATATTATTATTACTATTAACTGTTATAGCACCATTACTATTTTCAGCAGATTTAGATTCTGAGTTTATTGAACACAACTGAAAATATTCCAAGAACTGATCTTGTTTTAATTCAGGTTCTATAATAGACAATTCTGGTGTTGTAGGTCGCGAATTATTTCCGTTTTGTTCTTGTTCATAACATACACGTTCGTGTTCCTATGTGAAATTATCATTAATTTCATTTATCTTCTTTATTATAATCTATATGCACACGTGGGCACGCGTAATGTACCTTCATTTTCTCTAGGCCTATAAATTCAGCATCACAATTGTCACATAGATAAATATCTTCCGTTGATAACTCAACATTTTGTTGATGCTCAACCATCATCATGGAATGTTGCTGCTGTTTTGACTTATTATAAGAAGAAATTACTCCACTACAAGATAATAACTTTTTTCGAGGACTTCTTTCTCTTTTGTCATAATTCTATAAATAAAACAAATTATATTTTTTATTTAATTTTTATAAAATTTATATACTACATACAACAAAGCATAAATTAAGTAACAAACCATATTTTCATTTCGAAATGTTACTAATAATTTGCCAGTATTTTTGTGATATAAACTTGTTGTGGAATCCCAATTGTTGACATATTCCAAATCTTCTTGTGGATATCGTGCAAGATATGAACAAAAGCGTAAGAGATATTCGCTTCTATGGTATGTATAACATCTGAATACTAATTTTTTCAAATTAGCCATCCAATTCTAAAATATAATGCCCATTTTGAAAATCAAATGCTTTATCATTCAAAAACAATTATTTATACATTTACATTATGAATAACATAGTTAACTTACATCATTTACTCTTTTAGGTCTTATTAAGGGATTCGAAAATTTAACTTCTTTTGGCCACCATTGTGGTACACTGATCACTTCATTGGTATCATGACCTAAAGAGCACTGTACCATAAATGTAACAAAACGTTCTAACTGTGCCTAAAATTAAATATTTTTTTATAATATTTATACCTACTATTATTACCTATTATTTATTAAAAAATATAAATTCTTTTTATATTAATATATAATTTTTTAATCCTCCAAAAACAGATCTTTCAACAATACACGAAGTGCATGATAATATATATATAGATAGGTTTTATTATATTTATTTAATTATTTTTTCAAAAAACTTTTTCAAATAATATTTCATTCATTGTAATAAAATATAATTGTTCATGTTAGAACAAATACAATCAAATTAACTCAAAGTAATTGAAATGAATTTGATGCCTAATGGATTATAATTTAATGATAATTATAAAAAATAATATTCATACCAATGTAATTTTTTCTAGCGATGTTGGGTGTCCATTGGCAAATAAAAGAGGAAGATTTGATACCATAGAACCTTCTTCTATAGGATTATTATTTTCTGGTTCAATGGTATCAGTATCAATTGTCACAGATTCATTTATTTCATTGGGCAATTGATTTTGAGGTAAAGCTACCCCATATTCTTGTTCTTGTAACATTGAGTATCTCATGTCTTCAAAATTATCTGCAATATATTTTTGTTCAAGATATTATATTTTCTATTTTATAATTGTTCGTTATATTTGTTCTTGAATTTTTATGAATTTTTATTTATCAATTCTAATTATTTTATATACAAAAATATTTTATAAAAAAAAAACTGTAGAAATTCTATGTGAATTAAAATATCAAAAAAAAAAAAAAAAAAAACAATTCATAGTATAAAAAAGATATATATTGATATAAATAATAAAATATGAAGAACAAAAGAAATTATATTTTGAGTTGTTTATAATTTTATTATAAGTATTACAAGTAAATATTTTTTGTATTATTTTAAGTTATTATAAAATTATATAAGACAAATTGATATATAACATTTATATACTTTAAGATATTTGTTTCTATTATTTATTCTTAAATAATCATTTATTAATCATAAATGTACATAAAATATTAGATAATTTTATGTGTATTCCTAATTATCAATGTCATAAAAATTAAAAAATGGAAAAAAGGAAGAATTATATAGATCACAAATGTCATTTACACTTTATTAATATCGAATATTTAAATTTTGATAAAATATATTATAAATATGAAAACAGAAAAATGAATTTAAAATATATGAAAAATTATTAAAAGTATAAAAAAAAACTAGCCAATTTTTAAATAAAAATTATAAATTCGCGGTTATCAGTCATATACCTGTTCAATAATTTTTGAGATAATCGGACGACCTTTCTTGCCTTCTACCTCAAAGTTGGTATTCCACAAAAAATTTTTTTGATCACCACGTTATAAATTATACTTTATATGAAATTTAAATTATAATTAAACGCAATAATCAAATTATCAAGTAATTTTAAGACACAAATGATACAATGAAGACACATCGCGCATTATCTTTGTGGCAACCCTTTTTGCCACCAGAGGGACACATACTAATAGTATATTTTCCTAAGCACTTACTTAATTACTCCTTCCTATAAATATATTTTCTGACCTTCCTTATCTTGTTTTAACAGTTTTAAATTGTATATAATTATATATATAATATAATCATTTCAAAAATTATTTTTTTACAATAATGCTAAAAATTTTTTAAAAAATTATACATGTTTAAATAATTATATCAAAATAATATATAGAAATTTAAATACATAATAAATTTACAATTCGAAAGTAAATTGTTGCGTATAAAAAGATTTAAAAAATATTGTGATATATAGGGATTGTTTTAAATTTTCTTATCAAATTTTATATATGCAACAATATTTATTTACTATATATTTATTTATTTACTATATATAATTTTAATTTTTCATATTATATACTTATATACTTTCATATTATATATGATAAAAACTTTTATGAAGGAGAAAAAAATAATCGATATTATAGTACTTACAAAGATATCTTAGCATCTTAAAAAATAGAATTATAATAATATCTTATTAATGATGAAAATAAAAAATTTAAATATCGAAATAACAAGTTATAATTTTTACAAAATAATGCACGACTGACGATTTTTTAAATAAATATTTCTGTAAAGAAATAGAAGAAAAACAAAGGAGCTTGAAAACTTATCATTGAACATATCTTGAATAAAAACATCTAAAATATTGATTTGATAGATCAAATGATTTTTTATTATTATTTAGACAAAATAACTTAAAGTTTGAATAGATCTATAAATAGAATAGATAGAATTTAAGAAGTCTCTTTTTTCTTTTCTTAAAAAAAAAAAAAAGAAAATATTAAAAAAAATTTTTTTTAACAAATTTTTTTTAACTTTTTTTTCAAATTTGATTTTTTATTCTAAAATCGATTCTTTTTAGATGAAAATATTTTCTTTTCCTTTAAGTTACAATAATTTTTATAATAATTTAAATTTTCCAAAAATCTTGTATTATATTTTAAATAAATACATTTTTATTTGTGAATATATAAAATAAAAACTTTGTTCTTTTTTACTAATCGATGACAGTAATCGATATTCTAATAGAAGAAATATCGATAGTAGCGAAGATCTCTGCTATTTTAAAAGAATTTTATTTTTTAAAAATTATTAATTTAAAAAATATTAATTTTTCATCTAATTTTTCTATTTTAAATACTTATAGAAAAAATATTTTCTTCGAATAATATCTTCTTCTTATTTTTTAAATCGCAGAATGATATGTACCTTTTAAAACATGGATTTACTAGGTAACTTTATTAACGAATTCATTCGTAAACTTAAAGTGAAGTGAACTTTCTTTACTTTCGTCTTTTCTTTTTTTATCGTAACATTACATTGTTTATCATTTAATAATTATAAAAGGTTTAAGGCGAATACGAAATTAATTACAATCTACGTGTATTTTTTACAATAGTTTATAACATACATCATTTAAATAGATCAATTTGTTATAAATGGCAAAGAGTGACATTTGAATTCTAAATCTACTTTATATCTTTAGTTGGATTTAAATTTAAAAATGAAAAAATACGTGCAATATTCATAGATGTATATATCATATAAATACTATATATATATATATATATTTGTTTCTTGAACAAAATATTTAGCAATGATAGAATATGGTACAGTTCAAGATGGCAGGACGAATCATGTTAATTCTTGCTAGCTAACGATCGTTTGTAAACTACGGTACCTCTTGTGCGATACATTCTTCTCAACACTTTGTAGCCCCTATTTTGTCATTTCAATTCGCTTTGCGTTGATGACACGTTGACGCGTAGAATTTTTCGTTAATACGAAAGTAACGATAACTTTGTTCAAAAGATTTTGAAGTTATTGAAATTACCCATTCGTCAACAATTCTTCTTTATCGGTCTCGACAAATTCCAAGTAGTACATACTCGCCGTCGCGCTTGCGCTTTGCTCGTAAAAGATATTTTTTGATTATCATTATATTTTAATTTTCTTTTTTTATAAAATATTAATATGAAGTAATTTATAAAATTGAAATAAATTAGTTATTTATTGCAATGTAAATAGTTGGTAAATTTTGAATATTCTATGAATTCTAATAAATTAAAATATAACAAAAATAATATATATTTTATAATTTTTTCTTTTTTACAATTTAACAGTAAACTATAATAGTTAAATATTTTACATCATCAAATCATATTATATTGTAATTTACAATAAATATATAATGTATTTAAACTTAAAACACATATATATATATAATATTTAATTGATTGAAGAGAGAATTATATATATGTATATATATATATATATATATATATATATATATATATATATATATATATGTATATATATGTATATATATATATATATATATATATATATAAGATTGTGTACTAAGTTTTATACAGATTTAAAAAGGAACAGAAAGTTTGATACTAACTTTGTATTCATATTTGTAAATTATAAGAAAATGATTTTTGAATGATATTATTTTACGATTAATTAAACAAAGTAAATAAATAAATAAGAAATTTATTTATATATTTATATATTATAATCTTTTTGTGTGTAACATAACCAATTATAAGCTTAATTTTCTATCTTTGCCGTTATGGCGCTGATATCGTTATTTAATGTATTTTTATCCGTAGGTAAAATTATAATGTATACACGTGGTTTTGTATTCTTCATTAATTTTCTGATTTGAGTTTTATTATCAAAATTGAATATTAAATATATAATTTATAGTGTAAAATTTTGGTAAAACGATAGTTTAAAAGAAACATATAATAATGGGTTTATACAATTTCAAAAAAATCGCGATTGTACCTACTGCAAAGGTTAGTTATATCTTCAATGTTCTATTTTATAATTAATTTGTTCCATTTAATAAATATTTTTGCTCGCTTAGGATTTTATTGATATAATTTTATCAAAAACTCAACGGAAAACTCCAACCGTTATACATAAACATTATAAAATTGCAAGGATACGATCATTTTACATGCGTAAAGTGAAATTTACGCAACAAAATTTTCATGACAGATTATCTCAAATCATACAGGAATTTCCCAAATTAGATGATGTTCATCCATTTTATGCTGATTTAATGAATGTTCTTTATGATAAAGATCATTACAAATTGGCTCTTGGTCAAATAAATATTGCAAGACATTTAATCGATAAGTAAGTATACATATATAGAGATATCATTGTCTAAATATCATGTTTCAATGAAATATATATATATCGTTGCAATAGTGTAGCAAAGGATTATGTTCGACTGATGAAATATGGAGATTCTTTATATCGGTGCAAACAATTGAAGAAAGCTGCCTTAGGTCGTATGGCCACAATAATGAAAAGACAAGCAGCAAATCTAGCATATTTAGAACAAGTGCGTCAACATTTAGCTCGTTTACCTAGCATAGATCCTTATACTCGTACTATAATAATATGCGGTTTCCCAAATGTTGGTAAAAGCAGTTTTATCAATAAGGTAATTTAATTTAAATAATTAATTGAATTAGATTACATGTGAATGGAAAGATGTAAATCATATTGGTCAATGTGTTTAGATAACCCGTGCTGATGTTGAAGTTCAACCATATGCATTTACAACAAAATCCTTATATGTTGGTCATACGGATTACAAATATTTAAGATGGCAAGTAATCGATACACCTGGGATTCTGGATCATCCGCTCGAAGAACGAAATGTTATAGAAATGCAAGCGATAACTGCACTCGCACATTTGCGAGCAGCTGTACTTTATTTTTGCGATATATCGGAACAGTGTGGTCATAGTTTAGAAGAACAGGTAAAATGTTGCTTAACTGAATTTGTAATTCGCGAATATATATAAATTTTATTTTAATATAATTCAATAGTTTCAATTTGTAGGTGAAATTATTTGAATCGATTAAACCTTTGTTTGCTAACAAGCCTTTGACAGTTATATTAAACAAAGTAGACGTTTTACGTTTGGAAGAACTTTCAACCGAGAAACGAGTAATTTTAAAATCGTTGGAGGATAAAGATGTTCCATTGTTGGAAATGAGTACAATCACAGATTTTGGAGTAATGGACGTAAAGATACAAGCTTGTGAACGTTTGTTAGCATATCGTGTCGATCAGAAAATAAGAACAAAGAAAGTAAGTTGAATAGTTTTTAAATATTTTATTTTAATATTTTGTAACATTTAAGTATAAAATCTTGCGATATTTTCGATTTTAGGTAGAGGGATTACTTAATCGTTTACATGTTGCGCAACCGGTACCAAGAGATGAAAAAGTTCGTGCCCCTTGCATTCCCGAAAACATTTTGAAAAAGAGACAAAATATAGAAGAGAGATCAAAAGCAAAACGAAAACTAGAACGAGAAATAGAGGAAGAAATGGGAGATGATTATGTACTTGATTTGAAGAAAAATTACGATATCGAGGGTGATCAAAAATACGATGTGATTCCAGAAATTTGGGAAGGACATAATATCACTGATTATATCGATCCAGAAATATTCAATGTTTGTATTCGTTGGATCAAAATGTGTATGTGATAATTTGTTCGAATATAACTTTATATTTATACATATATATTTATCCGTAGAAATTAAACGAATTGGAAAAAGAGGAACAACTTCGCGAAGAGACAGGAATGTATGATTATAAAGTGCCAATGTTATCCGATACGATGTTAGAAATTGTACAAATGGCCAAACAAATTCGAGAAAAGAAAGCCATCATGAAAGATGAAGCCCGAATACAGAAGGCTTCTACAAAACCCATAATGCCGCGTACAGCTGCGGCTAAAATTCGCGACAGATCAGTATCAAAATTGAAAGAAGAAATGGAAGATTTGGGTATCGATATGGAAGACAGTGAAAATGTGAGTAACGCATCGAAATATAAAGAAATATAACTAATATAAGATTCATATATATATATAATAAGGTATAAGATTCGTAACTATCGTTTGTTTTGTTTAATTCCAACAGGCACACTTTACCAAGACGAGAGGACGTTCAAGATCATTGTCGCAACCAGCTAGGAAACGCATAAGATTGCAATCTGAGTCTCGATCTAGGGGACGAAGTAGTTCAAAACCAAGCCGCGATGAAATGGGTATTAAAGATGTTGCGATGAAGAGCAAATTGAAGAACATTGCGCATAAAGCTTTAAGAAAAAAGATTGTAAAGAAGGGGTTGAAGGGAGAAGCAGACCGATTCATCGGCACGAAAATGCCAAAACATTTATTCTCGGGAAAACGAGGCATTGGCAAAACGGACAGGAGATAATGATATTACGAAATTACTTTTTATTTTCGAAAATTTTTTTCGAGTTTTCATCGAGTCGATTCGTTTGTCGCACGAATATCGATATCATCATTATAATACAGTGACCATAAATAACTTGGTTTTAAATAAGATCAAAGATAACGCAACAATATGAATGAATTGTCTCGGATTGCATAATCCTATGTCGGTAGAATGAGCTTTGGCCTCGTAGGGTAAGCAATGAAAGTTTATTGCTGTCGCACAGTGATAACCCTGTATACATGTTACGGTATTGAAAAGTTTGCCTTATTCGTAGATTCGTATTTCTTCCTGTGTAACCTATATCAAACATATGTCGCGTTGGATAACGTCTATTGTCGCTTTGTATCGTCATTGCGTCAACAAGCACTCGGATGATATTTACGAGGTTTATTAGACAAAAGAAAAAGAAAGTTGGGAATCGAATAAAGAATATTATTTTATCGAATCGAATAATAGTCATAAATTATTGTATAAATAAGGAATAAAATTTTATTTTACATCATCGATAGTAGTCAATTAAAGAATATATAACGCGAGGTCACAATGTCCATTATGGTGCGCGATCGAAATTGACTTGGCGAACAACGTACATTCGCATATTCACGACATACAATATAATAATAGGGCTAACTTTTATACTAATTTATATTATTTAATACTAACAAGACCAGTAGAATTGTATTTGACGTGTATACATTTACATCGAAATTGAAGCAAGATTTATTAAAATCTATTGGTAAATAGTCCATGAATATTTATTACGTCCGTAAGTCCGTAAATAAGTTTCTCGACGTGCAAAGATGATCGTCAGTTATGTTTACGAAATCTCGATCGAACCTTCGATCTTTTTAAAAATTTTATATATATATATATATATATATATATATATATATGCAAGTTTATTCAATTAAATTCATTTAAAAAAAAAGAAAATATATATATATATACATGATCTCTCGAAAGTTCGTTCGATAATGTTTTGATGTACGAACTATATTCGTTGAATATTTGATCAAATAAATAATACATAGAATAAAACTATTTCGTTTAAACGATACTAACCATACGATCGAAAACGCCGTTGCACTTTTTCCCATTAGGAATTCCCTGTTGTCATTGTAATGATCATTGTATACGCATATGGTATTTATTTAAAAAAAGAAAGAAAAAAATATATAGGAAAAAAGAGAAAAAGAAGGGCAGCACATATACACAAAATAGTTGAAAAAAAAAAAATAAAATAAAAGAAAGAAGATAGGTAAGTAAAGGATATAAGTATGAAATACTATTACTATAAGCAGAGATATTAGCCCTTAACGATCGACACATTTTTTTATAACATATGCGTGATTTAAGCGCAGTCTTTCGACCATTAAGGGTTAGACATTTTTCAATATCACAGTCAATGCAAAAGCCTGGACCAAACGACCGGGGCTTTCGACGATATCTCGGTCGAATCGAATCGACCGTCGAACAGTAATACGATCATAATACGATCAAATTTTTCTTTCGTGTTTTCGTTTTCCATAAAAGACTGTTTCATCGATCGATTACGTTCGTAAACGTTCGCGACGGAATAGATACATATACATATACATACGCATATATGAAGCACAGTAAGGGACTGAACGGGAAAAGAAAGATTGGTGCAATGCGTTATTAAGAAATACATTGGATTTGTCAGAAAGAACGAACAACATTCGGACGATTCTTTGGTGAGTCGTCTACAACTATGAAAACTCTGGTCCTTTCGCGCAGATTTTTTCGGTTCGATCGATCGTTCCTATCCATCGGTTTGTTGTTGGTAAGTTCGTTGTTGGTTCACGGCTAAAAATTACCATCGGTCGATTTGTTTGATCCCTTCCTCCGAAAAATAAGACCGAAAGAAAGTAGAGAAATATTTAGGAACAAGCGCATTCGAGTACTTGAATGTTTTTCCAATCGGAAACTTTCAACCGAGTGGAATTATTCTCGTCGAAGTAAACGATCATCAATTGATCGAGTTTACTCGGCGCGCAGCACGGTTTAGGCACTTTTTTTCTATCTTCTTTCCACAACAGACTTTGTAGAAGAGCATGATGATGAGCCGGATTGTATCTAGGCGGGCATCGTCCTTTACAATATCCGGCATCGAAAGTTTTCGGATAAACGATAAACTCGAAACCTTTCAAGTCTTTAAACATGACGGTGAGTTCGTGTCTGCAACACTTTTTACCCTCGCCTTTGCACTTGGTTCTACGACCTCTGTGAAGGGACATCACTTGTTCGGGCGATGAACGTTTGCGTCTGAGAGCGGTGGTCGACGCGAAAGGAGTCGCGGTGAACACGTTAAGAACCGGGGAGGAAAAGGTACGCGTCACCGTTTCTCCGTCCAATAAAAATTCTAATTCGAGTCCAAGATTGGAAAGAGGAGCTTCGATCCACGAGGAAACGGCGAAAGTAGCGTCCAGTTCGAGCCATTTCGAGTTTCGCCAATCCTCGGATCGTATTCTTGTACGATCGATCAATCTTATCGACCGACGAGGGAACGACGATACTCCGAGATAGAGCAACACGTCCAATTCGGAAGACTGGGAATAATATTGGTCGGTCGTAGGCCCGTGGAGCAACAGTCGAAGCGTTGCGTGATCGACGGTCGCGCGATCCAGATCCTTCTCCACGGGGAAGAACAAGCGATGACGGTAAGGTTTTTCCCTTTCGCTTGTCTCGGTCGATACGTTTCCAGGATACGCTGCAACACACAATCAAATCGGAACGGAATAAACGACGACGTTGAATCGGTTACGTAAATGAAAAATCCTTGAATCCTCGAATACGCGATTTTTTCTAACTAATCCTCTCATCTCCGTACCTTTGTTTTTCTTTCGCGATCATCGGCTCCTGGATGTTACCAGAAGATTCGATGAAAACAAATGTATACGAGTACGAGAAGGAATAGGCACGTTCTCTCGTACGTATCCGGCGTATCAAAGCTCAAACCGTTTTCATCGATTAATTAGTCGAATTATCAACTCTTCCAGAGGAAATTTGTGGATGGACACGCGTCCAATTTTCATTTCGTTCGTTACAACGATTAGAGATACGTAGATACTTGTTGGATGCACATATTGTACGTTAAAAATCGATAAGAGTGGGGGAAAAGAAGTCGCTACACGCGTCACGTGTAGAGCGATTAGCGGTTACGAAATCGAGCGAAAAGAGAAATTGTAATTATTTTTTTAACACGCGTGACCGATCGAAAGAGGTTGAATCTCTCGGTTATCGTTATCGAGAAGAAAATATTCGCATTTACATTCGATTGACATCGAAACAAAATCGTGTCTTCAAGAATAATTTTTCGATACGCGGACGAGTAGTAATAGTAATAGTAAATAGCAGTAGTAAGTCGCGACGAAAACGATTACGATCAAGTCTATGATCGGTGGTCGAAAGTGATGCGTGAGAGTCGTCGAGAAATTGCTCTTCCTCCACGACTTCTTCTTATTGCATTCGGGAACTCGTTACTCGGCATTCCATGCCGGTCGGAATTTCTCTTTCATAATAACGTAGTTGCTTCTCGCGGAGATATCCGTATAGGTTAGAACTTGGAACGAAACTCGGAACGCGAAAATCGCGTTTGCCCTTTTGCGCTCGATTCGCAATTATTTTTCTCGATCGAACGGGAATCGATAGAGATAAAGAGGGGAATGGAAGGTGGATAGAGACGCGCGGTTGTGTCGGCGGGATGCGTGTCTCGACTCCAGATACGCGAGGTAAAATCTCGCCGACGTTGCCAGACTGGCGGAAACTCGAACGTTAGATGTTTACACGAGTAGTAATTATAGCGTGCGTATGTATATTTTTTCAGAAAGACCGTACGATATTTCGCGTTTCCAAAGATCTCCGGTTCGAAAGAACCGGATAGTAAAGTATCGATGATTCGAGAGAAGAGGATAAAAGAGTGGTACAATTACCTGTAGCGGGAAACACGTGCAGCTTCTTTTCGCTTCCGAATGTCGTCGCTTCGTTGGAAAACGAGGGCTGTACTCTCATCAGGTACTCTCTGTGCGCTCTCTCGTATTCGGCTTGACTGACGTTTGCCTAAAAAAAAGAAAAAAAGAAAGAAAGAAAGAAGGATAAAACAAGCAGGAGAAAAAAGGAGAGAAACAAGAGGTGTGTAAACGTCCGACGAACGAACGCGAAGAAGATCGTTCACATTTTTAGGAACGAAATCCGAGCGTTGGAGAAATTCGAATCGATTCCGAAACGAAAATCGTTTCTCTCTACTCGTTTCTTTTTTTTTTTTTTCCAACGTCGCTAGTCAATAGCTCAACGACTCTACTGGTCTCTCCTCTCTTCTCTCTCGTCTCGTCTCGTCTCGTCTCGTCTCGTCTCGTCCGTCACTCGCAACTCGCCACTCGCCGCCACTCGTAATTCATCCGTCATTCTCCGTTGTTTCCCCAACACCCCTTCGCACTCGTTTCTTCTCCTATTCTTCAGCCTTTCCTTTGTCGTTCCTCCAGGCTGGTTGCTGCAATTTTCGAGTCCCTCCCTCCCTCCCTCCCTCCCTCCCTCCCCCTCCACTCGAAACACGACCCTCCTTCCTCGCTCTCGCTACTTTACTCTCGCCGTCGCCGATGTTGGTATATAATTTCCATGGTGAGAAAGTCCAGACACGCTAGACGTTTCCGGTAAAATTAACCAGCTCGCGTGGGCCTAGCTACTCGCGGCACGCAGCGGGGGACAAACGCAACGTTGGAAACCGACGTTTAACCGACCGAGGAAAATAGATCCCCTCTCGTAGGATCGAAGAAAAGGAGACGGCGTTGTTCTCAAAGGACCACGATTCTCACCCAACTCGGTGGACACAGACGGTGTCGTTTTCTTCTTTTATCCAGCGGAGACGCCTCCGCTCGTTTAAACTCGGCTGGGACGAGTTCCGTTTCGTCGAGACCGTTCGTTTTCTTTCAAACTCGACACTTTTATGCGCTACACACACACGCACACGCGCGCGCACACACATACACACACACACAGAGTATACGAAAAAGGGAAGTTGGTCGCGACTAAATCGATTAAGAAACGCTCGGTGAATCGATGGAAAGAGCAGAGAGAGAGAGAGAGAGAGAGAGAGAGAGAAAGAGATCGTTTGCCGACCGGTGCCCCAACCGCTTGACTCGTTCGAAAGGTCGGTCAGCTGTGGTCATCGGTGTCACGTTCGTCGCGTTCGTTGGTCTTTCGTCTCGGTTTGCCTCTTTTGCTCGCTTACCCAACGACGCCCGTTATCGCGAAACTCCAAGATGATATTTTTCTCGGCGAGCAAATAACAACGGTAGAGTGAAAAAGAGGGAGGAGGAGGAGGAGAGAAGGAGAACGGACGATTCCCTTCGAGAATTCGAAATTCCGTTTCGCGCGACGTCGTGCGACGACGTTGGCACGACGAATGCGGACGACCTTGAACGAACGCTCGCTTACCTCCCACGCGATAAATCTCATCGAAGAGAAAAGACGTTTCGCGAAGTGTGGCACGGCGTTCCACGCCTAGGTGTATCCGTCGAGGGACGACGAGTCGGTCCGCATTCTTCGCTTAACCCTCTGCCTCCTCTGCCTTCGTCGCGCGTTCGAAGAGAGGAGTGAAAGTGGACGATTCCGTCGAAAAGATTTCCCCTCCCTCCCCTTTCTTTTCCTTCCAAAAAATGTCACAACGTGTACACGAGAATGGAGAATGGATGGATAGATAGATACGTGGACAGATAGTGGAACGAGGTAAAAGACGAGAATAGTACGCGTAAGCGGAACCAGAAAGATAACTGGTTCTATCATCTTCCCTTTGGCGTATGTAACCACAGGTATAGAATATACGTATATGTATATATATATATATATAAGATAGGTTCGAGAGCCGCGTGCTCTCACGCGTTTCTCGAGGATGTCCTCGAGTTTGGAGGACGGCCAAGAATCGACGTTGTGGTCGTGTCGCGTGCACGTATAACGGCGCAGAGATATAGAGGCTGCGACAACAGGTGTTTGGCCCCTCTGCGCGCCTCTTCACCGCGCTTCGATCCGAACGAGCGTCGTCATCGACCCAATCGAGGCGGAATTCGAGTCGTAACGATCGATCGCAACGTGGAGATGGAAACTCGACGGAGTTTTTTAACGGTGCAACGACCGATCGCGGTTGGAGAAAACGAAGAAGCCGAGTTGGCACACGCACGTGGACAGCGTAGCCGGTTCTGCATACTAGCAGGAATGCGCACGTGCTCGTGCATACGTAGCGAAAGTGGGGCAACGGCGGACCACCCACCGCGTTGCACCATCGCTGCGATTCCCGCCATTTCTCTCCCATCCTTTTCTTTCGTCCTTTTCATCTCCCCCATTTTTCTTCTTTCCTTTTCTCTCCTCACCTCACCTCGCGCGTACAACGTACAATATTCTATACCGACACGTAACCTCTCCTTTCTCTTCGCATACTTCGTTATTCCACTCCACGAGCGAGGATACCTTATTTTCCTTCCCGTATCGATCGTGATCGTCCGTAAGTAAGTTTTAACGGCGAGAGGGAGGAAGGGAGGGGAAGGAAGGGAGACGAGACTACTCACCTTGGAAGGGTCGGGTATCCTCTCGAGGCCGAGACCACGCGCTATGCTCCTCCTGATAATATCGAGCTCGGTCTCGTCGCCGCTCCTCGACGCCCGATCCTCTTCTCGGAAAACATCCTCGTAGACGTCCTCGAGACCGGTGAAGCGGTGGAGGTCGTCCTCGCGTGCCCGGGGACCGGTTCCAGAGAGCGGAACGGGCGACGCGATCGGCACGAAAAGCGCCGCCGCCACCGCCACCAACGTCGCTATCCCGAACAACCGAGGGATCGGCGATCCACGATCGATCTCCACCCGGCGCCCATCCTTCTTCTCGCTCGTCCATTGCCCAACGATTCTCCGATCTCCCTCGAACCTTCGACGACGGTGGACTATCCTCGGCCGATCCTCGATCCGTCCAATCCGTGGGATGGTCGTCCCGCGAATAGGAAGCGGCGCGACGCGGCCGGAATCACGCTCGAGCGACCGCGCCGATGTCTTCCTCCTCCTCCTCCTCCTCTTCTTCTCTTCTTCTTCTTCTTGTCCCTCGTTGTCACGGGTCACGAGTCGACCACGAGTCGCCACGAGCTTTCCTCTCATAGCCGGCTCCTCAATCCACGAGTTTAACCTCGCGATCCACCTTTCACCCCTCGATTCAATATTTTATATCTCACTTTCCTCCCTCGTCTCGATCGTCCTCTCCCGAGTTTCTCTGATTTCCCGTTCGACGATATCCTCCGAGACACTTGGAATCGACATGCCCCTCTCGCTTTTCTTCTTCCTTCTTTCTTTTTTTTTTCTCTTTTTCTTTTTCTTTCTTCTTTTATTCTCTGCGTCACGTTCTGCGTGTGTATACGTGTGTGTGTGCGTGTGCGTGCGCGTGTGTATTACGTCACGAGCAATTCACTTCCTTCCACCCCCGTTGAAACCCTTCCTTCCCCCCCTCCCCTCCCCGCCCCTCGAGCGATTCTTTTATTTTGACGTTTCGCCACCGAGAATCGGGTTCTCGACCCGCGTTTTTATCGCGCAATGACGTAATCTCAAACGATAGAGATCGCAACGATGGACGGTCCACCGGCTCGGTTTCTTCTTTCTGCGTAACGGGGAACGAGGCGAGCAGGATCGCGAGGGCCAGGACCAGGATCGGGGCCGCGGAGGCGTGGACCAGGACGAGGCGGAATCGAGTCGGATGGGATAGGATGGAGAAGACGAATGGGGCAACGCCGAGGCGGTCATCTTAAAACACGAGCCGATCCAACATTTACGACGATTTTTATCGATGATTTTTACCCGAGCTTCCCTCCTTCCGACGACGACGACGACGACGGTGATCGAATATCGAAGGGAGACAACTTGAAACGGAACGGGACGCGACCCGCTCCGTTCGAACGTCGCGCGCCGACTGCCGAATACCGTACTCGGGAACGCACACTCGCGTATATATCCATCCCATTTACTGCTCCCCGCCGGTTGGGGACTGCTCTACTCGCGCTTCCAATCGCGATCCACCGCGATTCCGTTTCCTTCTCGTTCTTCGATCGTCGTAGTCGTAGTCGTAGTCGTAGTCGTCGTCGTCGATCAACCCGCTCGAATAATTATAATCGCGTATACCTTTTGTCGTACACCTTCGTCGATTCTCGAGATTTTTTTCTTTCTTTCTCTCTTCCTCTCGTTTCACGCGCGACGCGGAAGCAACGAGGCGCCGCCTCGTCCGTGGCTTCTTATCACCGGAAGAACCGTTAAATGGAACAAAATCGTAGAGAACGAACGGAGCCGAGAGAGATTGGAGTAATCGCGCTGGTTCAGGTCAAAAGTCGCCTCGAAACGAAACCGAATCCTCCCCCTCCCCCCTCCCTTTCTTCTTCTTCCTTTTCCTTCTCTTACTCTCTTACTTCTTCAGATTCACTTTACTCCACTTTCGTCTCGTGCAATACGAACGAAATTATTATTCTTTTCTCTCTCTCTCGTCCGATCTATTCTCGTCGAATCGTCACCACACCACCTCGAAAGTATCCCCGGTGAGGTATCGCTTTATACACGAGGAGAACGACGAGATTTCGGGGAATCGATCGATCGGTGAAACGAATTCCCGCTAGTGGCGCGCGTTTCTTTCGTGGAACAACAAAACAGTTGGCGTGAGATCGCGTTTTCGTGCGACACGTCACGCGGAATTTCGCGCGAGCTTGCATCATTGGAAAGATAGGCCTCGCGCCTACCCTCCTCCGTCCTCATCCTCGTCGATCGATCGATCCTGAATAAGGGGGGAGGGAGGGAGGGAGAGAGACAGATAGAGAGAGAGAAAGAGGGACGGAGAAAGGAATTAACGAGATTGGAAACGGGGATATTCGACGCGCCCTGCCTCTCACGCTCCGCCGTACGATCTCACGCCTCCCCCCCCCTTTCTCCTCCCATTCGCTCGGTTTCCACCTCGCGCCGCGTTCCTGGAATTCGAGCACGAGGTTCGCAAGGTGGAGGAGAAGCGAATGATTCACGAACAGGCCGATCTTCCCCCTCCCCTCCAATCGTTGTCGCTCGCTAATACCCCGTAATGTCCCGTAATAACGCGGCGATGACTAAGCCAATTTCGTCGCCGCCACGCCACCGCAACCAACCTCCACTCCAACGACCACCACCTACGCGAGATTCGCAGAGAAACGCGTTTCTCACCCCGAACGAAATCGAATGGAACGGACGACGTCGACCTCTTCTTAAAAAACGTAAAGAGGAAGCCTCATCGTAGCCCCGCCGTCGTCGTCGTCGTCGTCGTCGTCGTTTCCGACGTTTTTGCGCTCGAACGCCACTCACGGAGAGAGAGAGAGAGAGAGAGAGTTGGTTCTGTTGTGCAGAGTTTTGGTTCCCAAACGCGTTTCCGCGGTCATTTTCTCCCAGAAGCGCTTCGTGCGCTTCCGCCGCTCCCCTCCATCTCGAGTCGAAGAGTTGGAATCGGATGGGGATCTACGTGGGAAAGACGGATGGGTCTTCTCGAAAGTGGGCGACGACTACTACGACGGGGTTTTCGATTACCCGCGAAACCACGCATACCCGAAGTGGTTTATAGAGCTTCTTCCCAACCCGTTTCGCGGGCAGAGGCATCGCGTCGCAAAATTCTTCTAAAAATTCCGCTCCTCTCCCTCGGTCGTCGTTTCGTTGAAACGAGGGATGCGTTTCTTTATCTCGTTCGTTTCTTGCTAAAAATGGGAAATCATCGACCGATCGGGGCGAAAGCTCGATCGATAGAGGAAACGAAAGAGACAGGAAGGAAAGGAAAGGAAAGGATGGGTTTGCACACCGCCATCTCCTCCTCCTCCTCCTTCGAGTAAACTACACGTTGCAGAACCTTGACCCATTGGATCATCGTCGATTTGTTTCGATCGAGCGAATTTTACCGAGTGAGAAAAAAATTACAGAAATAAACAAATTTCGATTTCTTCGTACTTATTGGCTAAAGGATGGATATGTGTGGTTATCCATTTTTTATTTTACTCTACAGGACAGGAACATGGAATCGGAAGATCCATCGATTCGCGTGTGCGGCGCCAAGTCACGCGCCAAAACAACGTCTTCTTCGATCCAACACTCGTGTTTCGCTCGCGCTTCCTCTACCATTCCAACACTCCGGGGATGTATTTGTCGATCAATTTCTCGTAATACGGCCACAATTTCTCGATTTCGGGCACCTCGTTGTTCTTCGTGTACAGATCGTACTTGCTGAAAACGAGTTCGATATGATTCTCTTCATTTTACGTAATAACAACCCTCTCTTAACTCACTTAAACTCGACGATCCATTTCAACGTTTCCATGTCTTTCGACGTGCAAAAGTGCATGTAATCGCCACCCGCGTGCCACGGATAGAACGAATGATAACGAATCATCGCCAGAGCCTCGTTGGGCAGTTTGCAGTTGTTGTGCACGAGCACGCGATACAGATACTCGTCGTGGCCCCACGACATTAGCAAATTGTCTATCCCGCATTCCGCCTCGTACATACCGTACTTCGTGCTGAAAAACGACAAAAATGCCTCCGATCTTTCTCTTCCCAACTTCTACTCACTTGTATCGAGGATCTTTCCCGTCCGGATTATCCTCGAAGCTGGTGTCTCTGTAGACGATCGAGTCGGCCCAGGCGCATCCCACTGGAAACGTGTCGCCCACCACTGCCCACTGTGGCTCCCCGTAGAACGCCATCACCTGCGCGAGGAGAGAGTCATCGAGGAAAACGTGGAATTTCGTCGGCCGGTCCCTTACCTTGCCCAGATCGTGGATCAAACCGGTGAGATGGAACCAATCCAAGTCGGGGTGCTCTTTCCTGATCAACTCCGCGGTTTGGAACGCGTGCACGATGTTGGGCAGATCGGTGTCCGGATCGCTCTCGTCCACCAGATCGTTCAACTTGGCCAATGCCTCCTTGACCGTCATTCTGAACTTGTCGAATCGTAACCACTCCTTCATACGCGCTGAGGAAAAAGGGAGGGGGTTGGTGAAATCGATTCGAGATCGAGAAACTAATCCTTTCCCTGGCTACTCACATCGCACGAACTCGACGGTTTGATTCGAGTGCATCTTGCGATATGTCTTTCTCACCCGTTCCTTAACCGGATCGTTCCGATCCTCGCTGTAATCCCTGAACTCCCTTTTCAATTTTCCCGCGTAAACCGGCTCCGGCCGATACTTGTCCGAAGGATCCAAAATCCTCGCCTCTCGTCGCGGCTGTAACTGTCGTCGCCACCCCCCCCAAATCCTCTGATTATCCTCCCTCTCTCTCCCTCTCTCCTCCTTCCTTTCCATCTTTCGAATTCTTTCGAATCCCGTTGCGAGTAACAGGTGATAGGTAAAATATCAACGGGGAGAGAATTTGAATTTCCCATTATTTTTTCCCCGTTCATCGCGAGAGGAAGAGAGAGAGAGAGAGAGAGAGAAGAAGTAAAGTCTCTCTCTCTCTATCTCTCGCTGTTGATATACTTACCAACGTTTGCGTCGACATCTATCTATCTGTATGGCTATATTCCGACTGATATTGAGCATGCAACACTGACTGACTGACTGACCGATCCCATGCGACCGAGTTAACTTATAAATCTGAGGCAATTCACACTTGACCTCTGCTTGATCAAAGTATGGTCACGTGTGTAATATTCCATACATCCGTTATCTCGATCCGACACATTCGCGCGCGTTTCTAAACAGACGGGAATAACAAAAAAAAAAAAAAAAAAAAAAAAAAAGAAAGAATGATCGTGGAATTATTAACGATTTGCCACACTAATGCACTCGCCGATACCCCAATCGACGCGTCTCCTCAACGCGGGATTTTCGCTCTCCCCCTCCCTCGCACGAACAATACATCGTCGTCGCGTCCCAGTTTCTCGGGAAAGTTTTCTTTTTTCCTTCCGAACTTTTGCATTCCTTCTCCAACGACAATTCGACCCGATCATACTCGATATATAATCAGATTCCCCTCTCCTCTCTTCCCTTCCTCTTTGTCCGCGCTTCGTCTTCTTCTCTCTCTCTTTCTTCCTTTCTTTCTTTCTTTCTTTCTCCTTTTATGAAAGCAGATACTCTTATTCCGCGATTCGAATTGATCAATGCCGTTATATAAAGCGACAAAAGGCATAATTTGACGTAATCGCGTCAAAAGCGACGCACAAAGATAGATCTGGGATAGCGTGAATGGTATTCTTTATTCGGTGAAAAGAAGGAGAAGGGGAAAAAAAAAAAGGAATACTCGGCTATGCGAAAAATAACGAACGCGTTACGATAGCCTTCTATTCGTTTGTGAAAAGTCACTCTGTTTCATCCATGATCCCCCTCTTTTTTTTTTCTTTCTTTCTTTCTTTCTTTCTTTGAGAATAGAATTCAGGAGGGAAAGAAGAAACGAGAGATAGGAGAGAGAGAGAGAGAGAGAGAAAAAACGTTCGTCTTCGATCCTCCATAGTTGGCCACATTTACGTTTTACCGACTTTACCGACTTTCTGGCGAGAAAGAAAGAAAGAAAGAAAGAAAGAAAGAAAATATTATCATTATTAAACAGGTGTTCCTCTTCTCGTTGTAGCCTTCCGAGTAGCCTTTTGCGTAATTCAAACGATCCGTTCTCGATTTATTAAACTCAATTAGGCGACAATTGATTTGGCGCAAATAAATCCTCGTGGCAGTTTATATTCGATCGGTGTTAAATGCATAACGCATCGATGCTATTTTCATACCACGAATTACCGAGGAAGAGCTACTTGGCTTACTTATTTAGACGATACGAAACGTTCGAGGAGGGGGGTGGGGAGTGGAAACGAATACTCGCGGGTAGAATCGCGTTTTGCATCATTTGCTTTTTTCCCTCTTTGTTTGCGTTTCAATCCGCATCGATACCGCGCGTATATATTATGTTATATTCAACCTCGTGGAATACTTTGAATCGATAACCTTTGATGTTAAATATAATATGCAATGTAACAAAATATTTATCCATTCGCGGGGGAAAAAAAATTAAGAAAGTGTTGCTCTGCCGAATTTGAAAAAGAAAAAAAAAAAAAAAAAAAAAAAGAAAGATACGCTCGAATCGATTTCTTCATCGTTCACGAGCGATACATCGCGATCGTCGAGATGTTTTTACGATTACGAAGATCGATGCAAGTACGATTTCGCACGGGTCGCGTCATTTCCGTGATCGTCATCGATTCATCCCTCGTTCGTTATCTATCTTATTCAATTGCGCGTTATATTTGTATTTATCCGTAGTCGGATAAAGGAAAAGCAATAAATAAATTACAGCTGATCGATACAGTACGATATCTTGTTAAAACTTTCTTCTTTTTTATTCTTCCACTTTTCTTTTTTTCGTTGGTTTTATTTTTTTTTTCTTTTCTTTTCTTTTCTTTTTTTTTTTATTATTTCTCATTGGACAAAAGTTATATTAAATTGAAAAGGGATTCGTATCAAAAACGACCCTTGCCGATTTTTTCCTTCTTCCCTTCTTCAAAAGAACGGATTCCTTTCATCGATTTACTTACAAAATGATACTCGTTCTGTTACATACATCGAACGTTATAAACGAACAAACGTCACACGGTTTTTTTTTTCTTTTTCTTTTTCTTCTTTTTTTTTTTTTTTTTTTTTTTTAAATCGCATCGCGCAAGAAACGATATCTAATCGGATCGTGAAATTGCGTTGAAATTTTAATATATGTTAATACCGAAGGATCGTTTTTGTTACGAACCCTTCGATTATCGCCGACGCATTCATTAATTATCAACATAGATATCCTCGAAACTATGTATACATACGTATTTACACGCACACTTATATATAACTTGTATGCGTACATATGTATGTATATATGTGTCGTGTGTGTGTGTAGATAAGTTTTTACGCGCGTTTTATATGTAAATACGAGGAGAGCAAGATGCTCTCAAGATGAACTCGAATCCGAATACGAGGAGTTGCTTCCCTTTCGTCGCGCGCTATGATGATGTCTTCGAGACGGTGTTCGCGACGGAGACCTATGCTTGGAAGAGGACTTCTTGCTCTTCTTGGATCTGTGTGATCGAGAACTGCTCGGACTGTCGTGGTTGCTGCGACAAACAAACGATGAATGCGAGAGAAACGGAGGAAGAGAGAAGATCAATGAGAGCAGTAGAAGGGAGGGAGAGAGAGAGAGAGAGAGAGATACAGAGACAAAGAGAAAGAGAGAGAGAAAGAGAGAGAATAAGAATGAGAGAAGAGAACGAAACAGAGGAGAGAGAGAGAGAGATAGAGAGAGAGAGAGAGTCGAGTAATTAACCAAGTGATAATGATCGCGTCGTCGCTACGTCGCGTCGAACGTAAGTGTTACACGTGATCTAAATCGATCGAAAAAGTCGCGTTACCTTCTGTGAGAACTTTTCTTCTTTTTATGTTTCTTGTGAAACTTTTGCCTATCTGTGTAACTTCGACTTCCACTCGGACTCCTCGATCGCGGCCTAGACCTTTTCCCGGTCAAATCGGCGCTCTTCAATCTGTCCATTAAAGAAGAATTTCCACCCGTGCTCCTCGAGTCGCAGGAAGATTTTGCGTCTTCCAACGAGGGCGAGGGGGATGGCGACGGAACGGAATGCACTTCGTCCGAATCGTCTTTCCTCGTCCCTAACTGATTTGCATTAGTCGCCGTTGCCCCCTTTGGTAAACCGCTGCTTTGTATCTGGCTCAAAAACGCGGCCGCTTTCTTCTTCCTCTCCAACTGAAGCTGCCTCTCCCTCGAGGTGGCCGCCAATTTATCACGCGCCGCCGCGACCAATTTATCCTTTATTCTATCTTCCGAGGCCTGTTTGTGCCTAATCTCCTTCTGACAATCCTCCAGAATCTCGTCCGTAAGATCTACCAACTCCTTCTCCTCGTTTTTCCACTTTTTCTCCGGCTTCCACCCTCCACCGACCACCTCCTTCTCCACCGACGTCCCGAGAACGAGCAGGGAACACTGCTCGTTCGAATCTTGGGGCGAGCTCGGCTTCGAATTGCTCTCCTTGCTCTCCTCCTCCATATCCTCGTCGCTCTCCTCCAGTAAAAGCGCGTTTCGCTTCTCGATCACCCCCGTCTCTCCGTCCTTTGGCTTCTTTATCGAGAACGACACCGTCGTTATCTGTTTTACACCCTCTGCGCTCGTCGTTGCCGCTGCTGTCGTCGTCGTCGTCGTCGTCGTCGTCGTCGTCGTCGTCGTGGCAGCCATTGCCGCTGTCGTCGTCATCGTGGTCGTGGTCGTCGTCATAATCATCGTCGTGGTCATCTTTGGTGACATGGTCGACATGGTCGTCATAGTTGTGGTTGTAGTCATCGTGGCCGTTGTCGTTGCCATCATCGTCGTCGTGGTGGTGGTCGTCGTTGTCGTTGTCGTCGTCGACATCGTCGTCGTTGTCGTCGTCGTGCTCGTCGACATCGTCGTCGTGCTCGTTGCCGCCGTCGTCCCCGCCCCTGCCCCCGTTGCCAACGCCGTAGCGGTGCCCGTCGCCGTCGATATCGTCGTTTCTTTCAACTTGGGCTCGCACTTCTTTTTCGCCTGTATCATCTTCACTCTCTTCTGAACCTCTTCCATCCTCTGCTGCTTCTTCTGCAATTCCTCCAACTTCTTTTGCTTCTCCTCCTGCGGCTCCTGTTTCTGCAACAACTCCTCCTCCGTCAATACCTTCGGATTCACCGCACCCTCGTATATCGTCAACTTATGCGCGTAATAACCGTGATACTGGTGCGACAATTCGAGAAAATTGAATCTTGGGTCTCCTTTGTTTTTCACGATCGCCTCGAAATCCCTACCATTTTTCGCAACGTAACTCGCCATTTTGTCGATAATTATTTGCACATCCGCCGGTGGAACGATGAAGGAGGGTCTGCTCAATTGTTTCTGAGACGTGGATCCGTACGGTACCAACGGTAGCTGAGTTTCGTTCGTCGTGATTTGCGACGTGCCCATTTCGTTCGCAGATGGCAGTATATTCGCTACGGTGATTTGTAACGGTGATTGTATCTGTCCGTTTGGCCCGTATATCACCGGCCCATGGGAATATTGTACAGGTGTGATTGCTGTCGTAGCCATCCCTGTCCCCGCTCCCGCCGTCATCGTCCCTGTCCCCGTAACCGTGTTTGAATAAGCATTGTAGCTCTACAAAAAAAAAAAAAAAAAAAAAAAAAAAAAAAAAAAAAAAAAAAAAAACAAAGAATTGCACGTTTTTAGACATCGCTTTCCATCTTCGGATTAGACTTTTCCTATATACTATATATATATATATATATACATATATATATATATATACACGTATGTATACCTGTCCTGGCACGTGATGATAATATCCTATACCAGTTGCCGATTGAATCGTGGTTTCGGAATGTTGAACCGGTGCTTTCGATGGCGGTGGTTTCCCCGTTATTTTATTTACAAGCATCGAATAAGCACAATCCGCCGATGGTTTGTATTGTATGCTCGGTATACTGGGAGCCTGTAATACCGACCGATTCGAATCGAGATGAATTATTATGTAGGAAGAGGTTTTCGTTTCAGAACACACAAATTCGGAATACACACCGCCTCGATCTTGGTGAACGATGAAGCCAAGCTCGGATGAAGATACGGTTCGTCGTCTTGATCGGATGATCCTTCTTCTTGCTCTATCATTGAAAATAATACAAGTTTTAACGGGACGTTCAGGTGTATACAAGTTTACTAAGTGATTCCTATGTGTTACAACAAGGTTAATACGGATCAACAAATATAACGTGGAAGTACTTACGGATGGAAAAGCTAAGTAGAATCAAAGTAGATGTGGGTAAATAAATCCTGCTTTAACTCTCTTCGATTATTTTAACACGACAATAACAATTTGAAAATGTTCCGATTAGATGTGAGAGATTCTTTTAAAGTAAAAAAAAAAAAAAACAATATGCGTACCGGATTCTTCTTTCTCCGGCTGTTTTTCGGGATTATATTTCCCACTCTTGATCGCGTCCAGTATACATCTATAATATTGATGAAGCCGTCCGTCTATCGACAGGAAGGAAAATTGTGGATTATTCGCCTGCTTCGCCTTAATCAGAATCTCCATTTGTCCACCTTGACGACTTATAAACAACGCCGTTTTTGTTATGATGGCGTTCAGTTTTTGCGTTTCCGGCTATTTCGTGCAATGAAAAAATGAAAAATAAATATCGTATACATTGATACACTCGATATATATATATATACATATATTTACAAGTTGCGTAATAAAATTTTCTCGACAAACAAATATCTTGTTTGTGATCATATGATCATCATTCTATATTTTTTTTTTTTATTTATTGTTACCAACCAATGGAATGCCTTCTGGAATTTCTAGATCGGCCGGTGGAACGAAAGCTTGATCCTCTTCTTGAGATCCCTCCGATCGTTTTGGACTTTGCGAATCGTCACACGCGATTTTTGACCCGTTTCCTTCCTCGTTGTAATCGTACGCCACTTGACTGTACGTATTCTCAGAGTCCAAAGCTTGATGCAATCGTTTCATCTCTTCCTCTGTAAAACGAGACGACAATAAAGTAATATCCTCGTAATATTTCGCCTATATTTCTTCGATTTTTAAATTTCATTCTATCAACGAATAATCTCGAATATATATACATTATCTCTATGTATGCCTACCGTGATAAACGGAATCTTCCATTTCGTTGTTATAGAGAGACCGATACCGTTCTTCGTCGCATAATTGTTCCACTTTTATTTCATCTTCCGTCAAGATGGTTCGTTGATCGAACCCACCTGTCGGTGGTTCGTATATCCGCAAGTCCCCCAGAGCACCGCGTCCATCGTATCTATACACATACATAAATCAATTTAAAGGTAGAAGGGATGGTATGCGTTTCGGAGAATTTGCCCGATTGCGGCATCTGGAAATTAATGTCACGAAGCGAACCCTGCTTGAGTCAAAGTCAAAATTTCTCTGAAATAGAATACAATTATACCATACTCGATCACATATTTTTTTTTCTTTTTCTTTTTTTTTTTTTCTTTTACATTCATCTATTCCGTCTATCTCGCGTTTTCTCTCTTTTATATCATCGATTTGAAAATCAAAAATTGCGATGCGAATTGCAAATATCATAACAAAATCATAACAACGGCGATAATTGTTAATCGATCCATTAATCGTTCTCTACCCTGTCACGAATAGTCGATAGAAATTTTTCTTAACCGATCTCACGAAACGCGTATATCGAATTCTCGCGTTTTCGAATTCGATCAACGACCGAAATCTTACACGTACGACCGTTTTCTACCTAATTTCACGATGATCGTTCAATTTTGGTAACGGATCCAGAAGCGGTAACGAACAACAGGAAACGCGTTCTGCGTTGTACATCATTATGTACATTATTATGTACCGATACGCCCGATTCTAGAACGCTAAAATACATACCATGCTGAACGATTGTAGTACACCTACAATCGTCAGCTGCCGATTGTCTCTCTACGCTGTGTCTCACCTTGCTGCTGCGCCGACGGTCAGCCACAAACACCAACGTCACGAGAGCACGTTGCTCTACGGCCGTGCAGAGCGCGTATATACCGCGCTTCCACACCGCCTGTTCAAGCAGCCAAGACACCTGCAGAAACCTTAAACAGTCTCCAAATTGCTTATCCACGTACGTAAACCATTTTTATGCTTGAATTTTCCCAAATTGCTGCATTTCGTTTAGCTTCGTTAATTAATCGTTCTTCTAAAGGTTATATGTACGGTGCATTTATGTAAGAATAAATATCCTAGATGATAAATTTGTCTAGGTTAGGGAAACGGACCTGTCTATTTTCAACGTGCTATCGCCCATCCATGGTATCAAATGCTTTCCTTGATCAATCATTTTCGCCTTGTCATCATCTCGAAATAATTTGCAGCTATATCCAAACACCAACAGCTCCTGTGGCTCCTCTTCTCCATTTCTTTTACGCAGAATGCCCGAATCTACCATCCAACGCTGACTTTTCGATGTCGCCATTTTCCATCCACTGATACTACTCGAGTTTGCGTTCCACCTTATATACATGTAAGTGTATATGTTCAAGAGATGGCCAATAGAATTAAAGTTGGCTGCGAAACGCTACCAATACTGTGCCGATAATTTACATCTCTTCGAAACACGGGATATTAACCAATCTCCACGATTTTCTTTTTATTTTTATTATTTATCGACAAATGGAATGGATGGAAAAAAATATATCGACTCAAATTTGTTGATAATTTGATGACGTAATCAAATCGATCGACCATAATAAAATAATCATTTACTAGTAATATTTTATCGAACTAAAATATTACGAATATTAAGAATATTATAATATTATAATATTACAATATCTTCCAAGTTTTCGTTCCATTCACAAAGATGTAAATTTTTATACTCGATGATTCTTTTGTATAATCTACGCCTTATCTATCCTTATATAACGATATATATATATATATATATATATAGCACTCGTTGAATATATCGAGATTCGTTACGTTCGTTTTTCGAAGTAATCGTTCATATTGTAAAGTCGAGAATATATATATTTTCTTTTCTTTTACATTAAAGATTAAGACATTGTAATCCTAAGAAAAAAGAAATGATGAAAGTACGTTTAATTGATGTTCTCTCCTTCGTTACGCGCCAAGAACAAGTAGAGAAAAAGAGGGGAAATAGTGGAAGAAAGATAGAGATTTGGAAATCAACGCCATTTCCAAAGTGCGGCAAAGTATAGAAATAATAATAGCGCCATCTGTTTGAGTTCTTTTAAAGATATGTTCTTGATACTCGAAAGATGGCGTCGATAGTCAATTTTATATCCTACATTTACATTCTCCTTTTACTATTTCCTGCCTTTTTTATACATACATATATATATTTCATCTATGGCATTTAGAAATAATTGATATTAATTTCAATTACTCAATTTGCCATATATCAGACATACATATACACACAGAAGATACATATTGGATAAAAAATAAAGCATATTTCAGCATCATTCATCATCATTCGTGTATCTAAATTCCGTGTAAGATATTAAATAAATAAAAAAAAAAAAAAAAAAACTTTTTTTGAATACTACATAGTTTGTAACATATTTGAAGTAATTATGAGCTTTTAGAGTAATTAGAGCTTTCACGCGTCAGTGTGAAAAATTTGGCAATATTTCATAGAAATCAGTAAATCAGGATATCGTTAGAAAAATTAGATATATTTACGTTTTGTAAAATAATAGCACATTCTGTGTCTGTGATTCCTTTATATTAATTTTGAATCGAGACAAATTTCGTTTACGAAATAAAATAAATTATGTAAAGCAATAACAATTGTTTTATCGAAAAATCGATATGGAAATTGTTCGTATATGTCATGTATACATTTGTTTAATCTCGCAAAATACTTGTAATGAGTTTGTATAAGAATAAAATATAAATCGTTCAAGAATACTAATTACTTTAGCAAAAGTATGGAATGTGGATAAATAATGACCGTATACGCGTTACACAATCCTTGATATAAATCGATATCGGTCATTTCGGAAGGCATGTTACAATCGTTAAGTCATTATTCATTGTTTCGTGTATTATGTACTGATATGCACGATCAATAATACTGGTATATAAGTACAATATGGTATATATAATTTAATTTTTATATTGTACATTTCATTCTTCCCAAATAATATCAGATTGCTTCGTTTCCTGTCTTCCTTTCTTTACGGGAAACATTCATTTTCGAATAATACGTTGCAAATATGATATTTTCGTGATTTTTCAAAATTCATTAATTCGATCAAAGAAAATCAAAATGCATTTTGATCAATCGCAAACCAGTACATGCATAATACACAATCAATCATACGATAAATACGTTCTTTCATATACACCTTCGAATGTTAAAACTGCGATTATTTATTCTTCTTCTTTTTCCTCCTTTCTTTCTTTCTTTCTTTTTTCTTTTCTTTTTTTTTTTTTTTTTTAAGAGAAATAAAGATCTTGCGTTAAATCATATATTTTTAATAATTATGTAGGCTGTTTATTCAATAAACTTGCTCAAGTTTGCTAAAGTTTATCAAGATTATCGATAAAACTTTTAAATATTATATTATTGATCGCTCGATAATGTATCTCATCGTAGAAATAAAAAAAGATCTAATGTAATTTATTTATATTAGTATATATCATTACCTATACAAACAATCGATTCTGTAATTAAATCATATTAAATCGTTGCATTATTCTATTAATATCTAACACGAACCTATCTCCGAAAAATATTTTAACAGAAACAGCCGTAAATTCTCAATTAGCGTTCGCTTTGTCATGAATACACAATACACAAACTTCAATCGAAATTAACGCGAAATTGTTAGCAAATAGGAAGCTTTTCTAATTATCCTATTACAAAATATTAAAATATTAAGTACGCTATGAGTATTATACGAGTATTATATTTATTAGATATTAGATAGTTAAGGCATAAAACCACGAATTGTCCATTCACGAATATAAAAGATACAACGTATATTAATTATAATTTCAATTCATGGTTCCTGTTCCTTCTTGATTTGAAAGAAAAAAAAAAAGAAAGAAAGAAATAGAAAGGAAAAAGAAAAAAAAGAAAAAGAAAATTTTCTATTACGATTAATTAAATATTCGAATAAAAAAAGTTAATTTATTATTTGTTGCATCTAACTGAGCATAGTCGAATGGTGTATTTTGATCGATCGTCATGAGATTCAAATGATGTATCGCGCGAATAGGATATGGAATATCTAATTATTTTAAGCGCTGTTTATCATTTACATTTACTTTTACCATCAAATAATTTTTTCCAAAGATCAAATTGTTCGCTGTATTTGACCATATGAATACTAATGCCTCGTTGAACATTACACGCACTATATGAAATTTTTTTATTTAAAAATTCATTAGCGTGTGTCCTTTTTATTCCCAATTTATCCGCTACTATACCAGTCACAAAAACATCTTCGAGTTTAAGATACGTTTGATCCAATGCAGCATCATATAATTTACGCACGATATCACTGGATAAGAGATATGCTGGCCCGGTAGTAAAGTCTGGAAATACGGCATGTTTAAATTGAGCTTGAGACACAAAATATTTGCTTTTCTTATTTCTAATTGGTTTCCATTTTTTAGCCAATCTTCCAAATATTACGTTTTTATCTCTCGCATGTTTAATTGCAAAAGCTTGCAAACGTGGAACATTAATAAACATATCATCATCAGTCTTTAAAAGAAATTTAACTTTGGAACAATAATTATCCACCCATTCAAGAGTAGATATCGTTTTAAGCGTCAAGTTGGAATAAGAATCTAAAAATTTTCCGCGTATCACGTCGTTGTAAGTTTTTTGCTCTTTTCTCAAAATCGTTTCCACTTTGGAATCCATAGTTGCACCTAACATGAACAAGATACTGATATCACTTCTCTGACCAAAATGACCCCATGTTTGTCGTATCGCCATCCTAGCTTCTAGATGTGTCGGCGCAGACATTATTATGATTACCAGATCCATTTCTTTACCAAAATTTGGGCATTTTTCTGGAATTGGTACCATGTGACCAGCTTCGTAAATAGCACGCGCAGAGCACTCATTTGGAGGAACGGAGACATCTTTGGTCTCATTTATGATCTTTTCCACTCGTATCTGTAACTTTTCGTTGCTTTGCTTGGAAACAAGAACCGATACGTTTGTCGTCTGAGAGCTAGATGTTGACTGCGTAGTAATCAAAGAATTTGAAAGATTACTAACATTTTGTACATTATAAGTGTCAACGATTGATAATTCAGGAGAATCATTCTTGGATAAAGATCCTATACGAGGCTCTATAGTGACATTTGATCGTTGCTTATAAATTTCCTGAGACGTAGGTCGACCTGAATAATAAATACAAAGTTTATTATTATTAAATATATTAATAAACATACCATCAATGATAACAATAAATGTTAAATTAATTTCATTGTTTTTTTCATGACAAGTAAACATGAAATATTATTCGAATATCAGCATAGCATACTCACTGACATTTCGTGGTACGTTATATTGAGAGACATCGTAATAAGTAGTACGATAATATGCATAAAAAGTCAAGCAAATCAATCCCAGGATAAGAGTTCGTAAAGAACGACTACGAAAATGTAGTAATTGATACATGGCGATTTTTTTTTTTTTTACCCGTTTATTCCTTGCTTGTTCCTTCGAATTTTTCCTTCTTCTTCATCTACATTATTGTTATGCTATCCGATCGGGTTAACAACGTTACGAGTTTCTTCAAACTCTACAACGGTGTTTCCGAATGTTTCTAAAACTAATTGACAGGTATTTAGATAAAGAGATTATTTTCATATTATTTCATTTATGAGATGATTATACGAAAGATATTTCGATTTTTCTCTCATTTTCGTCTCATGATATCGAGTATATTTAGAACAGATGGTCGGTCAGTGTAGCAGCAATCATTAAAAATCTTCTTTTTTTTTTTTACAATCTCCGTGTTGATCTTTCAATCAAAATATGATCTTGATCTTTCATGCATTGTGTTACACATTGGTGACAAACAACGATTTTTAGTCCAACTATCCGAAAAAGATGGATTAATATTTACACAAACGAATTTACGTAACTTCATACGTTTCGTAAGATAAAAGAATCGTTCTCACTGCCATTGTATTTATTCTTTACCACAATATCGACATATTTCATATCGATGACATTGAATTTCCGATCCATCAATCATCATCGACTTTATATCGAAAATCGCAAGACTCGTTTCGAGACGAGATATTCGATTGAACTAGACTTATCGAACGATACTTTTTTCGCTATCGAATATTTCTATTTCCTGATTTCTCTTCGAGATGTCGTTGTTGCTACTTTCATATTTTCATTCGATCGTCCATTTTTATAAAAATCGGGAAAGCGATTGATCTTTCTTTTTAGCAAGTAATTATCAGATTATTAATTTTACTTGCATTGTGATTGACTGGGAAAAACTAGAAAATTTGTGATTCGAGTCGTTTAAATGTAATCGGGTTTTATAAAATGAAAGATAATTGTAAAATACTTTATTTTATATCGTGAAATTTAAAAAAAAAAAGATGATAAACGAATAAATAAGAAAATATAAAGAGAAATAAAAATGGGAGGAATTAAAGGACAAAAAAAAAATGTACACTTTGCTAGGTATTTCGACAAATTTGAGATTGTTAAATACAAACGCTTGATCGATAACCTATTTTTTCGTAACTGGCAAAGTGCCAGAATTTCAACTGATTACGCCTACTCTAAGGGAAAGCAAATGGCGTAACCTTATCCTGGGTCAAGAATGTTTTCACAAAAAAATATTGCTGACTGAATAAGATAAATTGTTAACAATAGAATCGAAATTATCGAATCGTTATAACAGGTTTGTTGCAGCAATATATCGAATTGATTCATTTAATTTTCATTTTTTTTTAGGTATCGATCGAAATATATATATATATAATTATCAAAAAGAATAAATGTATTTATAAAAGTAACAAAATTAATATAATAAAAAATAAAAATCCTCGGATAAATATTATGCCTTCTTGCAATCGAATAATTTTATTCAAAAGGAAACTTTGTTTTTTTTTTTTTTTTCTTTACTTTAAATTTGATGCATAAAAATGAAATGATTTCGAGAGTTGGTAAATCAAAGAAAAATTTGCACTAATAATGTTCTAAATCGATGTATATAATCGAAAAAAAACAATATTACGAAATTTGTTTGAAAACATCCAACTAATGATAACAAGATGAATATGTTATTTTTTTTTTTTAGAATTTAAAATATCTAAGTAAAGCAAGAATCTCTAGACACTAGGACTCTAGAGAGAATCCACTTGACCTAAAACACCGAGAAAGCGTGTTGGTTTGTTAACGAATGGACAATCAGAATTTTTTCATTTGGATTTAAAAACCATGTGATTTTTTTTTCTTTGCGAAAAAAGAACGAGAGTTTGCTCAAATGGAAAATAATTATTTTATAACACATTGATTATCGTTCAATCGTTGATCGAGTTAACCTAATAATCGTTGATAAACGAAAAATTTATTCGCTTAAATACAAATTAAAGTAGAATATGACAAGGAAGAGAGAGAGAGAGACAGAGAGAGAGAGAGGGGGAGAGAGAGAGAAGGAAACAATAAACTATTTAAGAAAATATATAGATAGATACATATATTACATCGATATAGAGAGAAGACGGCGCGCTGCGACACGATGGCAGTAACGTCGAATGACCGCCAACATTGACAATCGCGCGCAACCAATCGATGGCCCACTGCCACTTTGCTTCTGCCTACAACCCGTCTTTCTTACTTTCTCTCTACCTCTCTTTTTAATCCCCTTCTTTGACACACCCCATTCTCTATTTGTTCCTCCACTCTCCAACTCGATTTACTTTATGCTCCCTTTTCACGTTTTCGCTCCTATTTTATATTATTATTTTAATCGAGGACTATTTTTTCTTCCATTTTTACTCTCTTCCCACTTCAAGTTAGATTTCCAAAGTACAGGCGATTATTTTTACAAGGAATATTTTCTCTTCTTTTCCGACCATTCATCGAGGTAAGCGTATAATCATATTTTTCACAGAACGATCTGACATTTTCCATCGTTATTTCGTTACTCCTTGATTGCTACACATTTCACATTACGGTGTTTCGGAATATATATTCACTTATCTTTTTTTTCTTCCATCTATTTCTCCTTGTTGCTGACAGTTTATCTCTATCCTCGCGAGTGTTTCCCCAGTGATGTGCAACGTCAGTGGCCGCGTCGGCGTCGGCGTCGGCGTCGGGACATCAGTGTCGGTGTCACTATCGGCGTCGGCGCTATCATATCGGTGGTTGGTTAGTAGACGAACGAAGGCGGTCGAGTACGTTGGGACACGTCGTGATCATTGAGAGTTCAATCCGTCCACTCTCTTTAACCTTCGTTCACACTTGTTAATAACGGTGGCAAGTTTGTAAATCGTATATACCAGAGAAAACCCTGAACTGTCCCTTTCTTTTTTTCTTTTCCATAGATCGCATTGTCGTATAACGACGCGTTTAGAAAAATAACGAATAATTTGACATTTGTAACGCAAAACAAGATTTCTGAGTGCATTCGAGCGCGATAACATGAACACAGGATGATCTGTCGATATTCGGGGACACTGTGGCCGCGTATTGCTTGAAGAAAAGGTTGGTTTCAGTGGGCTTGTAATAACGATCGCAAAAGTTGTGACACGTGCGCATGCACGAAAGAGAACGAGAGTGCAAAAGAGGAAATGGGAATACGATAGGACACGAGCGACTGTATGGCAATAAGCAAAAGAGGGAAAGAGATAGAGCGAGAGATTCGCTCCAACAAGTAGATTCGTTTCGGTATTCCTGCGTGTCGCGACACACCCTTCAACACTGGATACGATCTTTCGTTTTCTCGTTTAGCATCGAATCGACGACGTTACGTTCCGCGTTCAAACATAAATTCGATTTCGTTTGATACGATAAAATTTCGTAGCAAAAAGAGCTTTGATTTTTACGCAAGTTTTATTGGGAATCGAATGTGACGAAAACGATTAAGGATTAAAAACGATAAAAACGATTAGCATATCGAGAATTGGAAAAAGGGATATCTACGAGTGAAAAGAATATCTACGATAATGAGCTGTACCGGTGCCGGTAGTTGCGCGCGTTTCTACCCGTTGATATCGATGCGGAAGTGTCGATATAAACTGCGTGTATAATGCGTCTCGTTGACAGCGATCCTTGATCGGCCGGTCGAATTTTTCGTTAACGTTGTATTCGTTATCGCTCTCTTCGTCATAAAAACAATGAATGCGACAATGAAAGGAATAGAAACACGCGATCCTCGATCACGAATAGATATACATTATACTATATGCAATTTAATTGGAACATTTGTATATTTAAACGCACGTACTCGTGGAAAATATTAACGAGTTAAATCGACGAGAGGAGAGGGTGTGTGTATAAACATTGGACGCACCAAGAATAAGAAGAATCGATACGAAACGTATCAAGGAGGAACCACGTGTACGTGTTATTTATAGAATGGGAAATGCGCGGAAATGTGGGCCAATACGGGACGTTGAGAAGGAAGGAAAACAAAGGCGAAAACGCGCGTGAAATACGAAGCGTATAAAGCGTGACCGTGCCACGATCGTTAAAGTCGGCGAACTCGAATATAAACTGGTACTCTGACACGCGTTACAAGCGTTATCTAAGTTGCAGATATTTGCATATCTGTGCTAAATACGTGTATATAACTAGTTGAAGTTGATGTACATGTGATATACCCGTAGCGAGCACGCGACTAGGCTCCAGGCTAGGTTTCTCGACATCTCATTTCGTCTCGCAACATTTGTCGCGCTCGCCAACGATCGCCAATTCGAATCGACCACCGCCGCGTTTCGTTTCGCGTGCATCTCGCGTGACTCGATCCTCGCGCAAGTCAATCCTTCAGATCGAACAAGGAAGTACTAGAGTGACGCGATAGATAGAGCAACAAAGAAAATGGAACTGGACGGAGACGAACGAACGAATGGTGGCAATCGATATTCGTTTGCGTTTCAACTTTCTTATCTCCTCTCTCCCTTCCTAATATTTTTTAATTATCTTAATTGCTAGCGTGCATCGGTACACGCAAAAACATGCGCGTATATGTGTGTGTGTATGCGCGTGTGTGCTTGTGTGTGTGTGTGTGTATATATATATACATATATATATGAATATTCCAAGATGAAAAGAAATTGATCGTAGGTGTGACGGACGGGGAAGAAGAAGGGATTGATAACTGATCGGAAAAGGAAATATCGAAAAGTATATATCCTGAGGGAGCAGAATGATCGATCCGAGCTCGTCGGAGTCGGAAAGCGAGGAGGACCAGAGTTCTCAACACGTCGGAAGTGTCGGTGGCGGTAGTGGCGGAGGCAGCGGTGGAGCTCGCGCAGGGAGCGGTAGCTCGTACGGATCCCGGCGACAGATTGGACCCGGAGGGAGCCTCGCCACCGCGAGCGGTCCCGTCTCGGGTAGCGTGAGCTCGTTAGCCTCTCCAGGAGGCTCGATCCACGGACCGGTCGGGACACCTCGAGCTGGCGGGGGCGCCGGCCAAGATGCCGACGCATCTTCCTCTCTCTCCGCGGCGAGAAACTCGTTATCGCCGTCGATGTCTGCTGCCCAGGATGCGGCTAGTTACGCTCAGAGACCTACCAGCCCCTCGCCCTCTGTCGCCAGCGAGAAAACCGAAACCGATCTTCAGGTTTATATATATATATATATTATTTTTTTTTTTATTTATTATTCTCTTTCTTTCTTTTCTCTCTCTTACATTTTCGTACGTTTTTCACACAGGACAAACAGGAGCGAGAAGAAGAGGAGAGAAAGACCAGGATACAGCTGTATGTGTTCGTATCGAGATGCATTGCATATCCGTTTAACGCCAAACAACCATTGGATATGACGAAACGTCCGCTAAAAGTGACCAAGCAACAACTCGAAACGATATGTTCTCGTTTTCAGGTAATCCTTCCTTCCTTCCTTCCTTCCTCTCTCTTTCCTCTCTTCTTTCCTTATTTCTTATCGCAATTACTTTTTTTATTTAATTATATATGATCCTCTTACGATCGCGATTTCAATATGGTATGTATATAAATATCTATATATAAATGATAGAAGTATCAAAAAAGAGAAAAAAATAAAGAAAGATCGCACGAAAGAAACCTTTTGGATAAGATGTAACGTAAGCGATGGAAGAAGCCGTATACCGTATTTTACGCGCGAATTCATCGTCTATGAATTCACCTTTCAGGTGGCCGATAGAATAACGATAAATTGATTCTTAAAGATAGAGAATATATATATGTAGAGAGAGAGAGAGAGAGAGAGAGAGAGAGATTAATTAAATTTCATTATAATTTACAGAGTTTCCTAAAGGGAGAAACGCAAATAATGGCGGATGAAGCGTTTCGAAACGCCATACAGAATTACTACGATGTGTTTCTAACGTCGGACCGCGTGATGCAAATGGTTCAAAGCGGTGCTTGCTCGCAACTCGACTTCCGCGAGGTGTTCAAGGAGAACATAAAGATTCGTGTTCTACGCTTCCCGGAAATCGATGGATTGAGCAAAGAGACTGTACTTACGTCCTGGTTGGCCAAATTCGATTGTATCATGAAAGGTACGGGGGACGAGGAGACCAAGAGGCCCTCCAGGATGCAACAACAGTCTTTGATCTCGGAGATGATTCTGCCGAAGGAGCAGCTGTACGACATGTTCCAGCAAATTCTTGGGATCAAGAAGTTCGAACATCAGCTTCTGTTCAACGCCCTCCTGTTGGATTCAGCCGACGAACAGGCTGCCGCCATCAGGAGGGAGCTGGATGGTCGCCTCCAGAGGGTCAACGAAATGGAAAAGGTAGCTCGAGTTCTTCCCTTCCCTTCCACCCCTCCCTTCTACTCTTTTTCCATCTCTTTCAACTTCAAACGCACGTCACGTACGTATATATATATATATATTTTCCCTTGTATAGAATCGCAAGCTTATGCCCAAGTTTCTCTTAAAAGAAATGGAGTCGCTCTACATCGAGGAACTAAAGTCGTCTATCAACCTGTTGATGGCTAATTTAGAGTCGTTGCCAGTCTCGAAAGGTTCGACAGACAGCAAATACGGGCTGCAGAAGCTGAAGCGCTGCAATCACCGACGTGAGCGCTCCCGCTGCCGCGGTCAGGGTTCCCTCGTTAAATTGGAGAGCGACTCCGCCGACTCGGAACCGCAGCTAACCAAAATGGACGTAGGCCTCACCTTTCAATTGGCTGTAGTGGTTGTAGAGGTCAGGGGCTTGAAGAGTTTACCACCCAACAAGATCGTGTATTGCACGATGGAAGTCGATCGTGGTAAAAAGCTGCAAACCGATCACGCCGAAGCCTCGAAACCTATGTGAGTAGTACACGAACGTACACCCCACGTACATCCTCGAAAAGCAACCGAATCGAAAATAATACTCGATCACCGAGCGGAAACTCGAGACAACTCTTCTCCTCTTTTCGTCTTTTCGTCTTCTTTCTTCATCCATCGCCACTCGTTTCCCTCGTTTCGTTCTTTTCTTCCCCTCCTTCCCCCTCTCCTCACACACACACACACTCTCTCTCTCTCTCTCTGTCTTTCTTTTTCTCTCTTTCGCCGCGTCGATTTACAGGTGGGACACTCAAGGCGATTTCACCACCATGCAACCTCTACCGTTGGTCAAGGTTCGACTGTACACCGAGAATTCGGCGATGCTCGCGCTCGAGGACAAAGAATTGGGCAAGGTGAATCTACGACCTACACCGTTCTCCTGTAAACATCCGGAATGGTATCGAATGTCCGTCCCGAAAAATTGCCCCGACCAGGAACTTCTCATCAAAGTTGGCTGCCGTATGGACAAACCGTTCAACATGAAACATTGCGGCTACCTTTACGCGATGGGCAAATCCGTGTGGAAAAAGTGGAAGAAACGATACCACGTGTTGGTTCAAGTATCCCAATACACGTTCGCGATGTGCTCGTACAAAGAGAGAAGGAGCGAGCCATCCGAGATGATGCAACTCGACGGTTACACGGTCGATTATATCGAACCTCTTTCGGCCAATCTAATGGTCGGTATGGATTTAGATGACGGAAGGTATAACCATCATTCTGTTATACGTATGCGTGGACGACTTTATCATCGAATTCGATCGATCGAATTATTTAACATATTCCAATTGTAATTGCGATCGATCGTAATTTTTCTTTACAGATTTTATTTCAACGCTGTCCGCGAAGGGGACAACATAGTATTTGCCGCGGATGACGAGAACGAGTGTCAAACTTGGGTAATGGTTATGTACAGAGCGACCGGCCAATCCCACAAACCGACTCCGCCGGTATCCGTGGCGGACAAAAATTCCACCATCAGCAAGATACAGGGAGATGCCGATCGAGCGAAAAAGCATGGAATGGAGGATTACATTAGCGCGGATCCTTGCAAGTTCGATCATCACATTCTCTTCAAATTTTTGCAAAATTTGGTTCTGGATTATCGATTGAACGATCCCTACTGTTCCCTCGGTTGGTTTTCGCCTGGCCAAGTATTCGTTCTGGACGAGTATTGCGCGAGGTAAAACGCGGCAAAATATCCAACAATATTTTTTCCACATACGTGAAAAAGAAACAAGTATCGTTCCATTTCGTTTCGTTTCACAGATACGGAGTTCGAGGATGTTTTCGACACTTGTGCTACTTGAACGACTTACTCGATAGAATCGACCGCGGTTTAATGATCGATCCGACCCTGATTCACTTCAGTTTCGCCTTTTGCGCCACTCACGTTTACGGGAATCGCACGGATCGAGTCGGTTCCATTACTCACGAGGAGAAGGAAAAGTTTCAAGACATCAAAGAGAGACTCAGACAAATTCTCGAAGAACAAATTACCAATTTCAGGTATAAACGACGAACGTTTCGTCGTTTATGTCATAACATTCAACAACGATTCGTTCCGTTTCGTTGTTAACCGTTAATCAATCTCGTGAAACACAGATACAGTTTCCCTTTCGGTCGGCCGGATGGCGCGTTGAAGGCAACCCTGTCCCTGTTGGAACGAGTAATGATGAAGGATGGCGTCAGCCCTGTGCCTCAAGAAGAAGTGAAGACATTGATCAAGAATTGTCTCGAGAAGGCTGCTCTCGTCAATTATACGAAGCTCTCTGCCGAAGCGAAAATCGAGGACGATTTCAGCGGTGAGGTTTGCGTCCCGCCTAGCAAGAAACTCGAAGATCTCATACACCTTGCCGATATGTGCGTCGATCTGCTTCAACAAAACGGGGAGCACTATTCGAAGGTATTAGTTGGGTTTCTACAACTGAGTATCATCTTCTCTTGGATCCTCGAGAAGTAAGATTGCACGTTAGTAAGAGTAAGAAGGGAAAATAAACGGTAAATCACGATCACGTACGATCGCACCATTTCTACCATTAGATCGAATCGATCGATATGATTTAAAAAGATACGGAATATTTGTAACGTGTGTATTTTTCAAATTTTATTCTTCCGTTTCTTGTATGTATTGCGTGCTATGATTAACGCGTATCGCGTATATTTTTATTTTTTGGTTTAAATTTTATGAATTTTATTATTTTTATCTATTCTTTCTAAAGATCAGATTATACATATATACAGAGGATTTAGCTTGATCGTATTTACCGTACTCGAGGATTCTTCGATTCAGGGATGACGATTTCATCGCCTTCATATAATACTCTCTCTCGTATACGTACATATGTGTGACGTCCAATATTTTCACGAGTCGCTCCTACTACACTGTACCGCAGGCGTTCGCCTGGTTTAGCGATCTCATGGTGGAGCACGCCGAGATCTTCTGGTCTTTGTTCGCCGACGATATGGACAAAGTGCTCGCCGAACAACCACGGGATACTTGGGACAGTTTTCCACTCTTTAAAATCTTGAACGACTATCTGAGAGAAGATGGTACGTATCATTTTCTTTTTTTTTTTTTTTTTTTTTAATAACCTTCTTTCCTTTTTTCCCTTTTTAACAAATACGTATTATTCTTATCGTTATCTCTTTTCCTTCTTTCTCCTCTCTCTCTCTCTCTCTCTCTCTCTCTCTCTCTCTCTGTCGTTATTTCGTTTTAAAAGAGAAAAAGAAAAATATTTGTTCCTAATTTGTAGATAATTTGAAGAACGGTAGATTTCACCAGCATCTTCGCGACACTTTTTCTCCTATGGTGGTGCGTTACGTGGATTTGATGGAAACATCGATCGCACAATCGATTTACAAAGGTTTCGAGAAGGAACGTTGGGAAATAAAGGGAAACGGATGCGCGACTTCCGGCGAATTATTTTGGAAATTGGACGCTCTTCAATCGTTCATCCGCGATCTTCATTGGCCGGATCAAGAATTTCGCCAGCACCTAGAGCAAAGATTAACGTTAATGGCTTGCGATATGATCGAAACTTGCATTCAACGGACGGATGCCGCGTTTCAACAGTGGCTGAAGAAAGGCGTAACTTTTATTTCCACCGATTATATCATACCGTCGGAAATGTGCGCGATGGTAAACGTTATTCTCGACGCGAAAAACCAAAGTTTCGAACTGTGCACCATCGATGGCGTCGACGTGGTACGTTCCATTCGTTTCTCTCCTCCGTTAATTAATTCTTTTCTTCTCTCTACCATCTCGAACCTTTATTCTCTAGATCTCTATATTTATTTTCAGCACCAATATCACGCGAAAATCGATGATTTGATAGAAAAAACATCGGCCGCTATGACCCAAGGAATGATCAACAAGCTGGTCACGGTTTTGGAGACGACCCTGTCCAAATTGTCCCGTTACGACGAGGGATCCTTCATAGGTTCCATTCTCAGTTTGACGGTATTTCTTTCTTCCCCGTTTCATGGTTAATTTAATCAATTCCGTCCCGACCAGACGATCGAGCCGCTTACAAAAATTTTTTTTAGAAGGTGTCGGGAAGTGGGAAGGAAATGGGACAGGCCTACGTAAGCTTTACGAGGAATTGTATGGACCAGATTCGTGGAAAAGTCTTGGACGAATTATGGATTTTAACGTTCTTCGAGGTAAAAAGGATGGATCATGTTACGTTTGCGTTACGTTATTTCCTCTCTGACCGTTGAGCCCCCTCCTTCCCCCCTCCCCCCTCCCCCTCCTTCCCCCTTCCTCCCCTCCCCCTCCTCTTACGCGTGATTCTACACTTTTTCTCTTCGCTTTAGCAATGGTACACGGCGCAAATTCAAATGCTGTGCACGTGGCTCTCGGAAAGGCTCGACCATAGCTTACATCTATACCAATGTACCTGTTTGGCCCATATCGTAAAAAAAATTTACTCGGACTTCGAGTTACAAGGTGTTATAGAGGAGAAACTCAATTCGACGACATATCAGACTATATCTAAGAGGATGCAAACGGAAGAAGCGTCTTGTGCCTTAACGAGCGTTCAGAACGAAGAGTGAGTGATTTCTTTTTATATGCGTTATTTTTTCTTCCTTTTTTTTTTTTTTTTTTTTTGCATCCATCTTCTTTTTACCTTATCGAGGACAAAGATACACGTCTCTTTTTCCACCTTTCTTATTCCGTAGAGGTCTTTCGGAGAACGGTAACGATGACGAGGTAGAACGACCAAAACCGAAGGTAACGGTCGTGGAAACGGTCAACAGCGAGGACGCGAATATTATCAGCAACGTTACTTCGAACGTTGTTGAAAAAGTTGGGAGCATGTTTGGCAAGGGCATTGGTGGCTTTTCGACAAAATTCGGTGGACCTAGCTGGTTTTGATCATTCTTTTTATATTATCTTATTATTACTATTTTATTATCGCCTATCTTTCCCTCATTTTTATCTTTTCTCTTATTATTCGGTATTACCATATTCCTATTCTCTATTTCTTCTTCATTTTCTTTCCCTCCCCGTTCTTTTATCCCTTTGTATTTTTCTTTCTCTTGTTCGTATTATTATTGTTATATTTAAATTATAATTTTTACGATTAATTGTTACTTGATTATTATTATTATTATTATTATTCTACGTTATTTTCATCTTTGTCGTTATTATCATTATTATCGTTCAATCATCATGATTATTACGATTGTTATATATATTACTTTTAAACATTTGGTCATAATAACTTTATATCGAACTAATAGATTGTTTCGTCTATAAATATGTATATAAACAAAACAAAAGTTTCGACAACAGGATTGTCCATAGTACACTTTAGAAATTTGTTCGAATTAAGCATTCTTCGAAGAAGAATCGTCATTCGTTACAATCGATCGAAAGGACAACCCTTTTATCGTTAGATTTCACGAATTCTATATAGACTTTTCGACAAAACTTCGTTTCGTTGTTCGATTACGTTCGATTGTTCGTGTCCCGAAACGAAAGCATCACGCTTTTTATCTCGAGTCTTTATCGATTTCTTACGTTTGGTCAAAACAAGTAACGTGAGAACGAGTGCGAACGCGATCGGTGTAACGTCGAAAGGTCTTTTCCTTTGTCTTTCTCTATCTGTGCATCGATAAATATGTACTTTCTACTTAATATATATCTTTTGATCAAACTTTTATAGAAATAATATATCTCGTTTGTGCGGTAAACCTATCGATCCACTGTTTTAATTATTAATTTGACATCTATTTTGAAAATATTTTCTCCAAACGATTTATACAGGAATCGTTCATCTTGATTGAACGAGAATTTCATATATATATATATATATATATATATATATATATATATATATATATATATTCGCGTGAGAAAAAGTTTTACTATACAATATTCATATTAATCATATTTATTTACGTTAAATTTCGTTTTCGCGTTTCTCTCTCTCTCTCTCTCTCTTCATTCTTTTATCTACAAATTTCTCTTTCACTCGTCGTATTAATATAATTCTTTATCACAGAAATATCTATCTTTATTCGATATAATTTATTCGATTATTTTTCTGACGTAGTATGCATATATTATATAAAGCATATTTAACATCTATAAACGAAAACTTGTCAACGAATATTTGTCTCTAAATTTCGTTTGTTATTACGACGATTCAAAATTAATCTTCGATCTTTATATATATATATATATACATTGTATTATGTGAAATATTTTGTTCGATATATAAAAAAACGTTGACTTTTTGATTATATACATGATTTTTTTTCGTAATATCAAATATTTAAATAGGAAATCAAACGATCGTTGACGCCTCGAAATATTTCGTCTACCTCAAATTGTTCGCATATTGATATATCTCAATGACACGAAAATAAAATTCGAAGTTACGCATAAAATAGAGAATGTATCGAATCGTCGAACAAACGAACGAACGAACGAACGAACGAACAAACGAACGAACGAACGAACGAACGAACGTACGTACGTACGTACGTACAAGCAAAAGTAATAGTATTAAAAAATAATTGTTTATAAAAGATTTCGATGTGTGTCTTCCGATCGATGTGTACTTTGGCCATTTCCAATGTGCATGGAACAAATGCATATACATTTATACGTTTAATCGTTTCGTTCCCGTTCAACGCACGAGGAAACAAACGTTAGTCATTAAATAGAGAAACATTGATGAACGAAATGCGATAGCTCTATTTAAATACATATACCTTACTCGAGGAGAATGCGTGCTGCATTCAAGAACAGTTATTGATAAATGTTTATTTGTGTGTGTATATATATGTATATATATATATATATTGTATATATATAAAAAAATGTACATATATATATATACAATATATGTATATTAGCGAGAAAACGATACAGACAAAAGGAGATTTTTATATCGTGGTGTAAATTAGCGCGTTGAAATGATGTTTATAAGCATCGCTTAATGCGTCCAATCGTATGACACGTACGCCGAACCCAGGCCTGCGCCCGTGCTCAAGCGTTTTTAACCGTGTCGCCGATAGAACTCTACATACAACTCTATTGTTCGATTCTCTTTCGTGTAAACAAATTTCCTAGATTATTATTTCGGTATGAATCTCTTGACGCGGTAACGCGTCACAATTATCTCTTTGCTATTTCTTATCAGAGATGCCTTACGTATTCTCTCGTATCGATACCCGTAGATCGTTAGCTAAATATACGATGTTTCACGATCAATTGGCAATACAGTAATTGGTAATCTAACAATCCCGATAAATTATTTACTTTTTACGTATTAAATTAAAATTCGATCGAAAATTCAATTCAATTCTCTTTTTAAATATGGTTCACTTCGCTTCGTTGCGATCGTTTATCATTAAGTAAATACAGCGATCAATCATTTCGAAACAAACGTGCGTTTCGTAATGAATAACGATATATCAATATTTCCAATTCAAACGAATTAACTTTATGATTTGATAAAATCATGGCGATTATAATTTTTATATATTTGTCAACGATATATATATTTTTTTTTAAATAATGCGCAACGAGACGGGTATTTGTATCGGAACTCGGATACATTGAAAAACGAACGTACAATCGAGACTAGTGAACATTTTCAAAAACTCAAGTTAACTCAAGTTGTAACGTATTTACAGCCGATGCTAACGGTACTACGATTATTATGATCATTCTTACTATCCATGATTCTCCTGTTATCTACGGCTAATTAGACTAGAGGACGATCAAAAAAACGATCTCTTTTTGCTCCGATCCCAGTATTATACGCTAGTCACTTCGATCTTTTCTTCAACCTTCCATCTTTTCCATCCCTTCTTCTATCCATTTTCTCTCTCTTTTTTTCTTTCTTTCTTCCCGTTTTACTTTTCTTTTCTATTCTATTCTATTTTACAGCTCTCTCTCTCTCTCTCTCTCTCTCTATATATATATATATATAAAACGTACGTATACATACGGACATACGCATATTCAGCAAAATATCAGATTTTACAGATAAATTACTTTTACAATTACAAAGTAAAGGAATTACGAAATCCCAATACTTTTCGATCCTCTCTTTGTTATCTTACTTGATCTCGATTGCGTTATCGTGATTTTAATTAAAAACTTAAATAGACGATCTTTTATCCTAGTTAGTATTTTATTCGATTAAACTTCTATGCAATTGTTGTTCTCTCGTTAATAAAAAATCCGACAAAGAATAATATCACGGTCTAGAACGTATATACCCAAATTTAATTTCCTTCTCGAGATATCGATGCACGGAGAGTCATATTACATCATTCGTTACGTTTCATGAAACATTCTTTTCCCCTCGTTTATTCCAGCAATTAATATTACGTACATTTGGAACGCGAGAATCTAAATACAATCACGATGCACAATGTCTTCGCATACAATGTTCTTGTATGAATATTAACACATATATATATATATATGTATGTATATATGTATGTTAATATACATTTTCTATAAAGGCAATCTTCATGCACGCAACACGCATTTTCACATAGCATTGTCATTGTACCATGAATGATTACTTTTTGTAAATAAACAATGTGCTAATGTTGGTATTTTGTCTCCTTGATCTAAGGATTCGTAATTCAATTTTGATGATTTCGTACGAGAATAAAATTAATCCGATTATAATCCGATCATAATTAATCATAAATTTTTCATCGATTGATATTCTCTATAAAAATAAAATTTAATATGTAACATTTCCACGTGCTAATTTCAATATATATATATATATTTTTTTTTTTTTTTTTCAATATTTATTTTCATCTCTCAATCATATTTTCCATTCGCATAAACATTGTTCGCAAAATTCAAAATATATTTCTATAACTATCAAAATTCTTTAATCTTTTTTTATTCATTTACGACATTCAACAAGCAACAAACGTACGTTGCACATATGTATAAGACATGACATGATATTCGATAAGCGCTGAAATGATATTATTGCATAATAATGTAATATAATTTTCAACAATCCAATTATTAATTCAATCATTTTTCCTATTTCTCTCTCTTTTTTTTTTTTCTTTCTTCTTTTTATCTATAATTGAAATTGACAATAAATAATCACAAAATGGACAACATATTCTATATATTCTATATATAAGTATATATAATATACATATATTACACGTATGTACAAATACACGCTATACATTTATATACATATATATGTATATATTTATATGTATTTATATGTTTTAGAAAATAATTAAAATTTAAGGGTCTAAATAATCGAAATAAATAATAAAAAAGAAATAAGAAAAATAAATTTATTCTCATCTTTGGATATAATTTTGGATAATTCATATAAAATTAGAAATAGTTTTTATTTTTTAATTTTATATACGTGCTGTACTCATTGTCACTTCACTTATACTTCGTCGTATTCCAAATTAACCGCGGTTCTATGCTCCTCGTGTTCTTCAATAGAAAAAAAACTACTTCATTAGCGGTGATTGGTCAGATCATAATCTCCACGTTTTATCATTGGTCAGAAAAAGTGGCGCTTCCTATTTATTGTCGTCATCATTGTAATCGTTATTAATTAAATAATGCAATTACATTTTTTTAATAATTTCACGAAAGAATTTAAAGAAAAAGTGTCAAAAATAGTTAAAATGCAAAAAAAATTGCATCATTGATAATCTATCCTTCGATTATATGTTTTAAATCATCGTATAAATCATAGCGTTCGTTTCATAAGAGTTTGCCTATTGACCTTGAGCTGCTCTGGTACCGTTCCGCATTTCGATTTATGGTAAAGACGGAGTCACGAACCAGAGGCCCTGGCGATTCATGTGAATAACGACTTAGAATAGTTAAATCGATAGAAACGATCTAAAATTTAATCAATTATTATCAATCTTTTGACGGCTACAATGTTTTCGGTAAATATATGTTAGAGTAGACTCGAAGAGTCTAAACTTGAATTTAAATCTTAAAAAATATATGACATGCTTATAGTTTGGGAACAAAATGAAAAATTCATATTTTTGATTATTTATTATTTTTAGTCAATTGCAACGAGAGTTATCCGACGTTCGTTTTCAACGTCGAAATGGAATGCCGTGCAGCAGGTAGGATTAACAATGACTATTATTCAAATATTCTTTTCTCTACTTGCGTTTGTTCGAATATAACCTATTTTTGCTTTGACACGATCATACTCGCGCCATTGGTTTTTCTAATCCTTTAACAGACTTAACATTTGTAAAAGATATAGTTATTCGTTGCATTACGAAAGATTTTATCTAATTTATTATAATCATTTTCAATAAATCATGCAATCTGATTATTACATGTTGAAGGACGATAAAGGTCATCCATATTCGATATCAATTATTCGATGATAAATTATGCATTGAAACTTACGATATTCGATTTATATTGTATATATACTGTCATTTGTAATGATTGTCGATTGTTATAAAAAAAGCGAAGCTTATTAATTATATTTTTCAACTTATTTATTTATTTTTTTTTTTTTTACACTTAATTTATATAATTTCGATATAGATGACGGTACGAGATGCTTTAAATTCAGCCTTGGATGAAGAAATGGAAAGAGACGAAAGAGTATTTTTACTTGGAGAGGAAGTGGCATTGTACGATGGAGCCTATAAAGTTTCTAGGGGTCTCTGGAAAAAATATGGAGATAAACGTGTTATCGATACTCCTATCACAGAAGCAGGCTTTGCTGGTATAGCTGTTGGAGCAGCTATGGTATATATCATTGATATCTTTCATAAATCATTTCTTTGATTTCTCTTTTTCTTTTATTAATGCTTATTAACGCTTGTTGTACAATTAAATATTCTAGGCTGGTTTACGTCCTGTATGTGAATTTATGACATTCAATTTTTCTATGCAAGCAATCGATCAAATTATTAATTCTGCTGCAAAGACATTTTATATGTCTGCTGGACGAGTAAATGTACCAGTTGTTTTTCGTGGACCTAATGGGGCAGCAGCAGGAGTGGCAGCACAACATTCACAGTGTTTTGGTGCTTGGTATAGTCATTGTCCTGGTTTAAAAGTAGTATCACCCTATACTAGCGAAGATGCAAAAGGATTATTAAAAGCTGCCATTCGAGATCCTGATCCAGTTGTTGTGTTAGAAAATGAAATATTATACGGTGTTCAATATCCTATGTCTGACGAAGCTTTATCAAAAGATTTTATCTTGCCAATTGGTAAAGCGAAGATTGAACGTGTTGGCAAACACGTTACATTAGTGGCACATTCCAAAGCAGTTGAACAAGCTCTTGAAGCAGCGAATGAACTTGCAGGAAAAGGGATAGAAGCGGAAGTAATAAACCTTAGATCTTTAAGACCTTTAGATATAAATACCATTGTACAATCAGTAGCGAAAACGAATCATGTTGTAACCGTGGAACAAGGTTGGCCGCAATGTGGTATCGGAGCGGAGATTAGTGCTAGGATTTCAGAAAGTAAGTTCTCCTAATCCATTTTATCCATATAAAGAATTTATTTTCGTGCATGTTTAACGTTTGTATTTTACATTTGTTTCTTCAGGTGAAGCTTTCTATCATCTTGATGCACCAGTAATACGCGTTACAGGTGTTGATACACCTATGCCTTATGCCAGAACGTTAGAAAATGCATCTCTGCCACAAGCGAATGATATTGTGTATACAGTAAATAAAGTACTAGGATTGGTACAGTAGTTATTTATATCTATCATTAGGTAAAAGAATTAAAATTTCCCATTTCTCTCTCTCTCTCTCTCTCTCTCTCTCTCTCTCTCTCTCTCTTCATTCTCAATCTCACTCACTCAAATTTTACACAAATTATTCCTTTATATTACGATCTTCTCTTGTAGATTTTTCATATAGGTAGGGAGTAAAAAGTTAGAAATGTTAACAATTAATAGGAAGTTGTTTTGAAGTTGCTTAATAGAAAATAAATTCAACTTCCCATAATTGTACATATATAAAAATTCGTAAATGTATAGTCCAATTAGGATATAGCTAGATTGTAGCATCAATATAGCGAAAAATAAAAAATTATTTGACTGTAAAATGCCAGCGACATAGAAAAAAATGTCATTGTGGCATCATGCTGCCAATAATTTATGGTGTTTATTATAAGTATTTGATTTTGTTAGTATGTACAAATGTGTATAGTAATATTTATACATACTGGTGCGTAAAAACATAAACCCGCGTCGAGATTCGAGATAATACTATGTATAAAAGAAATTGAATACTTTGATTCCTTGATAGAATTTTGAACAATTTAACATAGGATTTTTAAAGTCTATCTATTGAGGCAAATTAATATCTTTGCACATAAAAGAAAAAGCTTATTGAAATACTGCCATATGAAATAAATACATATAAAGAGTTAGTAAGAGCAATTACTCATTTTAAATTATTATATCAAAAGGGATTTCTAAAAGTATTCGATAAGTAAATAAATAGACAGATAAAAAAATTGTAAATTCTTGATGTATATGAAACAAATGAATAAATATATCATATTTGTTTATTAATTATTTATTATGAAAATTTAATAAATAAATATAGCTACATCGTTCTCGATTCGTTTTATTTTCTACATTTTACTTATCATCATTCCCAATTGCATTTATTTTTTGCATTGTATTTTCCTCATTACTTGTTAATAGTCATGTATGATACATACGCAATAAACAGCACGTAACAACAGTCATATAACGTTCAAAAGCATCCCTCAATTCATTGTCTCTGATAAATAAAATATTTAAAAAATTAAATAATTAATCGTAAGGAAACACATTGTTACGTTTTTTTTCTGTTATAAAAACAATGTTTTTTTTTTTTTTTTTTTTTTCTTTTTACCTAAGAACATCCATATCTAATGCACATTGAGTGTAGACTGAAAGAAAATTTCTGAGATCTGTATGTGTCCAATTTACTTGACGCCACGGTTCTATACATCTTTCTACTAATTCCAAGAAGAAAAATCGTAAATCTCTAGAACGATGAAGATTACATCCTATTCCTAGAATAGCTCTTGTATACGAACGAAAATTTGCATCTATCTCTTGATAGATACTTGAACGCTCTAAGAGTAAAGGTTTAAGCTTGATGCATACCAAACTGTAAAGAAATAAGATACGATCTTGTACATAATGTGTAATATATAATATAATTATAGTTTCTACGAAAAAAAGAAGAATAATAAGCTTACTGTTTGTGATGTTTATCATTTTCCAAGAGTACCCTACATTCTGCTAACTCTAACAAGAATTCTCTATCCAAATCAGTATCAAAATATTCCGATCCAACACAACGATATGTCCATGATGACATCATACTGTTGGCGCAATGATATAAATCAGGAAATGTCAAAAACTGAAGTTTTCTCTTATTCATTTCAAATCGAAGGCATGCTACGAATACCACAGCGGCGTATCGCCTAATCGATCGTAAATGTTAAATCAAATTTTTACATATGTTTTAATACACATAATACACATAGATTAATACAAAAGAATAACAGAAATAATAATAATAATATTTTTAATGTTACTTAGCAAGATCTTCAGAGAGTAAAAAATGTTGTTCAATATTGGCAGCCAAAGAACCTGGCAAATCTTCAACTACCTTGAACACTCTTTTTACGTTGTCATATTGCCGACGACAACTTTTCAAAGTTATACCTGTTTTTTCCGATACCTCGTCCATATCTTTTCTACTTTTTGATGTTAATTTTTTACCTAATAATTCTCTAATAACAACATCATCGAATTCATAGTACCTGCGAATTGTAATTGAAAAAGAATATATGTATTAGAAAGAAATAAAAATGTATGTAAAGAATACAAGCAACAGATAAATTTGTTTGTACATTTCGATAAGCATCTGACTAGTTTGTGGTTCTATTTGAAACGCGAGTTGTTCACTCGCTAATTTAGTAGGTGTATGAAGTAATTTTTCCAGAAGAGCATACGTCCGATAATGATCAAGAATATCAGAAGCCACTAATTCAATCGGAGCATTTGTTTGATGACATATTCCTCGTTGATGTAAAATGTTTACTGCTTCGCTTGCTAAATTAATTAAAAAGGCAATCATATGAATTATATTTATATTTTATAATGCAAAAATAATATAATTTTATTTGACAAAAAATTCTATGTTCGTCTAACTTACAAGAATGGCCATCAACCCAAAGTTGATATATTTCAGGATCAACAAGAGTATAATTACTGATAAATACGTCAACTTCGGATAGCATTGCGTTGAAAACACAATTTTTTAATTCCACTCTTTAAAATTTCACCCATACATAGGCTTAGCTGTACATTGATTTAAAATATTGCATACATTTTTAACATCGTATATATTTATATTTATTATAACTCGTCCGAGATTAACATCTTGTTCCATAAATATATATGATACTCTAAATATTTACAAATTTTTACAATATTTGTGAAAAAGAAAAAATTGTACATATCACCTGCACAAAAACGATGTACGGAATAAAATGTTATATAAATTTATATAAAACCCATCTATTATCTCATGTTTTAAAATATCAATACAAAATCAAATAAACTTTGTTACGTTATTTTGTATAGTTTGACTTCGAAAATAAACGAGACTCAACCATAAATGAGAAATTGAATAGATGCGACATCTTATAAGATTTTGTATCACATATTTTAAAATACCAACCTTAAATAGAAACAGATCAAAGTATTTTTTACGCCATCTAATATGATATAATTTAAATACGTAGAGAAAAAGTAAAGTAAAGAAAATAAAAATCTGTTTTTATATACTTCATAACTTTATAAACTGAAACGAGAATATATTACGCATTATCTAATAAAATTTCAATCTACGATTAAATATTTGTAAATCCTATTTATTATCTAAATCCTTTTTTTTAATCCTTAATATAATTAAAATTAATAATATAATGAATAATTGAAAGATCTATTTAATGATAGAAAAGAAAAATAAAAGAAAAAGAAAAAACGCTATATTTCTGTTAAAATAAATAGAATCATATTTACATAAAATCATTATTTCAAAAAACATTACATTTTTAAAACTACCTTGCCTTCGAAACTTCGATCAAACGATAATTTGTAAACAAAAAAAAAAAAACAATTTAATTCCGATATATGATTAAATTAAATTAAAGGAAAGAAGGAAGTATACTTAAATAAGACTTAATAATCTATAATGAAGCTGAATGACCAATAAATAATAAATACTCGATAAAAATTTTACATAATTACATATTTTTGTTAATGAAATACAATTTGTCACTACAATTTTCAATCATGAACTGATGACATGCGCATTGAGAATAAACACTGATTCATCTCGCCATAATAACAATTTTTTGATTGGCCAAAATGTGGTAATCCTCTTTATTTCAATCACTCAAGAATTGAAGCAATATTCTTTGTAAATTTTTATATCAAAATTTAACAAACGTACATATATCTTAATATATTTTATATAAAATATCAGAGTTGTTTTTTGAACGCATAAATTTTACAAAATAAATATAGATAAGAAGAGGAAATAGCAAAAGAAGAATAGAAAAAGAATAAAAATTCGGGAATCAGAATCTATTTCTGGAATATCTCAGATGAAACTATAAATAATCTTATCTCTATCCTTTTCCTACTATTTGTTTTCCTTGTTTACATTTACCATTGGCACGTGACCATACGATCGAATACGGAATATGAATTGAATATATATATTTTTTTTAAAATTAGATATATTTTAATCTTTAATGTAATAAAAAATATATATATATATATATATTCTTATCTTTACAATGTTTATAGAATCTAATCTTATGTAAAAAATGTTATATCAAATAAAATATCATAAACGAAATTATATGGAATATATATTCCAATAAAAATTTTAACAAAAATTTGGCGATCTTGCGAAAAATATTATAAAAAAATATTTTCAAATGTTTTTAACAATAATTTTCTGTTTTATACCATAAAGAGGATTAATCGAATCTTTTCATTTTTTTATACGAATAATTGACATTTCAGATAAAGAAACATTCGTCCATAAGATGTTTATAAAATTCTACACGTATCATTTATAATACGAATTATTTTCTTGAATTTATTTTCACGTTTTTTTTTTATCATTTAATCGATCACATTACATATAAACTACATTAACATTTACTCAGAATCAGCGTCCCAATCAATTGTTTATTCATCTGAATCTGTATAAAGAGAACAAAGTATATTATTACAGAAATAGAATAGAATCGCATATTCGACTTGTAATTATAAAACATTTTAGCCCCTCTATCTTATTTTTATTTCATTAGTTCATCCATAATAATTGCACTTGCAAATTCTCAGTTATTATTAATATTCGACGTTTGGTACAAAAATAAAATAAAAATAAAACAAAATATTTTAGAATCGATGCGTATATATAGAATAAAAATATATCTGTTGCAATAACAATTAATTCGATCGTTCAACCATTTGTTTTTTTCTATTGTTTCAATTAAACGATAAATAAATAGAAGAGAAGATTGATCGTAGTCACACGGAAGCATCATCCTACGATCGATTCCCTCGGTAAACATGGGAATAGGGGAACAAGTGGGAACGATTGTATCGCGATTTTTTTCATATATATATAAAAAAAAAAAAAAAAAAAAAAAAAAAAAAAAAAAAAAAACCATAGCAGAACTGAATTTATCGTAGAAGCGAGTTCCATCGTAGACTTTAGCGATTGTTTATCTATTCTAGTGTATATATAATTGATTTGACTCGATAATAAATATATTTTATCAAAACGTGCGCGCATAATTATACAATTGTCTTTGGATTAAATATGAAATAAGTAATAGTTTAAAACGTACGATTTTTACGATAACGGAAAATATAGCTAGAAAATGAATACTGTTTCGATTATTTACGCAATATGTACGCAATATGTACGCAATATGTACGCGTATAAGCATGTGATCCTGATCGACGTTTCGCAACTTTGTATTCAACTTATCAACTTATAAATAACGTTCTCGAAAAATTAAAAAATGGCAAATTTCTGCATACTATACCATATATATATATATATATATAGTATATATAATATAACGCGACGATTCGTTGTTGGATATCAAAGCCAAGATCAAAGGCAATTTACGCATTCTTCTCGGCTCTATTTTCGCACAATAATTCTGATCTTTCTGTAAGACGGTGTTTCCTCTATCAAATTATTTAAATATAACGCAACATTTTTCTTAATCATCTTCTTCTCATCATTCAACGTAGAACATGGGAGAATTTTGTATACACGCGCGTGTCTACTCGAACGGGGCAGGTACAACGAAGTTTGAAATTGAAAGAAAAATTTGGAAAAATCGATTTTAGGGCATTATCGAACAAAGAACCGATCGATTTTTCGATAAATCACATGCAACCACACGCCTCGACTACCATGTTCGGCAACGTTTTTTGCGTAATCGTATTGTTCGAATCGACGTAGAGCAATTGAATCGGCGATAATTGCGTAGGTGAACAGCATGGAACGATCTCGTTCTTTCGATGTATCGTATTCCCATTTTTGCTCAATAACTTCTGAAACAAGAGATACGATAATACGATAATATATCTCGTGAGAGATAATAGTAATAATAAAGAAACAAAAGAAACAAAAATATACCCACTCTGATCACATTATTGTAGAGAGATCCACTGATGGTCAACGAAGCTGCGGAAGAACAAGATCCACGGCAGAAATACGCGTGATATCCGTTCGGATGGAGGATCCAATCGCTCCAACCGATGTCCTCGAAATTAATGTACAACTCGTCCCTGCAGCACTCCTTCATTTCCGGCAAGCAGTTCGAGTTTCTCTTCGGCCTGTTCTTTTGCGGCAACGGGGACGTGTGCACGACGAGAAAAGGTTTCAAAGTTCGCCGAATGGATACAGGCGCGGTATCTCGATCGATCGAGCAAGTGCTGCAACCTATCTGTATCGCGTGATTTAACCGAAGTTCCTTCACCCATTTCTTCAAGGTGAAGCTCACGTCGGCCTTGACCCATCCCTCTGAAACAACGAACGACTCGTTTTAATCGAGGATACTTCGATTCCATCTCATCTTCTCTTCTCTTCTCGTTACGATCGTGCAATATTAACGAGATCATCCTCGCGTGAACGAGAAAAAGAGGAGAAGAAGAGAGTTGGGTACGGCAGTAGTACACGACACTCGGCTCGGTTTGAAATTTCTGATCGATTTATAATTCGCGATTTTTAATTTGATTTGAGAAAAATGCGTTAAAATGTGTTATTTATAGTAGCAGCATAGTATAAACGCGCATCGATATGATTCTGTAACGCGATCTTTTAGCAATGCAGCACGAAATGCTTATATCGTGACAGCGTTGCATTTTTTTTTCGTATACCCTTTCACGGTCTAAAGTCTTGAGCGAGAAGCACGGTCTAAAGTCCTTGTTAAGCTGAAACCGTTTTATCTTTGCATAGTTTTGCTTTGCTTCTGCCGACTTTTTTCCCTGTATCTTTATGCATTACCCCTTCTTCCTCCCCCTCCTTCCTTTCGCTTATCCGCTTTATCCATCGATTCATCCATTTCCTGTTCCCGTTTCTTTCGTTCCCCGTTTTTTCCCCCCCCGTTCAATTTTTCGCGATTATCGCGCGTGCGATTATCAATCCAGTGAAGTTCAAGCAAGCTCAGCTCGAGCTCTTTGGACCTCGAAAACACGGCAAAATTCCTGTTTCCGACAATATAATAATTTCGTTCCGAATGGAACGGAGAAAGGCGAAGATGGCGTGGCGCGAGATCCTTCGAAAGTGGAACGAAAGGGCGGAAAAAAACATTGATCTCGATTCCGACCCACCTCTGATATCGGTCTCGAAGATAGCCATGATCATGTTCTTCTCAAAGTTTCCGTACAAATCCCAATGATCGAGTTCAGACAATACAAACGTTTGATTCCGCTCGTCGTTCTCGTCGTACTCCTTGTAAAACCAAAGCTGCGCCGAGGTCACGTCCACGAATTGCATCTCGTTCGGTAGATAAAACGTGAAGCACGCCGTCAAATGGTTCGATCTTTGCCGGCACTTTTTCGAATCTGCGATACCTGAAATTATATCATCCCCCGTTTTATCGTTCCAACGCACGGATCCACAAGTATTTTTTCTTCTTCTTCTTTTTTTGCGTTTGATTCGAGATATAACTTTCTTTCTTTTTTTTTTTTTTTTTTTTGCCTAAACATTTTTCATTTTATTACAAAATTACTCGAATCATTCAAAATGTAATTTGAAAAGAGAAAAGCGAGAGCACGAAGTTGTTTCACTTTTTTTTTTTTTCCTAAAAAAAGGAGAAAAGAATAACGTTCTTTTCGATCGAGCGAGGATCGAAGAGTAAAAGAATGCAACAACGAAAATGCGGGGAATAAAATTGAAACGGTGACTTTATAAAAATCGACTTTATTATATATATATATATATAAGAGAGAGAGATTCGAAACGAATTTTATCGAATTTTATCGATCGATTAAGCACGAAAATTCTCCGTCTTCTCTGATTTTTCTTTGCTCTTTTTTTTGCTCTCCTTTTTAGAAAATTGGATTACACGCGAAGGTACGGTATTGGCGAGAAAGATATATACGTATATGGAAATTAAAGGAATTAAACAGGGACTGACCTTCGTTTGGAAAAACGACAATCTGATCGGTTTTCCCGTAAAAACTGTCGACTGATTTTTCCGGTTCGAGTGGCGCTCCGGGTCGAAGTTCGAGCACACGGCCATTTATCAGAGGCTTTGGCAAGGTCGAGAGCGGCATCGATATCTCGGGTGGTTTGGAAAGCCGTAGCTTCTTGAGGATTTGTTGTTTGACATATTCGACTCTTAGCTCGGTTAGAATTGGATCCGTGACGGTGATCAGGCCAACCTTGTTTTGCGCGCATCCGGCGCAATCTTCTTCCTTGAACGATGACAGGGAGGACAAAAACGAGGACGAAGACGTCGAGCTGGTCGATCGCGAATAAGAGCTCCATCGAACGACAGGGATGGTATTCGTGACTTTCGGTAAAATAACTTCCACTTGGTTATCCAACAACAGAAGGGAAAGTAACAACAATCGTTGAATCGGGCGCATCGTTCCGATATCTCTTCTCTCCTTCCTTTTTCTTTCACGGTTATCGATAAATCCCTCTAAACTCTCCCTCGCCTCTTTCACGAGTTTTCTCCACCTCGAATTATTCTCTTATTCACCGATTTCTATCTTCGACCTTCTTTCCAACCAATCTCGTGCAAACGATCGTCCATTCGTTTCCCATCGACTCCTCCCTTCCTCGTGAAAACGTTCGATATTCGATTCCAATTATCGCCGATTAATCCCATCAACGATCCAAAATATTCGCTTCCAAATATATCTTCTCTCCTTACATTTTACCAATTTTTTCCCCTTACCAACTCTCTCTCTCTCCTTTCCTTCCTTCCTTCGCTACCCTTACCTTACTCCCTTACTCCCTCATTCCCGACTTCCTCTCCTTCCTCCCTTTCACCATCCCTCCCCCTCACCCTCTCTTCCCTCTTTCCTCCTCTTCCTTTCACTTCCTTTATTTATCGCGAAATCCCGGCTCTATAATATATATATAAATATATATTTGTTCGACGAGAATCGGAACACGTTCGATCCACTGAATAAATAAACGAGTGACCCGGATCTCAGATTGTCTCGATTCTATCTTTTCGATCGATCCAGCCGTCTTCTTCACTCAACCACCTTATCCGCCAAGACTAAAGATACATCGTTGGGATGGTTTCAGTCACGCATCGGTTCTTGGTACAGTCTGAACTTTGCTCCATGAGCGGGGGATACAGCGGATTGGATGGAGACGAATCGTACTGATATCGCCGGTTGAAACACGCGTCACGAACATGCTTCGCTTCATCGTCCCCTTTGTCATCCTTCTCACCTACATTCTCTCCGAGCTCCTCGTCCGATTCGGGGTGAACGCGAACGATGCGAAAGGGACGCGCCCACCTCCCCTATTTTTCGCCGTTTAATCGCATCGTTTATACATACCCCAAGATATACCCCCCCCTCCCTACCCCCCCACCCCCCCTACTACTACAGTTCGATGTGAATGAAAATATACGCCGATACGTAAATTTCTTCCGCGTAAATTTCTTCCGCTCGATCGACGATTCGCGATGCGCGCGCGTCTATCATCTTTCTTCTCGATAAATCTTTACCTCCCCCCCCCCCCTAGCCGAAACTTTCTCCAACGCGGTCGTTGGGTAATCGAAAGGAATTATTATTATCAGCCAGAAAATGATTACCACGGTGGTGGTAGAATTCAAGGTTAAGAACTCAAATTTATCGCTTCCGAGAAAGATCGAGCCGATTTATTGTTCCAACCGTCTAACGATTTCTCTTTTTTTTTTTTTTTTTCGAAAATTTCAAACATATTTTACACCTCGAGATAGATAATTTTTTAATTCGAATGTATATATATGTGTGTGTGTGTGTGTGTGTGCGTGTGTATGTATGTATGCATGCATGTATGGGAAAACAAAAATAAGAGGTAGGGGATATTCGATGCGAAATCGAATTTGGATTCACCGATCCTTTCAGATTTCGATGGACAGATATATTTCTCACAATCGCGTTTACGTTTCGATCGAAGAAATTTCGCAAAATGTAAATTTCAGTGTAAGCGTAAATCAACGATGGATCGTTTCTTCTTCTTCTCTCTCTCTCTCTCTCTCTCTCCAGTTTATCGAGTTAAACTTTCGCATACGCCGCATAATTCGCAACGCCACATCGATTTTTGTTCTTTGCCAAACGCATGTATCCATTTTCTCCCCAACCATCGCCCCACCAATTCTTCAAGATCCATTCGGTTGGCGTGTATCCAACGATCAACATAGCGTGATTCACCATGTCCGAACTACAAACCTCGTCGTCGTAGATTCCTTTGCTGTGAAAAGGAAAAAAAAAAATCGATCGAATCGGGAAATATTAAATATCGTCCCGTACGATAGCTTGAAAAAAATAAAAATAATAATTACAGAGAGAGAAGAATAGAAAGGAGAAGGAAGAATTGCACATTTACGTTTCCGACTCGTTGATTGACTGAGCGATTAAAAACGACGAGCGAATATCGATGATCGAAGCGAATGTAAAACTTCCTTTCGGTTCCGAAACGCAAGTTCACTGACTTTCGGTTCGTTGCCGTTTCAGGCTCATCGTCGCGTAAACAATGCACCAAAGGTTATCGTGCAAGTGGACCAATTTCTTCGAATATATCTACCAGAGGGGGATGATACGAGTTTTCGTATTCTTAACTTTCGCGTAAACACTCGTCCAAGTCACGAATCATTTGCGTGTCAAAAGTGCTTTGTTCCTTTTCTTCCATCATTTTTCGTCTTCCCTCGTTATTCTTCTACTACTACCTCGCTACTACCCTATCCCTATCTCTCTCTCTCACCCATCATTCGCTCTTTTTCCTTTTCCTTCTTCTTCCCTCTATTTCATTTTTCACGTATTTCACTATACGTATGCTATATAATTCGTACGTATAATAATCGGTAATAATCGTATCGTAGTGTAATAAATTTTATGGAATGTTTGTTTTTTTTTTTTTTTTTTTTGCAAATTCGAGTTTCATTTGTTTCGAAACAAAAAAAGAAAGAAAAAAAAGAATGATACGGATACTCACTGATAAAGTTGAAACGTTTTTGGGCTGGCATTTATCGAGGCAGCTATTGGACCTATGGTCGCTACTGCAGCTTCCAAAACTTTCTCGTCACGTGCCGGTAACACTGCCCAAGAGGTTATGTTAACTACGCTCAAATCTTCGTTAAAACGACACGGACCTTGCTATTTTTCCAAAAATATAAATATGATTTAATTATTCTTTCCTTCGATAATTTCACGAATATAATATCTTCTAAAAATCGCGCTAAATATACCCATCATCGTATATATTAATATTGTCTATCGTTCTTTTTTGCGAAAAGAGTGAAAAATAAGAAAAAGAGAAAGGAGAAAAAAAAAAGAAAAGAAAGAAAGTACGTACTTTCGCCTTGTACGGATAATATTTCTTAGCCATTAAACCTTTTGCTTTTTCAAGATATCTCAACGTGTTTCTCAAAGATCCTCCAGAACATCCTAAATTACCCGTGGATGTACTGCAATCGACTAATTGTTGTTCGCTCAATGGAAGCAACATGCCTGTTTTTTTAAAGATTTGTCCTTCGATGCTGCCAGCTATGGAATACGCGTAACAACTTCCGCAATCCCTTTGATTTTCTGCTCGTGTCTTAAATCCACTCTCGCGCCAATCGAGCTCTCGTGGAATATCTCGTTGGTGATCGGATAAACTTACACCAACCAATGTTTCTTTCGATATACGTCGCTTCCGACTTGGAATCAATTTCACCTGTAAATAAAAAGAGAAGATCGTATTATCGTTTAAACGATAAATAATAATTCTTCTTTTTCACGAGTAAAAATATCGAATAAAAATATATCCGATTTGATGAAATCTTATATCGATTTATACTTGTAAATCTCAAAATTTTTTTAATCATTCATATATATATATATATATGTATATTACCATATCTCGAATGTATTGTCTAGTTCCAAGATCGGCAATATGATTGTCTTTCAATGTATAACTGTGGTGGCCTGCAGCTGCCATCATATTATGTTTATAGATCGTTATTAAATTTTCTTCCCAAGTCATTCTTCGACTAGATTCGAGATCTCCGGAGTAACTTTTATTGTAACGGGCCTGATTTATACAAACAAATTATATCAAAATAATGATTATTACGGTAAATTGGATATTTATCAAACAACAGATTTGCATCCTATATTTTAATCCATACACGTTAATCCATTATATTTGATATAATACATGTATGTATGTATGTAGATGTATGTACATGTAGTACCTTGTATGAGTTCCAATACTCGTCCAATTTTTTCGATATTTCTTGAGGAAAACGATTTTGCTTTCCGAACACTTGAATCCCATCGATGCTCCATGCGACTAAAAAGAGAATTGGGAAAATGCAAAATCGAATATACATCGAATATACCTTGATTCGAGAGAATTAAAATGAAAATCGATTCGATCGTACGCGACGATCTTGTTCCTTCGACGATTCGATCAACTGATTCGAGTATTCGTTATTTCGATACGATCAAGGTACGGGCCTTGCTATTGTTTTCATTCGATGTGTCGAACGATACGGTGGCACAATTAACGGTTGTGTCAGCAATTTTAATAAATTTTGTAGCTACGTAAGCATAAGTTATAATATTTGCATCATCTCAAATATACACACACAGTATAGATATATTCTCAAAATATCGCGTAACTTTTTCCGCACTTGACATTACTTGATACCGTTTATCGTTTCACCATAAAAAAAAATCAAAAAGCAATAAAAACAACTAATATCTTTCTATGCTTTTAAAGAAGCAAAAAAAAAAAAAAAAAAAAAAAGAGAGAAAAAAAAGTTAGAAAATTATCATTCGTTCTTCCGGTTTTAAATCGATTGCATCGAGTAGTAAATGCGTTTAAAGCAAAAGTAGAAAGCAAAAAGAGAACAAGAATGCAATGTCGATGAAGTTACGAATAATGGATCGACGCGAAAGATTGAAGAGTTTGTCGTGAGATGGCTGTACTTGCAAGAAATCGTGGTACTTTTAGAGAAGAAATAATCCCGGCCATGCATACTCGTGCATTGACCGACGATTAATTTGTTAATTTACCCGTCGTTTTCTTATATAAATAATCACTCCGTAATTACCGTAACTCTCGTTTACGATTCATTTCATTATCGTATCAACCTACAACAAAACATTATGATATTTCTAAATTTATCCGATTAATTTTTTTTTTTTTATATACGATTCGTTAAATCGTTTCGCAGTGCGCTTGCGTATAGGATCAATCGGTCAAATTTATTAGTGTTTCTCGTCTGTTCGCTTTCGCTGGGACTACATATTATAGTATTGGTGATGCGGTTGTAAAGAATGGACATATAGCAAACATGGGGGAGGAGGGGGATCGCGGATGTTAGTGAGAAACTCGTGATCTACTCATCTCTCTTGTCCCCTCGTTGAATGGTTGGGCATCAAGCCGAGATCTAGTATAGAGCATCGAAAGTATCGGGCATCGAGCATCGGATAGCGTGGATAGTCGAGAGTAACAAACGCATCCCGCGCTCATCACCAATCGGTTAACAGTTTTCGGTACAAGTTCTCGGGAGGCCCGTCTCTCCCGTCTCTCGCTACGATTATCGCTCGACACGCGCGTCCTAGCTTCTACCAGTGGGGAGGCGCCACACTAGAAAGCAAAACTCGAGAACATCGTTGTCTCTGTAATCGCGATCGTTTTCACCGAGAAAAATATCAAGAATCATAGTTTATTCGCGACAAGTGGCGTCGCGACGCTACAATTCGCGCCGCGCCGCGTCGCGTCGCGTTGCATTTTTCTTTTATTGCATCTTTACCAATAGTAAAAGTATATATACATACGAGAATGGAGGAATCTGGAATCGACATGGGTTTCGATCTGGCAGCTATTACCGCTGATTTGGAACATCGCGAAGCGAATTTGTGCAATCGTCGATGTCAGGACAAACAAAATGGAATAACTGGTATCGATGAATCGTGTTGTGGTAATAAACTGGAAAACGAAGATAGGAATAACCACGATAATGATTGGGAACAGGCTTTATCCTTTTTATCGACGCCGCTACAAGACATCATGTATTATGAATTAAAGAGCCGAGCCCCAAATATTGACAGGTACGTTGTATCGTTGTATGTTTAAAATCTATATATCGCGATAAATAAATGAAATCGACGATTAAAAATAGATAGTCCGAATAATTTTAAACTCGTATCTCGATATCGATTAACCGTTTGTAATTTCTTTGGATTACGATGTGCAGTCTTCCACTCGTCTCCGTCATACGTGCGCTCTTAGCTTGCTTCGGCTTGTTTCGGCTAATTTCGTTACACATCGATTTATCTCGGTTCACGTTCGGCTTGATTCGGCCTCGGTTCTATCCACCATCGTTCCACTTGCACTTTCTTCGATCTTAATTTCGATCTCGGAAGAAAAATCCGAATAATATTTCCGAAGCACATTTCCACATTCTTGGCATTACGCAAAACAGTTACGTCTCGTGTCGTTTCGTAAATAATTTTTTTCTTAAACTGTCGTAAACTGTTTCACGTGTCACGTGGATGTATACATGACTTATGTACGTATGTCAATATTGAGAGGGATACGTGTTTTCTAATCAAATGGGATCTTTTCGATCAAATCAATTATAGAGAAAATTATATGAAAAAAAAAAAAAAAAAAAAAAAGAAAGAAAGAAAATAACAAGGTAATCAACTATCATGTTTCTAATCCTAAAAATCTTGCCGATTCTCAAGTGTTGACGTCTATTTGATAATTGGTGGTTAAGTGACGAACGAGATTTGGCGCGGATATGCGAATGCGCGAAAATGGCGCGCGAGAGAAATAGAAAGGGTGGAAAAGAGAGAAGAATAACGGATCCAGGTTTAGAGCAACGAGCGTCGGTTTTTCGTAGCTGACAGCTTTCGTGGTCGACAATGTCCGTGACAACAAAAAGATGCGACATCTGGTTTAGTAGTGCCACGACTTCTGGCCTGGTTTGGCCGTAAAGCTTTTTCACCTCCTTCGGAGGACATGCAAGAGTTATCCGACACAGTGCGGCAAATCGTCGAATTCGAGGATTTAGTGTCGCGATTGAATCGAATAAACGACGTTGGGCGACCATTGAACAATATCGGTGGTGCTGTTATCGAGAACAAAATCGGAACCGTAATTACAACGATATCTGCAGCAAGAACGACAACGATAACGACTACGTTAACGAAAACAACAACGACAAAGACGTTGTCGAATTGGGGAAATATTGGTGGATCGTTACCAATTTCACGTTCTATAGCCCCGGAATTGGGATCGAAATCGGATACGGTGCCTGTGCCGGCGTCGACGACTGCGTCGACGTCGGCATCGGCATCGGTATCGGTATCGTTACCATTTTTGAACAAACAGGAATCAAACTCTGCTCCTTTGTCGCGACACTACGTTCAAGATTCAAACTGCTCGTGCACGTGTTCGCACATCGGAACCGCCGTCAAGTCCGCCATTCGTACGATTAATTGTTCATCTATTTCGGAACATCGGCAGAAGGAGGAAGAAATTGAACGCCAAGAACAACAAGAACAAGAACAACGTGTGCGCGTGCATATCGGTATCGACGAGGATTTACGCATGATCCTCGACATGGATCCGTCGATCGTCGACGGAATGCCCACATCGTCTCTATTGCACGCCAACTCTCGGAACAATGGTCACGTTGCGTTTGCTCGGCCGTTACGATCAACTCGCCCGCAAGGCTGGTACAGAATTGTTAAAACGGTTCGAGATCTAATCGATTCACGTTCGCTTCATTTTCAATTTTTTATATCAAATTATTATAAATCAACTCTTCGATTCTATCATACATATATTCTTTTTTTTTTTCTCTTTCTTTTGTTTTTTTCATTCATTCGATCTTTCTCTCTCTCTCTCTCTCTCTCTCTCTCTTATATATATATATATATATATATATATATATATTATTTTTCATCGCTATACATCGGTATTGTTTTTTACTTTACTATATACAACATTTGTGCAGAATAGCGAGATCTTTCTCGTTAAATTATCCTTCTCTTTTAACGAAAGCTCAAAGTATGTGTCCGTATGTTCCGTTTACCGCCACATCTACCTTCTTCTCGACCGTAAACATTGCATCTAAATATAAACGCGTCCTTGGTTCTTACACGTAAATGTATTTCGCGAATCTGGCGATACATCGTACATATACGATTCTCGTCGTTTTCTTGCTTTTTATATTTCGATATTTTTCTTATTTTTTCTATTTATCTAATTTTTTTTTTTTTTATTTTTATTTATTAAAGTGATTCGTTTGTCGAGAGAAAACAAAGAGATGTATCGAAACTATTTCCTTTTCGAAAAAAAAGATCAATGACGAAATCAAATTTATATATATATATATATAAAATAATTTTACGTTTATCACACTACGTCGATAAATATGTGTAATAAAGTATCGTTTAGCGTATAATATCGTTCAATTCGTTATTCGTTAATGTTCGTCGTCTTTGAGAAAGATTTGTATCTCTATTTCTTCTTGTATCGTGTGAAGTGGACACGAAGATAAAAAGAAGATAGAAAAGAAAGATAAAAAAAGAGCGTAAGAGCGTAAGAACGAATTTAAAATTTGAGGAATAAAGAACGAACGAAGAATGTAGAGCAACTCGATTACTTTACTTTTTCGCCGAAGATGATTATATAACTTGTGATATAGTTGCGCGACAAATGTACAAAATGGACGAGATCTTGATCGTTTTCGAGAGATAGAGAACAGGGAGAGCGTGTTTTTAACACGTTACCGTTTTTGATGTGTTATCCGGAAGAAAAGATCGCGACTCGGAGGACAAGAATCGAATCTCGATCCAAATTGCACAATCTCTCTATTTTGGTTTTCTTATGGCTATAATTTGGCCTTGCTCCAAAATTGAGAATACCTTTTAGGCGACTCGTTACTACCACTCCTCCTTGATAAACTGTCAAATCGCCACGCGATTTGTACACGTTTATCTCTTGCACAAAACATTTCATTAGAATTTGAACGACAACGTATATATCTACATACATCTCGAATATCGCGATGTAAATGATACAAACAGTTTCTTTTTTTCTAAAAAGAATTTTAACACAACACGAACACGAAGAAACTTCACATGCTTATTTTGCATGCTCATTTTCATCTTGAGTCATAGATTTGAATTTTAATGAATATATTACAAGTTATATATTTTCGGATTAGATTTTTTTTTTTTTAAATTCGTAAATTTGAATTTCTTTTACGAATTTTGTACAACAAGCAAGGTATATTTTTGTATATCATTCTCGTTAGTTTATAATGTACGTGTATATATATATAAATAATAGATCAGGTTTTTTGAAATTTTAAATCATTTCTCGTACTAATTGAAAAGAAACGATCGATCGTTCTAGTTAGAATATACAATTAAAACGTATTATAAGAAATATATATCGGTCCGAAGAAGAGAGATAAAGTTTTTTTTTTTTTTTTTTGCATAAAATCAATTTGTTTTCGATGGTTTTCAGTCCACCAACGTTTAAGACTGCAACACCCACCTCGCGTACACAACTGAAACTTCAGCTGATGCGAGAACAGCTGCAAGAGCAGGAAAGGCGAGAAGCTGAATTTCGTCAGAATTTGCAGCAACAGAGACCAACCGCTGCTCCTCCCAGGCCAGTACCTTCTACCTCACTCTCGACTATCGGCGTAGACGTGCCACCACAAGTCTTACAAGTATGTTTATTTTATCTCGTTATCTCGTTGTCGCGCATCCTTTTTTTTTTTTTTTTTTTTTTTATTACCGTTTCTCCCTATCCCAAACTTCACTCCACCTCTTTCATCGTCGTTTATTTTATCGTCACCTTTATAACCTGTCGTTCCTTTTATATAAATATCTTTCATACACATAGAAATATCGTGCACGAACGATACATCCGATTATTTATCTCTTCTTTTTAGATCTCTACTTTAATATATATATAGGAGAACGATGAGAATAATAATATAATAGTTGGCGTGTAGCGGTTCATGAACTTTTAAAAATCAAAAAAGGACAAGTGTAGTAGCGGTGTTTTTTCCCTTTTCGCGCAAATAAACAAACCGATTTAAAGGCCAAAGAGTTGTAAATAATAATAAAGGTGAAGAAAGAGGGAACGAAATTAGGTATATAATTTTTGCTCGGTACAGGTGCGGACATTATTGGAGAATCCGACTCGTTACCATGTCGTTCAAAAGCAGAAGAATCAAGTGCGGCAATACCTTCACGAGTCGTTTCGCGGTAACGGCACGATCAGCGCTGGAGACGGGAACGTTCTCGGTAGAAATTCCGTGGAAGGCGTGCCGACATCCGCACCGATGATAGTGCAGAGCGCACCACCGGGTCCAACGGTGCATCATCCAAAGCCGCAGCATCCTCATCTGGCTTCGTATCCACACGGTCCCACGGTGTTGCCGCTTGGTAATCAGGTTGCGGCCAGTCCGGATCCTACCACCGGTGCTATGTCACCGGGTCTTTCCAGTGTCGCGACCAGCAATTCCGAGGTAATTTATCTCTCAAAATTTGAATTTCCTCCATTCATTCTAAATACGTTCCACGTATACACACTGGCTAGTAACCGGGTCGAATGATCGAAAGAAAACGGAAGAAAACCTCGATTTTCGTATAGGAAAATGAAAATATATGGAATCGAAATAGACAAGGAAAGAAAAGAAACCACGAAGAAGCACGGTTGCTCGATACGGTTTGAGCGGTAACAGTGTGTCATTAGGATAGAAAAAGAAAAACTAGATGCGCATAGCACAATTTGAAGAGTAAGGTTGAATGCGAAATAGAAGTTGTGATCATATTCGTAAGTATACTTGACATCCCGAAGGTTGAATCGATCGTACGCTCGCTTTCTTTTTCTTTGTTATTCGTCTGGCATCGAAAGTCGGCCAGAAACATACATACGTATATACTTACATATAATGTTTTTCGCCTATAGTTTTCGATTATAGTTACGTACCACGTTGTATCTCTACAAGAAGAATAGATATTTTCTTTTTTTTTTTTTACACACGACATAGATACGACTTGCGAATCCTTCTTTATTTGGCGAATTTTTGTGTGACTCTTTTCTTATCGTGCAAAACTTTTCGTTAAACAATTCTTTCCTATTTACAATAATAATTTACAATAATAACCTATAATCCTGCGATTTATTATCGATCTATCAAAAATATCACTATCCTCGTGTTTTTTTGACGCAAAAACATCCCGTATGCGATACGATTCTCGAGAAAAAAAACGAGAAAGAAAAATATAAAATACGTTCCGTCAGCTTGATCGGTTAAACTTTTTTTTTTTACATTGCTATCTTTTTTAGCTACGCTCGGCTGTCTGTTGCATGCAATATTCCACGAGCACGCCAAACAACTGGGTTAACGGAGAAACCGAATCCGTTACCACGATTCAATACCTAAGACGCGTCGTACAACCGACTCGACGAGAGTAGAATAAATAACAGAATCGAGAGAAATTTGACGCAACGCAAAAATTTCGTTCGTCACCGATCGTTTACAACGAAATATAACGATATAGAAAAGAATGTGTGTCGCGAAACGAACGGTGAAAAAGAATGGGAGAGAGATGCAACGAATCGACTCGAAAAGTATTTTTAAGATGGATTAAGAGAAAAGGATGGAAGGATTGAGTGAGAGTGGGGGGGGAGAGAGAGAGAGAGAGAGAGAAAGAGGGGGAGAGAACGAACGAAGAGAAGAAGGAAGGAACGATGGAAATGGGATATCGAATCGAGCGACAGAGAGCGAAAACGCGTGTACTACAATGTGGTTATGCGGTGAACACAATAGTTGCGGAGCGGAATAGTAGGGGATATCGGATAGAAACGGTAAGTTAACGATAGCCGATAGCGCGCAACAGGCGTGGGGCATGGTAGAGCGTCGGTGGCGCGTGGCGAGCATTCGAGCAGTAGCGAGCAGTAGCGAGCAGTACCGAAGCGAGCCGATCGACGGTGGAGGTTCGCGCGCGAGAGCAAACCTTCGTGGAGCGTCGTTGGTGGTTCGATGTTCGTTTCGCGACACGATTTCCACGTCTTCTCTTTCCTCTCGTTTCCTTCTATCGCCTCCATCGACGGACGCGACGTAATTTCACGTCTTTTCGCAACCGACTCGACTCGAGGGGGTGAGAGAGAGAGAGAGAGAGAGAAAGAGAGAACCACGTCGGATCATCGAATGCGGAATATTTTCGGATTCGTCGAGAGGAAAACACTCCGATAACGACGACAAGAGGAAAAATTGCCGATCCGCTGAAATATCTCATCTTGAAAGATTAACACCCGTCATCGACACTTCGATATTATTTATTTCGATCGTTCTAATCAACTCGTGTTGTTTCTGTTCGTAACACGGTATCTGCGGATTATTTTTTTTCTAAAAAAAAAAAAAAAAAAAAAGAAAAGAAGAAAAAGTAATGCGTACTATTGCGATGAGCACTATTTTTAAATTTATCGCCTCGCACAATTTGGAGCCGATAAGCCGACCGTTTTTTTTTCGGACAATGGATTCTTTTTAACGCGCGACACATTCGCCTCGCCTCATCCGATCATCGTTTTTCCATTCGTTCGCACCTCTTCCTTCCGTTCTTCGTCCTTCCCTATTCTTGTCCCGATTCTTGTCCGTTTCGAAAAACGCGCGAGACACGATATTGGGTAACCGCAACCTTGAGGTGCGCTTAATCGCAGGTAGCCGAGTCGCGACGAAGTGGCGATACGAAGAGAAAACGCAAGTTCGTTGTTCGAAACGGCGCGACGCGTTGCTCAAAAATGCACGCGTTCCTCGATCGATCCGCCTTTTCATCCGCATTCCTATTCGCGTTCACGTTCGTTTCGTCGCCAACCTTCCTCTACCATTGAATCGGTTAAGAATCGTTCGTCAAATCCTTCTCGTTCCTCCTTCGTGCCTCCTCTTATATTTTACGCACCTTGAATATCGCGCATCGAGGGAAAAGAAGAAGAAGAGAAGAAGATCGTCGTGGAGAATTTTCGAAGAAGGAGGGAGAACAGGGAAAGAGAAGGAAACGAAGGAAAAGAAGATTAATCGTATCTTACTTACGATGATAATTACGAAACGAGAGGCAGCGAGAACTAAAACTATTGCGATGACGTCGAAGATGGCGACAGTGGCTGTGACAATGAGAACGGTGACAAGGATGATAGTGATGACGATGACATGAACGAACGCGATAACGGCGATACCGGATCTCTATTGTTCAAATTTTCGAGACGAGATAATTTCCAGAGATTCAGTTCCAACGATACAGTTCTATCGAAATAACTCCAACGATTGCAACAACGATCGTACATGCAAAATATGGTTTCTTTTTTTTTTCTTTTTTTTTTGAACGTTGAAAGAAGAAGTTGAGGACTAATAACATTTTTATTCCATTCGTCGCCATTCTTCTCTACGTTTGCATATTCGAATCGAAAATACCACTCACGCATACCACGAATACGCGCGCCTCCTAACCACGTGCACGCATGCAGCAGACCCGCCCGCGCATGCCTCTCTCGGTCTGACCGCATACGAATACACACGGTTCTTCTTACTTTTTCATCGTCGGATTTTCTTTCAAGCGGCGACAACATGCCGGTATTCAATATAATTACCCGCAGGTGTAAGGTGAGTTTTATTCCATTCGTTTAAATATCATCTCCGATAGTGATCTCCGTAGAACGTGTATCTCTCTCTCTCTCTTCCGCATCTCATTCCGTATATTTTTCGCGTACATCTTTTTCCACGCGGTTTTTCGCTCCCGTTAATTGCACCGCGTTATTGCGTTATCGCGCTATTCGATTATTGGCGTTACATTTCACAACACGTGCGCGCGTATATCTCGAACCGAGCGGATGAAATGAATCGAATACGTAGCAATACGTCGTTTCGAGAGACAAAATCAGAGGCAGAGAGAGAATATAAATTTTTTCGGAGGGAAAATAATCGATCGCGCGCGATATCGATATATAATAGAACAACGAGCTTGAACCAAAGGATATGTATCCCTTCTTATCAATTTTCAACGAAGAACAGAGATAAAAAGTCGCGACGGGACGAAGAATCGCCTTATCTCTTCCTTCTTTTTCTCTCGCGTGATACTACGTGTGCCGTGATATTTCGTAGATTTCGGTGGTATCCCGTTATCGCTACGTGAAACGCGAATCCACGAACACGACGAATAATTTCCACCTTACGAAACTTTCTCGTTTTCTCTCTTCTCTCTCTCTCTCTCTCTCTCTCTTTGCTTTGCTTTATCGTTCATCGTGTATCGACGAGGGAAACACGCATGATAAACGACAACACTTCCGATTGCTCGAAGAAACGAAAAATAAATCTTTCTCGATCAAAGGCTAAAAAAAAAAGAAGGTTTTCGAGATAAGAGGCAGCGATTACAGTCGCGTCCAGATAACGCCTTATCTAGATAAAAAACACCTCGACGATATCACGAATTCGTTCTCGCTCGATGTTAATATGTTTGTGAAAGATGTCTTGCTTTGCATAATATCGACAAAGATAGCGAAACAAACGGCGAGTCAGTGAGAGAGAGAGAGAGAGAGAGAGAGAGAGAGAGAGAGAGGAGCGCGATGAAACGTACGTGTTGAAAAAATTGGAGCAAATCTACCGTGAAATCTACCGTTCGTTCATTTCGGTTTCGTTTAATCGTTCTCAACTAATTCCAAGGACAGCTTCCAGTTTCATTCCTCACGAACGTACAATATCGAGCACAATTTTTCTATCCGACCTACGCTCGCTTCAAAAATTATTCATCCTCTGGTTTCCAGAGGACGAAACCAAACCGAAAAATCTATATAAAATCGAATATCGCCGATATACGCTCGTTTTATCACGCTACAGCTGTAGAGATACAACGTGGTATGTTTCGACGAAACGACGAAACATAAAACCCGATACAACTTCCGTTATGATAATTGCTCCGTCCACGCAAACTATTCGCGATTAAATGTAAATGTATATTCCTTCCTGTGTATATGTTATATTGTATTTTCTAGTCGTCGATTTTATCGTCGATAATTTGCTCAACGCGCGATAAACGATCGATTTTAACATCGATTTCGTTGAAAGGTAATCGATCGAATCTTTCCATTTCCTCCCCCCATCTCTTTTCACTTTCTCCGCTACTACAAATTCGAATCTTTCCATCCGTTTCACTTTCCGTTTCACTTCGTTGCCTTTGTGACGTGCCACGCTCCTCCATCGACACGTTCTTCCACGGACAGACGTTACTCGTTATTATTGTTACGTAATGTTTACGTAACGTACACGTACGCAACTCGAACAGGCATAAGCGCCGTTCGTTGAGCGTCGATGCTCGCGATCTCACCACGATCCGTTCGTTTTACATCGTTTCCTATTCTCGTCATTTTCTTTTTTTCTTTCTTTCTTTCTTTCTTTCTTTCTTTCTTCTCTGCTCTTCCCCTGTTTGCGTTCAAAAATAAATAATTCGTCGTTATCCCCTAATAAATATCGCGTTCGATACTTTTTTTTCCCAAAATTAACGAAATCGATCGAAAAATTAATCGATCGAAGAAGAAACGAGCAGCGTTATGTTAATGTATACGCAGAATGTAGAATGTATATGTCGGATTAAAACGGAAATGTTGAAGTTAATATTTCGAGAAATTGAATCGAAGCGTTATACGATCGATGAGATAGTTTTATCATCTCTCGGCTTCGTTTCATTCGATTTCATCCGTCGTTTAGAATCCGACGATGGACCACGCGTTCGCTACTCTTCGGTCACGTCTGATTTGTTGTCCGATTACAGGCGGAGGATCTCTTAGACGACATATTGTCGTTCGAAGCCAACTCCCTAGGTGATAATTTAAAGGACAGCCAATCAGGAAGCCTGACCAATATCCCCGAGTTGCAAATCAAACCGGAACCTTTGTTACTTACGGAGGCGGAGATACATGCGCTTGCCAAAGATCGACAAAAGAAAGATAATCATAATATGAGTAAGTAAGCAAGATCGGCTGTTGCGTCAATATCGTCGCTCCGCTACCCTGTTACTGTCAATTAGTAGCAGCATGCGAAAAACCATGTAATAATTTATTCGTATTCCTCGGATAGAGAACAGCACCGTCCAAACCAACTCTCGTCCCAATTGCAATAATTGATTTAACACCAGGATTCCCTTTCTTTTTCCTCCCCGTCGAAAACCGCGATGCTATATTTTTTTCTATCCATCCTCTTTGTCCAATCACGTAAAAATATCCCAAAATGCGTCGATAGCTAATTATTATTATTATTATTTTCAGTCGAGAGACGAAGACGGTTCAACATCAACGACAGGATCAAAGAGCTCGGCACTCTTTTACCTAAAACTAACGATCCGTAAGTAATTTACATTTTCGTTTCCTACCTCTTCTTCGCGTCTTCTCACGTTGTATCTCGTCATATCGTCGTCCAACGCGACGATAATACGGCGACGATAACGCGACGATATCGAGTACCTTCCGAATCCAATTATTTTCTTTCCTCTCTCTCCTTTCGCTCCGTAATGTACGCGTTCGTACACGTTTGCGTTATGTTTTTCTTTTTTCTTTTTTTTTTTTAAACAAACATAAACATACGGTTTGCAAAACGAGGAAAAATGAACGAGGAGGATGAATGAAACGATTTTCTTCTTCACTTTTCAATCTGTTGGATGTGTCGCGCGAAAGAGACGCGAGTATCCAAGTACGACTCGATAACAGTAGACCAAGTTACGGTGTCGCGACTCGATAACAAAACGAGTCTAATTACATGGCAAACATGCCCATACGACCCCGTTTTTCTTTTCGTCCACGTATCGGCGTATCTTACGACTCGTTAAACATTATATATATATATATCGTATTTGCTTTCATATTCTCTTACGAAATTCACACACGAATCGAACACGGATAATTCTTCGAATCGAAAATTGAAAAATCGAAAATCGTCGATATATGCGTTTAGATATTCCGTTTTTCAATTTATTAAACCCCTCTCTGTTCCAGCGCCTCGAGCTGGAACGATTTTGCATTTTGCTCGAGATTTGTTTTGAAATCTCTGCGTGTATCGTAGCCTGAGGCGCGTGAAGGGGAAGAAAATTTCGCCTTAAAAAAAAAAAAAAAAGAGAGAGAACGAATGCTTATACGTAATAAACGACAACACCGATTCATGGCTGGTTGCTTTGTTTCAGGTATTACGAAATCGTTCGAGACGTTAGGCCGAATAAAGGCACGATACTCAAGTCCTCGGTGGAATACATAAAATTGTTGAAAAACGAGTTGACAAGAATGAAACAGAACGAAGCGAGGCACAAGCAATTGGAACATCAGAATCGCCGACTCCTTTTACGAGTTCAAGAGTTGGAATTGCAAGCAAAAGCGCATGGCCTTCCGGTTTCCGATTTCAATTGGGCCTCCACTTCCGGTAGCATGTTAAACGCCTTTGCTCGAAACAAACTCGAACATCGCAAGGTAATCCAACCTTTAATTCCTTATTTTTTTTTCTTTTTTTTTTTCCATTTTTTCCCGATAGAAAGAGAGGGGGAGAGAGAGAGAGAGAGAGAGAGAGAGAGATACTACTCCTCTCGGTTTAAGTTATGTACGTACGTGCTTCCGTTTTTACATAACGACGAAACGTACGTATTCTCGTGCTGTCTAACCACGATTCCTATGAATTTTTCGTCAAGGTTATCCCGATCAACGCCGATATACCTACACCGATGTACAGTTTCACGATCCTTGATCCGAATAAACGTTCGCTTCGTTCCCGAGACTGGTTTCGTAATTCGCATCTGTTCCGATCACCAGACTACTATGTAACTACCACGATATCGTTCCTTTATTCGTCCTTCTATCTTCTCTCTTTCCAACTTTATATACGCATAAATAGACAATTTTATACTCGATATACCCGCCGACGATACTCTTCTTCTCCCTTACTCCCACTATTTCCAACCACTTATTGTTCCCCCGTTTATCACCCAATCGTATTTATCGTCGCTTATCGTTTTTCTTCCCCCCCCTCCCCCTCTCTTCTTCTTCCTTCCACCTCTTCCTTCCACCACGACCACGAGGAAAGATCGTTCCGCATAGATAACGAGAAAATTTGAATCGTATCTCCTATTATTACGATCTTTTTTCGCGGATTTCAATATCCATCTCGAGATAGATTTATTTTCTTAGTTTTCCATTCTCCGCGCTCTTTCTCGAAACATCGTATGTAACACGATATCTCTCTTTCTCTCTCTCTCTATATATATATATATACATATATATATATATATATATTCGTTCGTATTCGAACAGATTCCAGAATTGGTTACCGAAGAAGCAACGAGTTTGAGCATGTCCCAACTGGAAGATCTGATGGAGGACGATGGGAACGGGCCGATTCATAGCGGCGATCCTATGCTCTCCTCGCCCCATCTACCGCCGTTGAGTCCAACGCAGACTGGTTGTCAACACGGGCTGCCGGACGAGGACACCCTCGGTAGTTTGGCGCCGACCACGCCCAACTCTTCCTCCGACATGGATATCGTCGCGTAACACGATTCAAACGGAATCAAATCGAATTGGATTCGAATCGTGTTCGGCTATTATTTATCGAATGAACGAGTTGGCAACGAGCGTATGACGGATACGTAGCGAGCCATCGGTCGAGAGAGAGGCGAACAGTTGGTCGAACAGTTGGCGATTTTTGCGATCATCGCCGACACGAGGCGTTACGTTTTCTTCTTTTATCGTTACCTTTCCTCAACGGCTGGCCGTTACTCCCTTTACTTACATACGTATTATACGAACTACGTACGTTTTATACGTAGAACGATATTACCATGGTGCACGTAATATTTGTACGATAGGATCGTCCTTCTCTCGAACCTAACCTCGAAACTGACTCGCCGCGCGTCTTTTATCGTTAGTTCGCGATCACAGGAATAATGCGCGAATAATGCGCGCGCACGTTTGTGGGGGGAAAAACTCGCGCAGGTCGCGAGTTCGGTCGAACGAACGAACAAACTAAAATCTTAAAATGTATACTTGAAATTGCATATCGCGTTGACTTACTGTCCGAAATAACGACGGATTTATTTTGGATGTTTTAATTAAAGCGGGATTCTTTTCATTCGCAAATTGCGCTCATCTTCGCTTCGTATCATCGATCGAGCGATATTTCAATCATTTATTTAAAAAATTCTTTCCACATCTTTGTTTCGTTATTTTTTCTCTTTCTCTCTCTCTCTCTCTCTCTCTCCTCGCGAGGACGCGAACGTCGCTTCAAACGTCGGTTTCAAATCTCGATGAACCGATAATATTCGAATAGAATAATAACTTGATGCGATGACGTTCGATTCGAGCGGATAATTTCAATGATATTTTTATACAAAAATTTCCGAATTGCGAAAAGACATACATATACGTATATCTATTCATAATGGTGAACATGTGCCAATTAAAATTTACACGTCTAGATCTAAGAAGTAATTTTGATCGAGTAATTTTAAGCAAAGCAATCGATTCGAACAAAAATTCGAAACGAAATTTGAAAACAAATGGTGCAAACGATATAGAAAGTATAGCGATTTTGCGAAAAATGGTCAATGTACATAGAGAGGATAAAAATCTGCGAATCAATATATATATATATATATATATGTATGTGTGTATGTGTGTGTGTATATATATATATATATATATTTTCTAAAGTATTTTGCGATGGAAACAACCATTATAATTTGCGTTGTCGAGAAATAATCTGTAGATTTTTATAAATAAGCAGAGACATATCGCGCACGCGAATATCGAATTATCGTTTCCGTCGCTCTGTGATCATTGTATTTTAATACATGTTTAAACAATTGCGTCTTACCTCGTTAATACGTATTATTCTCGCTCACTGTTATCCACGAGACCCGCTCTAGAATGGAATCGCGATAATTCTAAGCGGTGATCGTGAGAAACTATAGAATATATAAATGAAATGTTACAGAAACACCGTTCAATCAAATTTATTTTTACTTTTACGTTTTCATTTCTCCCCTTCTCTTTCTTCTTTTTCTCTCTTCCCTTCTTTTCCTCTTCTACTTTCCGTTTTGTTACAACGAATGTAAGAATTTTTAAAATCTGTTGTAGATAAATATGCGTGTAAAATTACGCGGATCGAAAGAATAACTTGACGCGTATCTGTTCGTGCACGCTTGAATGCACGATGATAAAAGACTTGGAAAAAAATTTGCTCGCAATGCTCGTGTTCGAAAAAAAAAAAAAAAAAAACAAGAGTAAAAGAAATGAAAATTGTAATTTGGTCGATAGAATGCGCGTATTATAGAATTAAACTCGAGAATGGTAAGAAAAAAGGTTTAGGAAAATGAAAAGAAACGATTAAAGATTGTTCCGATTATGGATTACTCGTGGATATCTCGTGGACACGGTATCTAGTTGGCAATGGATTATGAAACAATATCAACGAATTATCATTTCCAACCGATCGAACATGATTTTTTTCGTTATCTCGAATCGTTTTCGAATAACTTTTCCAACAACTTTCGTCTTTTTTTTTTTTTCTATAAAATTTAAAATTGATCGAGATTCTCGTTGTTTCAGATCGTCACTTCGAATTGATCTTTCCGAACTGCGAGCCATGAGCTAAATAAAATGGTATGGATGGATAAACATGGGTATTCGTAAACGAGGATCGAACGAGCAAGAGTGCAAGCTTTATAAACTTTTATTAAAATTAAATCGCAAGTAAGTAAGTAAGTATTAGTGAAGATTCGTTTCTTTTCAGTTATCTTTTAAAATTTCTCACGTCATAATGTATGAGAAATTATTCATAGAATCATGTGCGATAGGATCGCTTCCATCCTTTTGTAATAATCGCATTGGATAATCGATTCTATTAAATATTTAATAATAATTATATAATTTAGTAATCTTTACGATTACATCACCTTATAATCGTATAATCGGCATCGATATATATATATATGATGCATACAATATATTTAATTATTATCGTTAAAAAAGAATAAGCGCGTATTTCGTTGTAGATACATACGTACGTTGTAATTTAATCTCATTACGATTTTACGATCGTTGAAAAATAGCGAGATAAAAACGCAAATTTTTGTAAGCGAATGATTTTCCCTGGCTATTTTAAAAACGAGAAACACAAGGTTGCATAGAACTCGTTCAAAACTCTTCTGTCAGATCGTAAAGGAAATAACAAAATTTTATTTATTTTCAAGCTTCGTATTCTCGTATTTCCCCGAGACAACAACAAGAACCGAGAAAATAATCCAGCCTTTAATACCTTCAAATCGGGGAAAATATCGTTCCATCGATTCCATATTTTTCGAAACAAAAGAGGAAAAAGGAGAAGAAAGAAGATAATTGTCGCTTATTGCACGCTTAATAAAACACGTTATCTTAAATGTGTTTCGAAAAAGCACATTTTTCGATATCGTGGTAAATCGTTAAATCGCGTCTCTGTTGTTAATGCGCGCGATAAAACGATACCCGACGAGCGAGAAAAGAGGGAAAGGAAAAAGGAGATGGAGATGAGGAAAAGAAAGGAAGAAAAGTCGGGCGTGCGAGGGAAAGGGAATACGATCGATCGAATAAAAGAAGAAGGAGCGCGGCGGTATCGAAGATAATCGTGTTCGTGATTATCATTATCACAGGCAATGATCATAATTTTATATCGGTGAAACGTGAACGCGATCACGCGTTAGACGCAAGAAATTTCAAAATTACTTATTCTTCTTCGCTCGCCACGTGCACAGAACGTGGGAATCGAGATGGAACGAGCACGCGCTCGAATCGTATCTCGAACCAATGGAAGGAATCAAGCTTTTCTCTCACCTCTCTCAGGCTCGAGGCAACTTCAAAAAGTTGATTGGTCGATCGAGCTTTCTCGCCGTTACGTCACCGTTACATTGTTCTCGACACATCGTGCACGAACGCATCGATCTCGTGCTCGCGCGGAATCGTTTTCCCGGAATCCGATCGAGTGCGAGTGCAAAATTCGATCGAGCGATAAAAATGACGAAAAAAAAAAAAAAAAAAAAAAAAAAATAAAGAAACGGATGCCACTATATCGCGTCGTCGGTTTGGTGGCCTTGATTCTCTCTCTCTCTCTCTCTCTCTCTCTCTCGTTCTCTTTCCTTCTCTCGACGAGATCTCGCGAGATTCTCAATCATCGACGATAAAGATCGATCGGATGGTTACGATACGATACGTTCACGGATACGAATTTTAGCGAGGACAAGTATAAAGGGGAGGGGGGAGGGGGGGGAGGAGGAAGGAGGAGCGATACGGGACCCGGTGTTTCGTTTCGAAACGATTTATCGGAAGATTATCGAAAGAGGAGAGTGATAGGAAGAGGGGTGATGTGGGGTGGGGGAGGGGGAGGAAAAGGACGGAAGAAAGGGCGAAGGAGACGGAGGAAGGGAAGATGAAAGTTGCACAAGATCACGGTTGGAGATTCGCGTTCGTATTAATCTTTCGCGGACGTAAGACATAATGGCAGCGAGCTGTTCAATTACGCCCGGATTAGCGGTACACGAGGGGTTCCCCTTCTCCCCAAACCACGTCTCTCCTCGAGAATCTGTACTCTCAGTGTCCCTTGCACGCTCTCCACCTCGTGTACACAATCTACCAGGGCCTTTGAAACGCTATATAAAGTGACAAACTTGCTTGGTTGCGCTGTATCGGCGTTAATACGGTATTCGGTGCGTTTCGCTCCGGTAATATCGAATCGATAACGATTCCTTTAACTTTTTACCATCGATCGCGCGCCGTTCGATCGAACAACCACCATCTCCAAGGACGACCGCACGCGACCGATCGCTCACCGCCACCCACCGATCGATACTCTTTCTTCTTCCGCATCCGTCAACGTTCAACCGTTCAACGATGATTCGATACACCATTTCGTGAGATCTATATATATATATATATATATATAGATGTATAGATACATATATATATATATATATATATATATACACGAATAAAATCTATTATTTCTTCGTATCTCACAGAGGGATAGAGGAAAGGAAATACGCGCTTTTCTCGCATTAACGTAATCTAGGTAGGTAATTCATTTTCACCGGTGTCACATTATCATTCGTTGCACGAATAAATTGCTACTTACCTGCTCGTGTACCATTTTACGACCGACCGCTATCCTTCGCTATTCCATGCGATTCTATACTATACCCGCGTTCGAGTATTCCGAACGATTATATCACTCGTACACCCTACACAATAGCCTTGCCACCGACTCTAGAGTAACGCAACTCGTCCCGCTGACTGACCCGAATATTAACGTTTCCCCTTTTCATCGCTCGTTTCGTCGCTCGTCCTCCTCGTATACCTTCCATCATTTCTGTCTAACCTGTTCGACACGCGCCAACACGCGTAATCCGAGAATAAACGTTTCCCGCTTCAAACGTCGCTTTTTATATTTCCTTTCCAACCTGTCATTATCCAATCGGCATACGCGCGAATCAAAGAAACCTTAAATTACGAACGAACGAACGAAGAATAGCTATCATAATCCACTTACAATAGCTACTTATTATCCGTATAAATAATACCCTACCCTAGGTATACACACACGTATACGGTACGGTATGGAAGTATGGGTGGTATCGAGGGCGAGGTATCGATTAGAAAATTCATCCGTCTCTTCCGTCCGTTTTCATCGATGCATCTTCATCTTCCACGTTTATTTAATTTATAAATAAATCGCGCGACGAACATCGCATAACATCGCGAGATATCATCGTCTTTTTTTATTCCCCTGTTTTTTCGTCGCCTACTCTCAACACGCGTTACATACATACGTACGTGCTGATATAAAAGATAACGATTTTTACGACAGTTTGCATCATCGAAGATTAGCGATACGATGTATACAATTTGTTACAGATTTCTCACGTTCGACGCAAGCATGAAACGACCGCTCTTATTATTAATCTGTTCTCTAATGGGATTTCTCCAGTTTGTCAAACCCCTACCTCGGAACGCGACCGATTACGAAGGTAGGTATCGTTTCTTTAACTTTAATTTCGAGTTTTATTCGATCGGACCAACACTTTTTTCTTCGGATAAAAATCTTGTCCTCGTTTTATATTTTACATTTACATTTACGATTCGTAGATATGTCCTATTGGCTGAAATCTGGTCAAGAGAATCTTCGAAGGATCCTAGCTCATCGAAACAACGAGAATCGCGCGAAAAATATTATTATTTTCATCGGCGACGGGATGGGAATTTCTACGATCACGGCAGGCCGAATCTACAAAGGCCAAATCAAGGGTAACACCGGGGAAGAATATAAATTGGCGTTCGAAATGTTTCCCAACACTGGATTCGCCAAGGTATCGTGTCATATATCATGCATCTACTTGTGCGTATAATACGCATAAATCCAATTAATTTTTCTCGCTTTCTTCCTCCTCCTCCTCCTCCTCCTCCTCCTCCTCTTCTTCCTTACAGACTTACAACACGGACAAGCAAGTTCCGGATTCGGCTGGAACAGCTACAGCGATATTTTCCGGCGTCAAGTGTCGCTACAAGGTTATCGGATTGGACACGAGATCCTCGTACAATCAATGCGACAAGCAAATCAATCAAGCGAGCAAAGTTACGACCGTCGCGGATTGGGCTCAGCAAAGCGGCATGGACACGGGTAAGCGATCGTTTTTTCCTTTTTTCCTTTTTTTTTTTTTTTTTTTTCTTAGAAGGAAGAAAAATAAAAGGTAAATAACGCGTGTATACAACTCGGCCGAATATCGAACACGTTGAAGATAAATCGTAGCACGCGCGCAAACGTGACTCGGTAGCAGCAACGATCGACTCACGGTCGACTTACCGGTGTTAAACGTTAAACGTCGGATAGACCTTGCCGGGACGAGCGCAAAAACGACACGCTACGACCTTCCGTTTTATCTAGGTCGCGATATATATATATATATATCTTTCTATCTCTTTTCTTCTTCTTCTTCTTCTTCTTCTTCTTTTTCTCCTCTTTTCACGCATTATCACGGTTATATAATGAAATAAACATATCGATCGACGTGTGGTTCGTTTTCGAAAGAAAAAAAAGGAAAAAAAGAAAATACTGTATTCTTATCGAAACTTATCAATACGTTGAAATTCGTATAGGATTCGTAACGACGACTCGGGTGACCCATGCCACCCCGGCAGGATTGTACGCTCACGTGAATAATCGTGATTGGGAATGCGATACCTCGATACCGAAACAATACAAAGATTGCGTGAAAGATATAGGGAGACAATTGGTGGAGGACGAACCGGGAAACAAGTTTCAGGCAAGTGTCAACTTACGTTCCTCTTACGTTTATCTCCGAACGAATCGAGCGGATTGATAATCGTCGGATGAAAAACATGACAGGTAATCATGGGCGGTGGAGCGCAACTTTTAGGCTTGCCGATGGAACCGATAGATCCCGATACGTGCGTCAGGGGCGATGGGAAAAATTTGGCGAAGTACTGGGAGGAAAATAACCCCGACGGGAAAGTGGTGACCAACTCCGAACAACTTTTCTCCGTCGATATCGCCAACACGTCGAAAATCCTTGGCATTTTCGCTACCGACCACCTCCCCTATCACGCCGTCAAAACCGAGGAGACCCCGAGTTTGGCCAACATGACCGAACAAGCTATCAAATTGCTTCGAAAGAACGACAATGGTTTCCTTTTAATGGTGAGTTCCATCCGTTGAAAATATCCGTTGTGAACTACGATATATAATAAAATATGTCTCGGTTCTGGTGGCGCGCAGGTCGAGAGCGGGAGGATAGACATGGCCCATCATCATAATTTCGCGAAGTTGGCGTTGCGGGAATTATCGGAACTCGAGGAGGCGATATCGACCGCTCTTCAACTGGTCAAATTGGAAGAAACATTGGTGCTCGTGACCGCCGATCATTCCCACGCGTTCACCATTAACGGTTATCCGAAGAGGGGGAACGATATCCTCGGTTTCGCCAACGATCCATCGAAACCGAACGTACCGGCTTACGAGACGCTCAGTTATATCAACGGTCCAGGCTTCTTTTACCATCGACGAAACGATAGCAGCAACGTGAACGAAACGTGGAGGCCCGTCGATCGGGATCAGACACGCGGTGATCCGTATTACACTCAAATGGCTGGTATATATTTGGAGGACGAGACACACGGGGGCGAAGATGTCGGGGTTTACGCGATAGGTAACGAGAATTATTTATTATCCTCTCTTTTATTTTTCTCTACGCGTGTGTACGCGTAGCGATGCGTGCGATACAACGCATTAAAATTTATCGAGATATTCTTCCATTAATCCGACGATTTTTTCGATCGATATTTACATTTCGATTTTTTCCCGACAGGTCCGTATTCCCACTTGATTCGCGGTACTTTTGAGCAAAATTATATCGCTCACGTAGTGGCGTATGCGGCTTGCTTCAAAGACTGGCCTTCCCATTGTGACAACGTTTACAATCGTTACTTCTACCAGGTGGCCAACTCGGTGAATCGTAATACCAATTCATCCATTGTCTTGCCTCTCTTGATGTTGTTGCTGCTTCTCTCAACGATCGCCAATCGTCAATATTGATTCTATACATCGAGGATCTACATTCTATATATATATATATATAATTGATTCGCCTCCTTCTCTCTCATCCAAATAATATCTCCGATCCCTGTTCCCCACTCAATCTAAATAATTTATACCTATACGTACGTATAAGCAAGTGCGTTAAATTACACGCTCCGTTTCTTTCTATTTCGCTTCTCCTCTTTTCTTCCTCCTCCTCTTCTTCTTCTTCTTCTTCCCCTTCATCTCTTTTGTTTCTTCGATTTTGAAAACAGTACAAAACCGCACAAACAAAGAGACGTGTGTGAATACATTAAGTAATTAATCGTACGATCTGAAACGCGATGGACGATACACCTTGTACGATACACCGTGTACATAATTTTCACGTTTCGAATTATATTGTTTAGGTAAACAATTTGTATTGTACGTATATCATAGTCGAATATAATCGGTATATTTTGTATCGGTATGCGTACACAAGTGCACAAGTATACAAGGTATAACGCGTTTACAAGCGTTCCATCGTTCGAATCGGAACGCATACGTATATTTATATCCGATTAATGCAGTTTCGTCTGTGATATAGATATGTATACGAAAACTAGCTCGTAATAACTGTACAATCCCTAATTGTAATTTAATTAATATATATATTCGCTCTCGCGATTTCTATGTATCTTATCCAACGCGGCGCAAATGGTTTTGTATAATTATAATCTGTCTTTCTTTTCGGAACGCACTTCAGTTGCAAACGAAATTACTGTGTGCAGTGATTCACGGCTAGATAATAGAAATAGAAATTGCCGGAAGGAAACGGCAATCGTTTCGACGTTCGACCAAATTTCAAGCGCTTACGAATACGTGCCGAAATACGTATACGCGAACATACACGAAACGAACTGTCCCCTTCTCCTGTCCCCATTCTTCCATATCATTTTGTTCGAAATAAAGAATGGAAATAAAGAATTTTTCAAAGGTGGTATATATACGAATCGATCATCACCTACGAGTGGTCGTTGATCGATAAATTCGATTCACCTCTCACGATGGTGAGATAGTAATTCTTGTAGATAAGGGGATCGGTATCGTCGCTGACAAAGTTTCGATCCGGTTTGACCGATGCGAATGGATTTTCACGCGGTTGCAAAACGACTCGTACATCCGCGACGGAACTTATACGAGCTATCTCCCACAGGATTTCGCGCTTGGTATAAGAGGTGACGGTGACGGGGACCGACGCTTTGCAAAACTCGCGTATCGTTTCCAGCCAGCTATCTTTCCCCCCGAACCCGGTTCTTCGATAGAGGCCAGGATTGTAGACGCAAATTAGATCGGGCGCAACCAGACGTTCCGACGCCTCGTGATAAAGCGTCTCGGGTTTAAACGTGACGATGACCGCTCTACCGGTGGATTTACACTTCTTGCACAATGGAACCGCGGATAAAAGTTTCGGTGGCACGCCGCTCGGCAATCGTAACTCCGGCCCGATCAGGATCAAACGGAGCTTCTTTAAATTTGGCAAAAAATGAAGGAACAATTTTTCCCAAACCCGTAAATTCATACCTTCGAATTGAAACTCCGCGCCAACCAGATGAATCGTCCACTCGATTTTATCCCCCCACTCGGGACAACAAGTTTGCGTGGAGTAAAGTGCCGTGAGTGGGATCGTGCACAATTGGGATAACGTCGAGTACGTGTAAGCGTCCATGTTTCGATAGTACGTACAGCGATCGCCGTATATCTCGAATAATAAGCGGTCGAGATCGAGATCGGGTCGGATAATGGATATTTGGCGGTATTCGTTCGGTATTTTCGGATCGACCCAACCGTATCTATGCTGGAATAGTAAAACCCTTTGCAAAATTTGAAACTGCGCGCACCAATTCTCGTGTTCCCCGGCGTGCTCCTCGCAAAAGTATTCCATTCCGCAACGGGAGCAGCAAATCGATTTCTCGCCGAAGCAACGACAACTCCTGCAAACTCTCGGATACAGGACGATCTCTCTCTCCCAAAGTTGCAACGGCCTTCCGATCCTCGATTCGAGAAACGCGGCCAATTTTAATCGGTAAACGCGATACTGTTCCGCGTCGAGCCGCGACCCGTCGGAGAGCGTGGACGCCATCGACGAACGAATCTCGTTCAACGGTTCGCACAACTCGCCGTGCTTCGTGGATCCTTGGGCTCGATGCGCGGTCGAGCAATAAGACACCATTCGGCAACGATCGCAAAACAATTTCGACCTCTCCATACATATCGCGCAAAGGCTCGACGCGAACACGAATCGCGGCCTTACGTTCAACTCGACTCTCTCTTCATCCTCGTTCTCGTCCTCGCTCGATGATGATTCCCGCCAAATCGTCGCCGATGGATCGTCGCCCCGTAAAAATGTGGCCATCGATCGGGTACGCGCATCGATCGGGACCTTCGACGGGACCACTTCCTCCTCCCCTCCGCTCCTCGAAAATTTCCGCTCCTTTCCCCCACTCTCCTTCTCCTCCGCCGTTTTCGCTGCGTTCCTGTCGTCAACGCAATCGAGATCCTCGCATTTCGATCTCCTCAACGATAATCTCCCGTTTCCTTTGCTTCGACGCCCGTGCTTTTTGCGCCCCATCTAAAAGTTTTTCGCATCGATGCTTTTGAATTCATCGCAAATTTGTTCCAACTTTATCCGTATTTCGCGTTCTCTCTCTCTCTCTCTCTCTCTCTCGTAATTTTGAAAAAAAAATTAAAAAAAAAAGAAACCGACGATTCGACATTTTTGACCAATCTTTGTCGATCAACCACGTATATCCACGTTAAATTTAATATCTGTTAAATCTTATGTCGGTTTAAAACACAAGCGGAAACAAATGCGGAAACAAAAAAAAAAGAAAAAAAGTGATATAGAGAGAGAGAGAGAGAGAGAGAGAGAGAGAGAGAGAGACAGAGAAAAGACATTATCGTTTTACGAGCAATTTAAACTTTGTTAAAAATTTATCACGATTGTGGATTTTTTGTGGAAAACTTACCTTGAAACGTTACGCTTAATCTTGATATCACGGCAATTATATGAAATAATACTAAAAATATTCTATATTTCTTGAACTATATGAACTTTGTCGATTACGATTGTGGGAATAATTATTCGATTTTATTTAAAAAAATATATATATATATTTCGAATATATAAGTAACAGAAATGTATAATCGAAACTTTGTGAAACTTTAAGAAAGCGAAAACGACACGATAATGAATCGTTAAATTACATGGCCGAAATCTCGCAAGATACTTGCATTGTCGAAAAGACAGAGCTTACTTGTGGGCACTATGCCCGGTGCCCGGATAAAAGTAGTAGTATTTCGAGCGTCGTTCCTTGAATATATACCCTCTGTTCCCGGGGTAACGTATCTAAATTGAATTACAATTGCACGTATACATTTATTAACATAAAACTCTCTCTTATATCTTCTTTCGAATATTTATTTAAATTTTTCTCCGAAATCAAATCCGTTATATTGCGTTACGTATATTTTACAGATGTTAAACTTTCTATTTCTCTTTTCTTCTTTCTTTCTTATATTCTTTATTTTTTCATTTTATATTCTCTTCTTTTCACAACAAAAATTGCGATATTCTCTATACATGAACATATAAAAATATAAAAAAATAATATAAGTAAAAAAACGTATTTATCTTTCGTCTATCCTTGTAATATTATTCCTATTTTTTTTTTTTTTTTTTTTTTTACCAATTTCTTTTCTTTTTAACTTTTCGTTGTACGTTTTCTTTATTTTAAGATACGTACTAAAATTAACAAGAAAAAAAAAAAAAAAGGAAAAGTAAACATTTTTTTTTTAATGTTATGTTATTTTGATTTTATTTCTTTACAAATATTGGACGACAAAAGTTAAAACAACTATATCGATATTATAATATATAATCGGTGAAATATTAATCCTAATACATGTGTACATTTTTATTTTAATTCAAATAAAAAAAAAAAAAAAAAAAAAAAAAAATCTTTCTTCTGTGTAAAAAATTCAAAAATTATCGATAAAGTATATTCCTTTCTTTTCTTTATACATTTCTTTGTACCATACATGAACAATTTGTTAACTCGATTATTATTATTATTATTATTATTATTATTGTTGTTGTTGTTGTTATAATTTTTTTATTTTCTTATTGTACGTACGTGATCTCATATTTTTGATATTCGTTTTGCGATTTTTTCCAAATTCCGAAATTCCAATTTTGAGCTTGTGACATGTTTGAACCTGTCGACATAGATATCATATCATTTATGTGCTGATATACGAGATATTACGTCAAATAAAAAAAAAAATATAATCAAAAATCTCCTGTAATCATGTTTCGTAATATCAATCAATTTTATATTATATATAATTTTTCATAGTTTTTCATCTGTTGACCGACAGTGAGAACGCCTCCACGTGGTTGAACGACGAACAAATATGGAGCCGTATTCTACGTTCAAGGTAGGTTATACGGTATCGAGGTTATGTTTTCGCGTTGAAGTATCGTCACTTTGGCAATATATTTTTTCGCGTCGTTGCCAAAAGTTTATTTATAAAAACGCTACAAACAGCCAAATTATTCATATCGATTAATTAAAATATCTCGTGTGTAAAATTAAAAATATTAAGTTACGCGATTACAATGGGAATATCTGTTTTGCTTACAAATATAATAATTTCGCAATTCGTAATTTTATCACCATTTTAACAAAATTTTCTTTACGATACTATATTCTTTTTTTTCGTAATGAAATATCGTTATAGAAAATTGTATTCGACAATTTTTGTATTCACAATTTTTCCACATTCAGATCATTTTTAACGATAACGAATTTCTACATATATTATTAATTACACTTTTATATCATTAAAACTTATATATAACTGTGCATATATGTAAACGTGTCGTTAAACGAGTTTTAATTATTTTCATATTCAATCGTATTTTGATTTTTACGATATTTTTTTTTATCCGTATCTTAATAATTAATTTGTTATTGTATCGTTAACCTCACCTCGTCACCTCACGAACGTTATTTTACATTTTTATCCTTTCACTTATTAACTATAAATTGTTTTTTTTTTTCGAATTTTTTCGATTCGATTAGGATTATAAAACAATTAATTATAAGACAGTTAAAGCGTTTGACTTCATCTCAATGGATTATAATTGTAAAAATATTTAAATCAATTTTTAAATAATAATCGATACACATTTAATCCAATTACAATGTATGAAATATGAAAAAAAAAAATAATACTTCTAAAATAAGTATTCGTAATATTATTATTCAAATACTTTTCTTTTCGCTATAATTTCATAATACATTTTTTTTTATTTTTTTACGCGTTTTATTTCGCGTATAATACTATTTTCGTTTAACAGTTTTATACAGCAAAATTCCAAAATAAATTGTATGTATAAAAGTGGAAAAAGATTTTTATTCCAATATATAATGATATATAATGATTTATTGATATTTTTAATCGTATCGTAAAAAAGGAAAAGAATATCAAAAACAGAATTCAGATCGAACAATGTAATAATATTAATGCTAACGATGATGATGATGATGATGATGATGATGATGGTGATGGTGATGGTGATGATGATGATGATGATGATGATGATGATGAGACGACGACGACGACCACGATGGTAATGATGACAATGAGATCGACGACAATAATGATGATGATGATAATGATGATGATAACGATAATGATGATGATGGTAATGGTGATGATGATGATGATGATGGCCAGGACAACGACGATGACGATGATAATGATAGGACGAGGAAACGAGCAAAAAAGAAAAAAAAAGAAATGAAGAATAGAGATACAAATGATGAGAATTATAAGGATATTAATAAAGATGACTGTAAGGATATTTGATAATAAAAATGGATGAATAGTCAACGACGATGATCATCATGATCTTAATCTAAACAAAATCAACAACAATAATATATAATGCTCGATAATTAGATATCAATTACAAAAGTTACACTCACATTAAGATACAAGTTTTTGATTTTCAAGTTTAAAAGAATAGCAGCATAATCATTTTTTCGTTACAGTTCTCGATAGTACGGTTTGGAAAGCGATTTAACAAGAATGAACCATGCTAATATAGGAATGAAAGTATATGGAAACAATTTATTAAATATAAGGCACAGAAAATCAGAAAAGAAATTTTACATGAACGAAATGGTTGGTTTGGATAGTGATGAATCGCTTCGATCGAATGTATCCGATATTATTATGGAAGTGGAAATAAAAACTGACGAAGAAACGGAAAGCGAGGAAGAACATAAACAACGACTTATACCATCTTCGATTGATCATCGATGTATAAATGATAATGCTAAAAAATCGATTACCCGAGACAATCAATTTAGACAATTTGAAGATGAAAATGTTTGGTTTATGTCTATACAAATGTTCGTGCCTTTTTTGTTAGCTGGCTTCGGCATGGTAGCTGCCAGTATGTTGCTGGATGTTGTACAGGTAATGTTAGATATGTTCAATTTAATAGAAATTCATATAATTGTATATATCGAAATCATCTCATTTAATTATCTCTTCTTTTTTTATAGCATTGGCCCGTCTATCAAACGGTGTCTGAAGTTTACATATTAGTACCGGCATTGCTCGGTTTAAAAGGAAACTTAGAAATGACATTAGCCTCACGTTTTTCGACCCATGTAAATCTTGGACATATGGATACAAGGAAACAACAATGGGCTTTGATCGTTGGAAATCTTGCTTTGATACAATGTCAAGCAACTGTAGTAGGCTTACTGGCTTCTTTGGCTGCTATAGTGCTCGGTTGGATTCCAGAAGCGCAATTCGATATTTATCATGCATTTTTATTATGTGCCAGTGCCTTAGTTACTGCATCTATAGCAAGTTTTCTATTAAGTTTGGTGATGGTCGCAGTCATATTATTGTCCAAACAGATAAACATCGATCCAGATAATATAGCCACGCCAATTGCAGCTTCTCTCGGTGATTTAACTACTTTAATGCTTCTTTCAGGAATAGCGTCTCTTCTTTATAGAGCATCAGGTAAATATATATATATATATATATGCAAGCAATAAATACAACGTAAGTAAAGTTATTATTTATAAAATTAATTTGCCATTAATCAAATATTTGTAACGTTATTTTAGAATATGCACCATGGATAGCACCTGTGTTGATAACATTTCACATTATCGTCACACCAATTTGGTATTATATCGCAGCTAGAAATCCATTTACCAGAGAAATATTAGATTATGGCTGGGCACCTGTAATATGCGCAATGTTAATTAGCAGGTATTTCCATGTTTTTTATTCTGAAAGTATATATATATATATCTATATAATTTTTATAATTATATCGTTACTTAACGTGGGTTGAATTTTATTGAATTTTAGCGTGGGTGGTTTAATACTAGATTACACTGTATCCAATTACAAAGGTGTAGCAGTATTTCAACTAGTAATAAACGGTGTTGGCGGTAATTTGGCCGCTGTTCAAGCTAGTAGAATATCAACGTCTTTACATAAAGATGGACGACGATCCAACAATCAAGAAATACTTGTCGTCCGTTTCAATCCATTCCATATTTTTTGTGCAAAAGGTACGTAGATCAACGATGGTCAAACTTGAAAAACAAACGTGTGTTTGCGTTATCTACAAAAAAAGGATTACGTTATAGGCGGGCATGCAAGAACTGCTAGAGTTTTGTTAACAATGGTGATACCAGGCCATTTAATATTCGGCTATACCATCAGTTATCTTCAAGCTGGTCATACTTCTTTTACACTTATATTTCTTATTGTTTATTTAACCGCCGCTTTGGTACAGGTACATATAGCTAATTCCAATATCATAAATATACAATCGATATAAAACAAATAATTAACAGACGATTAGAAGGTTGCATTTTTATTTGATTTGATTAGGTAATATTATTATTATATATCACACAATTAATGGTCGTGTGGATGTGGAGACGAGGAATGGATCCAGATAGTTCTGCCATACCATATTTAACTGCAGCGGGTGATTTGATAGGGACAGCTCTATTAGGAATCGCATTTCACTTGCTTTACGCAATTGGAGATGGAGATTCGGATGTTGGAGATTGATGGAACTTTAAGTCTAAAGTTAGAACGAATATGTACAGAAAAAAAAAAGGGCAACGAGCATAACGTTCATATTCATCATTGATACTATATTGCGCGATATTTGATCAAATATCGAGATATTTCGTGCTATTTCTATCCTTGTAAATTACATTATTTGAAACGAATCGATATTATTCACTTTTCTTTTCTTTTTTCTTTTACTTTTTTTTTTTTTTTTTTTTTTTCCTCTTTTTTTTTTCTTTCTGTTTTCTTCAACGTTACGTCCTTACAATGTTTTTTCCTGTTTTTCTTCGATATTTTCCATTGTACAGTCTTGCGTGCATGCGTGCTCGCGTGTATGTTTGTACATATCGGTTTGAAAAATGCAAAACTAAAAAGAAAAATAGATGGCGATGACGAGTAATTAAAGTAATTATAAGATTTTGAAACAAATTTTAAAAATTGTTTCAACATCGATCAAATATTATAATTTGCAATATATGGGTAAAGTTTACACGTATAATAATTTTTAAATGTCCATGTGCGTACAAAAAAATATATAATAACGAATACAGTATTCGTTTCAATTGTTAAATTTGAAGCGAATACACATCCCGCATATCGTATATAACGAGACATGCTCAAATATTTTGTACCAAATAATGTACTTATGCGAAATAAATTCGACTTATAGATACATATACGTATACGTCTTGTATGTCGTTAAATTTTTAAATATTTCTTTTTTATTACGCATTATACAACGAATTCGAGTCAATTTAAAAAGTATAAATGGGATAATATATATGCATATGATGCAGTAATACATGATGCAGAATAAAGAGAATAGAGGATAGGATACGAGAAGAGCGAAGAAAAGGAAAAAAAAGAGTATTGTAATAAAATAAAAGTTTTACAAATGTGTGTGTGTGTGTGTGTGTGTGTGTGTGTGTGTATGGGGGGAGGGGAGAAAGAGAGAGAGAGAGAGAGAGAGAGAGAGAGAGAGAGAGAGAGAGAGATTGGAGAGAAAGATAGAGATAGAGAATGCGCGGTGTTTTTCTTTCGTACAATATTATACGATCGAGTTACGAATAGGGCTTAAAGGTTTGTAAGCGTAATCGCATAAACGAGGCAGATCTGAGCGTGTGCGTTCAACGAATGTATATCGTGATACTTGCACGTGCACATCAACATCAGTCAACGATTCGTACATGCACAACGTACAAACGCGAAACGACCAAGTTGTGGTCGAGAGGGACATCAGCCTGTCTCCGTCAATGAAATAGTTAGATCTGTCAGTGCCAACTATCGCCTCGTTCTCGGTGGAGCCTTTTACATTTTATCTATCGCGTTGCTCGATCGAGTCATTTTTTTCAAAATAGTTCTTATACCGACCTCTTTACATCCGTCGCGGTAGCTTCTATTTGTCGAGAATAAACGGAGAAAGTGCCGCGAATCTTGGGTCGGTTGTTATTTTTATTTATCAAAAGATAATATCCCGTTTCTACGTTTTTTTTTTTTTTTTTTTCTTTCTTTTTTTTAATCGCGTTGAACACAAACGGATTCCAACAAACGGATCAATCGATAAAATAAATCTTCGAATCTATCTTCGTCTATCGATATTTCAAATCTCTCCGTGTTGTTCTTTTCTCGTTTGCGTTTCGTCGTTCTTCTATTTGTACATTGCATACATATATACGTGTGATATATATCATCGTATATCATAATCCATTCTTTATTCTTCGTTTGTCTATCGTCAATTATTATGAAACGGAAAAAGGAAAGAAAAAACAAGATATAGGATAAAAATTAATATTAAGCTTAAGAAAAGTTAAATTGCTATATATATATATCGATTATCGAGCTGTATAATGCGTTAAGTTTGTACTTAAAATAGGAAAAGAAAGAAAGAAAGAAAGAAAGAAAGAAAACATTACGCATTTAATGATCTATGGAAAAACGCGAATTATAAAAAACATTTTTATCTGATCGCGCGCAAATGATCCTTGTTTCATGAAATCTTTTTTCTTCGTTTTTTTTTTTTTCATCTCGCGATATAATCACAGCCGTGTATAAATATAATTATGATACAAACCAATTATACCTCGTACCTTTGTTTACGAGATATAGCAAAAAACGAGTATATAAAGGATAAAGGAACGAACGACTCTTGGCCTTCCACGATAAACGAAAGAAACGGGATCGAAAGCACGGTTCGCGGGTCACGGGAACCAAGTATCAAAACGTATGTTAAGTTATTGCTCCTCATGGTCGAACTTAAACACGTGGAGTAATTTATCAATTTGTGAATATGTTACGGAAGTGCTTCGTACTCGCGCGCCGTTAACGTTAAACGGCAATGTTTGCAAATCCCGATGCACGAATATCACAATGTCTCGTTTGATTTTCTATTGTGCATAATTTCTATTTTTCACACTCACACTTTATTTCTTATTATTTTTATAATTAACAACTTTACCTTTCATTTTACTCAACAAGTATTTTCTCTCTTCATAGAGTGATTTTGATCGTCGATTTATATACATACGCATCGCACAATCTCTCGAGTATTATTTATCATACCTAAGAATTTAATTCGCATACACGTATCGCATATCCGTAGAAACTCGATGTTAACAACAAGATAGATTTAGATTTTAAGAGATATGTATATTATCGCGGGTGTAAAACAACGGAGAAAAAAAAAAAATAACACGTCAAATTTACGTACGTATATTTATCTCCACGTGATATTACAACATAATATAACAATCGCGATAATATTCTCATCGTCCAACTCTTCTTTTATTTCTTTTATTTTTTCCCTCCCAATCTAAATCATTATTAATTCACTCATTTGCGCGCTCGTCCCTTATTATTTCAATAGTAATCAATAGATACTCATTTAGATATAATTTTTAAATCGAAAATTTAATTATATTCTACACATTTCTATCTTATTCTATTCTATTATTCTTATTTATTCTATATTTCTATTTACTGTTCTTACGTACACGTGTACGAATATTCAAATATTTATTTCGAACGAAACAGTCATATCATTATAGTTAATTTCATATTCTTCGTTTATTCTTGCGTATAAATTATGCAAATTTGACAGTTTTTTTTCTACAATTACTCGTTCATATACGATGTATATACACTTCTAAGATCAATCGAACGTCAATGTGTGTGTGTGTGTGTGTGTGTGTGTGTGTGTGTGTGTGTGTGTGTGTGTGTGTGTGTGTGTGTGTGTGTGTGTGTGTGTGTGTGTGTGTGTGTGTGTGTGTGTGTGTGTGTGTGTGTGTGTGTGTGTGTGTGTGTGTGTGTGTGTGTGTGTAAGTAATTTATAATATATAATTTATTGCATAATAAGATGCAAAGAGCCAATTATTACAGGTATCAAAAATGATTCGTTCTATTAACGTGGATCGAAAGAAGAAATGATAATTGGGATTAAACGATGAATGAGAAAAAAATCTTTGCGTCACAAAGTGCAGGAAACTCTCGATTCAGTTATAACGCGGTGAGTTGCGATACTCGTGAGTCGAAACTCAATGTCAAAGTGAAACGCTCGATTTACGGACGACCGACTATCAAAGTTCTTACATAATCGATCTTTAAGGAAGTATATAGATAAAAAATACATACAAGTGTGATAAAAATATATAATAATAATACACATGCGCACACACGCAAAATATTTATATATATATTATAAATATAAACGTTATATTATAAATATAAACTATTATATATAGACGTTATCGTAATTAAATTAATATAGTTAATAAATAATAAATAAATATTGCAAGTATACGCAGATTATGTATAATGTATACGGATAATAAAGCTAAAATTAACGATAAAACGATAAGTAAAATTAACGACGAAACGTGCAATTTTTAATAAAAATGTATTATGTGTTCGACCAATCATCAGTACTATATACTATTTTCACGTTTCGCGTATAAATGGATATCGACTCGTATAAGATTTAACTCGTGTAAGCGAAATTGTAAAATTCAATTTTTCGTCAAATGTAAAGAAAACATTCGACGTATTTCGTTTCCTTCGGTAATTTATGCGTTCGATTTTTTTTATAACAATTTAGAATGATCATCACCGTTGATTCAATTCGATTATTATTGATTAGCCAATTAATCGCCAAAAATATCGAATGTTAGCGGAAAATTAGATTTAAAATGGACTGATGTAGCGATTTTTAGTTTAGTTAAGAAGGTCGATGAAGCGAAGTAACGCTTCGAAGTACGGACGAGGCAGAGGTGAAAGAGGCCGTACGATATTTAAAAAGATCGTAGCTAAACGAAGAAATAATCCAATAATTAATCAGACAGATGTAAATAGTAGGCACGTTACGTGAACGAGATAACAGATAGGTAAATAATAGGAATGAGTAAGATAAAGGATTAAGAGAGAAAGACAGGTGCGAAAAACGGGCGATAGGTAGGTAGATTGATAGTTAAACGGTTAGGCAAGAAAACGAAAAGATATAGAGTTAGGTAGGCGAGGAAAAGCAGACGGTAAGGTAGGCGAGCAATCAAGGTTTACTTCGTCGACTGACGATCGATAAATTCGCGCTTGCTCCGTTTAGCGTATGTTCCCGGTAAAAGTCCTAAGCGAGTTTTAAGGAGACAAACGTGATGCATGATCGAGATCAGTCGCGATGTAACCATAGTGTGAAACGGCCTCGCACCAGGCCACCAGCCTTGCACCACCAAATGCGTGACGACGGTTAATTTTTCTTTTTTATCAGAATCAACACAGTTTCGAGAACATTGAAAATCAGGTTTTTCGGGTCTATGAATCTGGTCAAGGTTCGATACATCATCGAGGATTCCCTTACGAAGATAAAGGTAACTTTTTTTCTATGTTCAAAAAAAATTTTTTTTCTCCTCAATCCTAATATCTTTTACGTAAACAGCAGGGACTCTAATCGACATCCTATAATTGGCAAAATACATGTTAAAATTGTCCACTCTCTTTCTCTCTTTCTACATCTCTCTCATACACACGCACGCTCGCGCGCGCGCGCTTCTGCACGAATATACGTACACGTTTCTTATTCTTTCCTATTTTCTGTATTTTTTTCGAAATCGTCATCGAACATGAAAAACAAACGTTCGATATGACGATCATGTCGCGGAAAAATTTTGAAAAAAAAAAAAAACATGTACGTTATGTGGAAATACGTATAAATGATAATTTGCATAAGGCGACAATTAACGGTCAATTTTCATTTACTTTCAACTCGATCTTTTAAGAAAATAAGATCATTTAAAATAAAAAAAAAAAAAAAAAAAGTATCGCAAATGAAACGTAACAATTATCGAAACTCGAGGATCAATATCGTCTTACGTACCATCGTATTTTTGCGTGGTATAACATGAACGAAATATAGATTGATTCGATAGAAAGATCGGTTCTTTTCTTTTTTCTTTCTTTCTTTTTTTTGAAATGACTTTTTTTTTAACATTAAACGAGTAATAATAACAAATAAGTGTATGGACATATGTATGTACGTAAAGAAGAATATGAAAAATTATTCAAGATTTCAGTTTTAATTAAAAGGTAGAAAAAGGGTGAGATAATGAAATGAAGAGTAACGAGTCACGATCGAACGATAGAAAAATATTTGATACGTTTAAACCGTAATATCGAAATTCGAAATCTGTCGTTTGTTCGCGATATTAAAAGTGGATAGGTTTTAATTTTCGATGTGCCTTACAATGTAGTTCAGAGCGAATCAGACTAGAGATATCGTCCCTCGTTGGTTACGTAATTTGCTCGATTCTTGTCCTGAAATACAACTACAACGAGCGAACATTTAGACAAGCGTTATCATTCTCAAAGGAGAATGGCTATATATCGGTGGCAGCGAATCGCACGGGATCCTCAGTAGAAGATGATAGAGGACCAGGTGCATCAACATCCGGTACGATTACCTCCCGACAAAAACGCCCATATCGATGTTACATCCAAATTTGAAAAGTACGTTCAACAATTATTACACGATAATTATTTCATTATATTCAATTTTCAAATCCACGCGTGCACGTGCTAAACTTTTTCATACGATTCGTAGAGATACAATTTTCTTGGTTTTTTTTTTTTTTTTTTCCGCAACGAGATCAAAAATACCTTTATTACGTATTATCTATCGATGCACGAAATATCCATGTTACGAATACTCGCATATTCGAACGTGTATATCGCGTTATGCGATATATGCCTCATGATTTATCACGTTAATTTTCTGTCGACAGTGATCAATGCAAAGAACCTTTACTTTCCGAAAAGCAAACTTGCCACAGGATAACGTCGGAGGATGCTCGTTCGACCACTGGCTCGGAATCAACGATCGTAAACACAACGATCATGGGCACGAGTTTGGGCACAGGCACGACTACGGTGACGATGATGGGTATGGGGGGAGGAACGGGCACGAACGCATGGATGGACACGGTTGTCGGGGTTGACACCGTCACCGATCCCAACGACAAATCCGCGGAACAAGACCGCGTCGATGTACCTATATTCGACGAGGGAACCACCGATAGCGGCCGTCTTCCCGATCTTGTCGCTCAGAGTAAAATATACGGTGTAAACGAAGATGAACCTCTCGAATCGTATTTGGCGATCACCATTCAAGTTTTCATACCGTTTCTTATCGCCGGCCTTGGCATGGTGGGGGCAGGATTAGTTTTAGACTTGGTTCAAGTATGAATCTCTTCTCTTCGTTTTCGTTCAATTCAGATTTTTCCTCTCTTCTCCTTTGTTACTTTCGATCGATAATTCATCTATTATGTGCATCATTAATCACCGACCATCCACGTTACATCTTATTCTTACGTTACTTTCTTATCTTATTCTTATTCCACACAGCATTGGGTCGTGTTCGAGAAAGTGAGCGAACTCATCATTCTAGTCCCAGCGTTATTGGGTTTGAAAGGAAATTTAGAAATGACTCTTGCATCCCGTCTTTCGACTCAAGCGAATCTCGGCCATATGGACACGCCGAAACAACAATGGTACATGATCGTTGGAAATCTCGTCTTGATTCAAGTGAGTCGGATTCAAATTCTATTTTTACTTTTTCCCTTCATTTTTAAATTCGTAAATATATAAATATCGTTTTCTTTTTTTCCGCCCCCCCCTCTCTTCTCCCCCCCCCCAATATATTTTTACCGTTATTCGCAAAATCGGATGCTTTCTACCGACAAGACGCGATTCACCGATGTCTTATCATTGGCGTCACGATTTTATTTGATTATACACACTCACACGCGATATTGAACGCGTGAACGGTAAACGACCTTCGAGAGTTAACGTGATGTTTATCGTCGCGCTCTTTTACTTGATCGAGTACTGGAGATGCAATGACGATACTTATCGCGAAAATGCATATTCGTTTCTACAATTTTTTCTATTCGATCGAGAATTTTTCCGGAAAAAAAAAAAATTTGTCGAATTCAACGAATTCCCAATATCGATACATGATATCAATGGATATCGATGAATTTTCACAGATTTTCCTTCTCCTTATATTTCCCGATCGAACGTTTATCATTTTCAATCATTATTTCCGCTCGGTATGACCGTTTGTGTAAAGAAAATCAGTTCGTGTTGGCAGTGCCAGGCGATAGTGGTTGGATTTCTCGGCTCTGTGGTGGCAATCGTAATGGGAGCATCTCGAAACGGTACCATCTCGTTCGATCATGCATATCTATTGTGCGCGAGCAGTTTGGTTACCGCATCCCTGGCTTCGTTCGTCCTTGGATTGATAACTGCAGGTGTGATCGTTTTTTCCCGACATTGTCATATTAATCCGGACAACGTCGCGACACCGATCGCAGCCAGTCTTGGAGATATCACCTCTTTGGCTTTACTCTCATGGATATCTACGATTCTTTACGAATCAATAAACAAACAAGATTGGGTCGCACCCCTCGTGATAGCTTGCTACATCCTGATTACACCTCTCTGGGTATGGATCGCCAAGAGAAACAAGTACACAAACGATGTCCTTTACTCCGGATGGACTCCTGTCATGATCGCTATGTTGATCAGCAGGTGAGTACCGATTCATATGTGTATATCTTTTCATTTCGTTTCGTTTCGTTCGTTTCGTCTCGTCTCGTCTTGTCTCGTCTCGTCTCGTCTCGTCTCGTTTCGTTTCGTTTCGTTTCGTTTCGTTTCGTTCTATTCCGTTTCGTTTCGTTTCATTCTATTCCGTTTCGTTTCGTTTCGTTCTATTCCGTTTCGTTTCGTTTCGTTCTATTCCGTTTCGTTCCATTCCGTTTCGTTCCGTTCCGTTCCGTTCCGTTTCGTTTCGTTTCGTTTGATTTCGTTTTACGAATGTCGAGAATAAAAGAACGGATAAAAAAAAGGCACGAACCGAGTACATATTAAAAGTGAACACGAACGACCGCTATTGTTGACCAAACAGTTGCGGTGGTCTGATACTCGAATTCATGGTCTCGCGATTCGAAAACTTGACCGTTTTCCAACCGGTGATCAACGGCGTCGGTGGAAATTTGGTAGCTGTACAAGCAAGCAGAATATCGACAGCCCTTCACAAACAAGCCGAACTGGGAACTCTTCTAATTCCACCTGGTCACACGCATCCCGTTATCTTTATTACACCTATCGCTAACTTTTTTGGCAAAGGTAAAAAGCAAAATTTATTTCACTTGAGTCCACCAATTTCTTCTTTTTATCCATTATCTTTCAACGATTAATTCCATTTCTTTTTCTTCCAGGTATGCACGCGAGAACAACCAGAGTTCTAATGGCAATGGTTATACCAGGCCACGTAATTTTCATTTATCTAATTAATTATATGAAGGATGGCAACACTTCATTAACGCCTCTCTTCGTTTTTGTTTACTTGTGCGCCGCCATGCTCCAAGTTGCCGCTCTCCTGTACATTGCCTACATAATGATACATTGGATGTGGAAACGAAAAATCGATCCAGACAATTCGGCGATTCCATATTTAACAGCGATGGGAGATTTATTAGGCATCAGTTTGTTAGCGATCGCTTTTCAATTTCTTTATCTCGTTGGAGATCAAGATTTCGATCGAACAATCCCTCCCTAAAAAATATCTACATACGTATACTTGCATTCTGCAAATGTTTCTCCGATTCTTTTTTTTCCAACAACATCCATCCTATCATCGTTATCGTCAGTGCTATCGCCAATGTTGTTGCTGTCATAGTTTTTATAATTATTATACATATATCGCTATTAAATAGATATATGGTGCCATATTTTCTCTTTTTTCTCATAAGCAAAATTTAAAAATAATTATTTTGTCAGCACAGCATATCTAAAAAGATAACATATATACCTTTCCAAAAAAACGAAGCAATACGTGCAATTCGAATTCAAAAAATCAATGCCAAAATAAAATCTCATAAAGTTGTACTTTTGCCAATATATATATAGAGGAAAGATAAAAATATATATTATATTGTATTATATTTTCGTGATAATTAATTAAATATGAATATTTTTTCGTTAAAAATCTTTTTTCTATACTATACGATAATTATTTTATTATTTTATTTCACATCAAATCGTCGAAAGAATAGAAATTTCATTATGTAAATGTATACAAAATGACGCAATGTCTCGTTATAAACAATTTTTTTAAATCGATGTCGAATGGGTATCGTTTCCGAAAAGTATAATTAGGAATAGAGAAATGAAAAAAGAAAAGGCACCTCATAATCGAGAAATATGAAATAATATTCGATATCATTCGTTACGTTGATACGATTTATATACGTGTCTTTGAATAGTTGCCTTCGTATACCATGATAATTATTATTATCACACAATCACACATACAAAGCAAGCTATTTTTCAACATTTTCGCTTAATTTGCAATATCTATTCACGTATTAGCACAATTTCTATCACACGATAAAGTCAATCGGGGTGCTTCCATATTTGGAAATTGTTATGTTGCTATAATAATTACACAACCCGCGAATATAGTCCATAATTCGAATAGTCTTCCACCAAAGGTAGCCTATTATCGACACTTTAAAATATATTTTCACTATGTACACACACACACACACACACACACACACACATATATATATATATATTGTGATATATATATATATAAATGATTCGACATTATATTCGATATCTCTTTAGGATTGTGTCGATGCATATATACGTATGTAGCTACTTATGTATATTGAAACACGTACGATGCAATACGTACTTCTTTATCTTTTTTTCTTTTTACACGCGAATGCGGTAAAATGCCTAAAATTTGAGAAATATTCAATATAAGAACCAGTAGAAATACAAAATACCAAAGATTAGGATATAAATATATCTTGACAATAATGTTTGTTTCAAAGGAGACAGATAAACTATTTTTTACCCAACACGAATGAAAAATATAAACGCTTCCTTTTACACATACTCATAACATAAATTCATCGATCGTCATTTCGTTTTAAGACAATTCGAAGGAAGATACTTCGTCCTTTTATCAATATATTTCGAATACTGTTCAAGATTTCCTAATGAGATACACACACATAGTAAATATGTACGTGTGTCAATGAAACATGAATTATTTTTCTTCGAATTACTTCTCATTGCAATTTGAACGAGAAAATGAGAAGAGGTGAAAATAATGTACACGAGGGGGAAAAGAAAAAATGAATGAGAGAGAGAGAGAGAGAGAGAGAGAGAGAGAGAGAGAGAGAGAGAAAGAGGAGACAAAATAATCTTGGATACAGTAAATTTAAAAAGTAAAAGTTAATGATGATTATTTTTCAATACGGTGCTAAAATGAGAAAAAGAGTCCGTTTATGACAGCAAAACGTAGCTGCGAGCTATTTATATACAAACCATAGATGCAAATAACGAAATAAGCTCGCTTATTCACGTCATGGTACCTGTTATACGTCAAAGTATACGCATTCTAAAATGTTTTAGTTCAATCGAACGAATCGAGTAAAAAAATTGTTGATCGATTGTGTTTCAATGGTAAAATTGAAATCAAGATGCCATGTTGGTACAAAACGATTGAACGCACATTTGAATGAAACATCGATGTAGTTTTATATAATAAAATTGGATCAAAAAAAAATCAAATATATTTTTTATTATCCGTGTACATATTATTTATTATTTCTATTTATATTCTCTCTTTTATTTATTTATTATCGTCGATTACTTATCTTAAAATAAATATTAAATAATTAAAGTAAATTAATATATTTTATAATTTAATTTTTAATTAAAAAAATATTATCGAAGAAGAAAATATTTGAACACGTACAAAATATTCAAGTTCGTTTATTGCAAGACTTTTAATCTCCAAAAATAAGTTTACATCTTGTATAGTTTCGAAGACAACTAAGAAAAAAGATACAACATAGATCATATATATTGTTCTATTTACATTCGAACGATTCAAAAATCAAAGCGCAATAATAAAGAAATCTTATAAAAGTATGAATTACATACGACCAAAAGAATAAACTTGTACTATCATAAAATTGTAAATGTAATTCAAAGGTGAGTTGTGATTGTGATAATAATCGATTCCACAATTTATCTGACGTATGTATATCACATTTATACATAAAAAACTATAATACAATTCATACAATATTTAGAAAAAAAAAAAAAAACGATTATCATCGTTTAATAATCCGTAAAACCATAAGCTATACACAATTCAGTCTGACATCATCTATTGTAATTTTGCTTCTTCCTTTGCTTTCCAAAGTATTAATTCCATACAAGCGATGGCATCCTCTTTACTATCGTGTCCACCAACTGTAATGTTGTTAAAAGATTAATTGGAACAGTTAATTTTATTCCATCAATAATCGTATAAAAAAAATTATGAAACAAATTAATTATATACTTCTAATAAAAATAGAAAATAAATAATTTTTCAACTAACCATCATTTTGAATAAGCTTTCTTAAATATTCCGAGCAAAGATTTTTTAATGCTCTCTTCTGTGGATATCCATTTTTATGTGGAAACATTACGCTTGTATCGACCACAGTTCCATGCAAGAGTCTTAAAGCTTTGAAATCGCTTTCTAAACTATGACCAACTAATATAGTTTTCTCAGAAAACATTGTCAGCAGTGTCGCTTGAACATCTAATAACGTTGTTGTAACATTTTTCATATTTTCTTCCGTAATACCAGAAAATCTGCACACATGAATAATATTGTTATTTGTTCAAAAAAAGAACAAAAATAAATAAATAAATAAAAAAAATATATATATATATATATTTCTTTTTTTTTTTTAAATGAAGAATATATATATTTTCCATATAAAAAGGAGATGAGAGGAAAAAAGGGAGAGGAAAGAACAAATTTTAATACTTTTTTACCTTGTGTTATAATCTATTATAGGATTTTGCGGATTGACTAACGTCTCATATACTACATTGCAATCCTCGTCAATAACTGTTATCCTGGTTAGTTCCAGTCCTTGAGTAGTGTAACACATTTCACAATCAAGCGCATATACTCCTTGTTCTTCGATCGGTGTATCTTAACAATAACGATAACATAACGATAACAAGAATAATAACAATGTAAAACAAAGAATAGAAAAAGAGAGAGAAATAAAAAAAAAGAATAAATATTTAAGAATTACTTTTTGGCAAAGTTTTTACATAACCACGAAGATTTTCATAATCTGTATAATCCCAAACGTGTGTTTTTGCATCGCAACAACCAGTTGCAGAACCATATTGTTGACAACAACTATATTTGCTTTCACCTCTGATTGTGAATTTTCTGCCCCAATGGTATATACAATTCTGTGGTTGTAAAGCAAATCCTTGTTTATCGATCATGTAAGTTTGACCACATCGACTACAAATTCTTTCGTTAGGCACTTTTGACAGAACACTTTGATTTCGCGAATTGGTTACATAAACTTTGGCACGGCCCTTTAATTCAAAGAATATTTAACATTAAAAAATAAATAAATTCGATGAATTTTATTAAATTTTATCATATTTTACCTTCTGACCATCGGGATGTGGACGAGGAAATCCGTTATCTCGAAGTTGTTGTTCCGTCATTATCCATTTTTTTAACATATTATATAAAATTGCACCTCTAAATTCCATAACAGATTTTTTTGTCTTAAGAACACTCCAAGAACCTTTAACTTTCCCAGCAAGTATTACTTCGTGAGACATCGTACTGCTACCCGGCATTGTTGTTGCATTATTATCCACAGATGAATTTTGATCAACTTCTTTTCTCAATCTATGAGCAGCAAGCATGCAAGAATTTTTATAAACAGCTAGCGCTTTACATCTTTCGTGACAAGCGTATTCTTCTTTGACTGCACGTTGAGCTGCATCCTCGGAATTTGTGTAAATTAATACGCATACGTCATGCATCATATTCACATAATACTGACGAACATTTAAAGGAAATTTTTGCGTGGTTACTTGCAATGGTTCAGGGCGTATTAATTGAGGAATCTAAAAGGCAATTAACAATATCAACAATTATAACAAAATATTATACCCTAATAACTACTCTTAAAATATTTAATACAGACCACTTGTGGAACATGAGCAATGCGTACACCGCTCTTCGCCGTTTGCGCAGCTGTTTTATAATTATCCGTTATTTTTGCTTCTCCCAATTTTCCTACGCAATTTTCCGTCACCTTTTTTTTTTCTATTGCTAGAGATTTAGCATACGGTACATGAGCAATTCGAACGCGACCTGTTACAAATATTATTAAACAAAATAAATCTCGTATAGGTAACTAATTAATTAACACAATGTCTATTTATAATATTTAAAATATTTTTGTGTATTTCCCCAAAAAAACAATTATATTACCATTTCCATTTAATTTTAAATCATTGTTGCTCGTTCCTATCCCTATCGTTTCGGGACAAATTCGGCGTACATCCTTAGAAATATTACTGCTCGCGGTAATAGGTTTTTCTGTTACAGTATCTCGTATTAAACGCCACCTTTCATACATTTTTTGTTGCGGATTTATCAATTTTCTTGCCTGTTGATTAATTCCAATTTGTCTGGTAACACATGCAGCAGCTGAAGGGTGCGCCACTCTTTTTCTGCCAATCTCTTCTTTTTGTTCCTTTTCGTTCTCGTGGAATGCCGATAATTCTTTCGATGGCTCTATTTCTTTTGACCGTTCAGGTACTTGATATTCCTTGTAACACAAATATATATAAATATATTCTTCGATACTATTCTTCAATTTTTAGAGAATCTCGATAAGATCAATTTTTAATGTGCATACCTGAAATATTTTTAAACATTCTTCTTGTACATCATGATCCGAATCAGATGTACTGAAAGTTACATCAATATCGTTATCGATAATACTACTTTGACGATCCTCGTTCTCTTCATCGCTATTGTTCAACGAATTCAGACGGACATTTTCTATCAAATTTACCGATTTGTGAGTTGAATTTATTTCTTCTTTATTTCGTTCATGTACGTGCAATTTCTCGATTATCATATCATTCGATTTACGATCTATTTTCGAATGTTTGTAATTTTTATCATTTTTATTTTTAACGTGTTCTTCTCTTTTCTCAGAAGAATAGCCGTGACGTTTTTTCTCAGATCTATGATGGTCCCTTCTATCACTTTTCGTCTTGTGTTTGCTTTCTTTATTTTTGTCTTTATCCTGATGCTTATATTTATTCTTATCTTTATCATATTTCTTATCTCTTGATCCTTTGCTTTTGTGTCTCAAATGATTCTTACTTTTACTTTTACTACACGAGGTGGAATGAGTTTTTTTATTCGACTCATATTTATCCTTACGAGATGTATTATGATCTTTTTGATTTTCAATTTTATTTTTATCCCTGCTCTTATATTCCTTATCATTTAAAAAGGTATCTTTATTCGAATCTACTTCCGATACATTTCCTTTGTCAGACTGCAAGGAGTTTTTCGAATTTTCCTTATTTGGAAATCTATCTCGATTCAAAATGTTACTATATGTATTTTCATTAATGCAATTATTATCATTAATTGACTTTGAATAATGTGCATCTATTTTCTGATTATTTTTCAAATAATCGGATTTCTCAGTATCGCGATACGAATCAATTTGTTCCGTGTCTATGGAATCAATTTGTGCAGTATTGGTTTTATTTGTGTCATTGTGACTATGATTTTCGACATTATCACGATTATTTTCTTCTTCATCGTCATCAGAAAATTTCGGTTCAATATTTATAGAAGATTTATTATCTTGAGACATTTTGTCAGATTGTACATCAGAAATCGATTTAATAGACGATTTAGTAAATTTAGTAACCTCGTCCATCATATCAAGCTCAGTTTCAAAATGATCAAATGCAGATTCGTTTAATCCATCGACAGATTTTAACGGAGCTTTTACTTTCTTTGGAACATATTCTTCTCTTCTCTTCTTACATTTTGGATAATAAGTTTCCCTGATTTTAAATAAATACTCGTTCGAACTACCATCCTTGCAAGAATTTAACGAAGCTGAATCCGATTTACATGTAGGTATGTAACTTTGCATAGTATCTCGAGATTCAGGACTGATTATCATTGTAGGTTTGTATTTAATTTCAACATTTTGAGATTCCATAGATTCGTTACCTATATTTAACCAAGGCTTAACTCCATCTGGAGAACATTTACGCTTTACAGCAACTTTACTTTTTCTCGTTGGCATATAAGATACTATTGGTATATGACGTTTCTTTAATTCCGCAATCGGTGTTGGATTATAAACACATGGAAGTTGCATATTAACAGATGCTGATGTATCCGTTCTTTCTTCCATCATATCGGCTGTAACATTATTTATCGTTCCAGTTGATCCAGAAGTTAACGTTGAGTCTAATCCTTCGACTACCTGAGAAACAACATTCTGGCAAGAAAATTTATTATCTACATCTGATTAAAATTTCGATTAGTTAAGATTTTTTTTTGATTTTTTTGTAATTTTCGTAATTTTTGTTGTAAAATTCCAAATAAAAATCAGATATTACCATTGTAGCACCTTTGGACTCTTCAACTTGACCCGTGGAACGGTTTTCCACCGTCTCGATCGCCTCTGTGGTGATTCCAACATCTTCTAAAATAATAATCAGATCTTTATATATATATATATATATATATATATATATATATTGTATGTATATATATGTATCTTTTATGGAAAAAATTCTGATATTCGAATGAAAATAAATTTCTTGAAAAATAAAGTGCATTAAATATCAAACAACAACTTAATGACTTACCTCGTTTCGAATGTTTGAAATGACAATAAGGTCTATCACACGTTCCACTTTCATAAAATGGACAGTTAATAGCTTTAAAATAACCAGTCGAAGGCAACATAACTATTTCATCGTATCTTATATCTTCGATCGCTCATTCTTTCATCAAAAAATATCGTATAATGTCACATAAAAACGTTGATTTTTAAACAAAAATAAATTTTCTAAACTTCTTTTATAGATCAAACATTATTCTCTTTTACATTTAGTTACATTTAGTATGTTTGGCCATTATCCAAAAGAAATGTATACATTTTTACAAGACGCATTGAAAATATGAAACTCGAAGCGAATTAAATCCCGAGAACCGAGGTTATGTACAATTGACTTATGTACATTTCCCTATTCGCGATTTGTTTATAAGTATTTGTCTCCTTCCCCCACCCAATTTTTCATACAGATCTTACTCTTTCCCCCATTTAATCATTTCCCGTTATTTTACATTTCTGTAGTAACTTTGTAAGTATTCTATACTCGTCATTATTAAGAGAAGAAAAAAAAATTAAAATCCCTAGTTGATTTCGTATTTCATAATTTATTCTTTTGGTTTTTTTTTTTTGCTATACGTACAGAATAAAAATAATCAATAATAATTATTTATGTATCAATACAATAATATCGAAAATATAACAATTATTAATAACAATTTTATTTTTCCTATAAAAATAGTAATATAATACTTTTTTTCAATGAGAGGAATAGATCTTTATATGAATTTTTTAAATTATTTTTAAAATTGTATAGCAAAATAATATATCTTACCATTTAACATTTAATAATTGTTTTATACATATTTTGCTTGTTAATTTATCATTTTTCTTGAAATATTGAAATATTGCAAAATTTATATCGTTATTCAAAGAAGAATTATAGTACAAAGATATTTTCAATGATCCGTTCACATTCGATTTCCATCAAGCTTGAAAAATGAGTTTGAGCTTATCATTCAAATATTGTTGAATGTTTACAAGAAAATATTAAGAGAAAATATTCTTTGTATGTAAACATTAGTTTGAAATGGCAAAATTCTTTTTTCATATATCATATTCTTATTTAATTCTCTACCAATTATCATAAAACGATTATAATTATGATATATATATATATATATTATTATATATCATTCATATATATATATATATATATATATATATATATATATATATATGAATGATATATAATAACATATGAAGTATTAAATAATATTAGATAATTCTATATTATAGTTAAAATGTAAAAATTATGATATATTATAATATATACAAAAATTAATTTTTGTTTATTATTTAATAAAATCTAATAAATTTGTGTTTTACATCATTGAAATAAAATTTGTATATTATGTATAGGTGCAATGTCCGAGTTAATCATATCGAATATAAATATATATACTTATATATTTTTAAATATATTATAACAAAAATGGTACAAAATACAACAAGCGTTTTGGCAATATGATCATCATTAAATCGACGACAATACACCAACAACAAGTTTTTTATGCAAGTATGTATCTATATAACATAAGTTAACATCATTTCCATATAATAATTATCTACTAATTAGATTATTTTATCGTTCTGCGATCTTACATGATAACGGCAGTAAAAGATTGACTTAAGATCGACAATAATTTATCGCATTTGAACAATCGACTGATCTTTTTGTGCGTCTTCGTTTTCTACTGTTGCAAATGAAGGTAGTTCTGCTTTAGTAGCTAATTGTAAAGCATAGAACCATCTGAAAATTTGATTTGAATTTTATGAGTTTAATAATGTGTAACGTAATATAAATGTATACATATATACGCGCATGTACGAGAAACATATGAAACTTACTTTTGTTTGTCTTCATCCGATAACGCTTGTAAATAGTAACTTTTCCTAGAATGATGCATTTTAAGAGCTCTAGGTCTATCCTTGAAACTTAAAGGATCTTCGTCGGATAATTTAATACCTTCCGTAACAATAAAACCGGGCATAGGAGTTGCTGTCAAAGCCATATTTTCAGATTCAGATTTAAATGTATACAAAACAAAATCGGCGTGTAATGCAAACCATCGTCGCGTCCAAGGTTTACTCGCTTGAGTTTTTAACATAAGATATCCAGATATAACGGAAGATGCGCTTGCTGAAACTTGTAATAAACTTGGTACCGGTCCAGATGTAGACGTCGAAGAAGGTGATTTAACAAGCGGTTGCGTTAAAGCGGTATAACATAAGCGGCAAACTCTCGTATTCTTATTATCTTCGAACAATAACTTTTGATTTGAACATTTACCGCAAACAATCTATATAGCAAATAAAATATTATACATTAAATGATGATGATAATAATGATAATAATAATAATAATAATAAAAAGAACGATAAATATATTTCCTTATAAGTTTATCATTGATAACATTTTTTTTTTCATTTCAACTAATTATGATATATATCATTGAGAAAAATTACTCACTATTCCGCAAGCTCTGCAATTATGTTTTCGTTTCATCACAGAAAAAATCACCTCGCATATCATACACTTAGATATATCGTCACTCTTTAAGACAAGTGTCTTAACATCACCAGTTTTTAAACTTGCTTTCCTTTTCATCATTTCTTGCATAGTATCGAACAGGGCATTAAGCCATGCTGCTTTTTCTTCGGCTGCATGTGTATATAATTCGACGCTTTTATCTTCGTCTCTTATATAAAATGTATTTGCTGTTTCCAAATTATCACCTTCGATTATTTGCAAATTTTCGATTAGAAATTTAGCTCTCAATCGATATAATGGCCCAGGTATTAATCTTATTGAACAAAGTAATAATAAATCGCTAAACTGAAAAACGGAAAAAAAAGAATCATTATTTCCATCATTTAACTAAGCGTAATATTAATTATAAATGGATATCATCGTTACACGTATCAATAAAAATTTATATATAAATAAATTTTTCATGTGTACACGATATATTTAAATTGTGTATATATTAAGTACAATATTATTTTGTACGTACCAGAAACAATTGTCTTTCTTGATGATCACCGCTCCTTGCTGAAATTTTAACGATACGACCCTCTTTTATAAGCTCCCTCGTAGCACTGACTAGATCCGTTGTATCGTATATACTCTCTTGTATTTCAAGAAGTTTTTTGAACTTGTCAATCTTCTTCATTGCATCATTCGTGTGATTAGCAGCAGTAGACACTAATTCCAATGCCTCTACGAGAAAGAAAGCCATGTCTGTTCGTTTGATTTTACGATTATAATCGTCGCCATCTACGGACGTCTATTTAAACGTGCCCCGTTCAATAGACGTTTAAATAGAAGCAAGTCCTTGCTAGATGCGCATTATTTTATGCGGAAGTAACTCATCGAATCGAATGGAACTCGAAAGATCCTTACTTTTAGTATCCTTGTAATCAGCATTTTCTTCTGTGAGGTTTCTCAAATAATCTTTCAGAAGAAGCTCGTATCTTGGTAATCTTTGTATAGGGCTCAACATGTGATGAGGCAATGATAATTTGGCACACTCATCCAATTTTTGAATCTCATCGATAATCGCAGCAAATCTGGTGACTTTAGTTTGAAGAGACTGTATCAAATTCATGGCATAATCAAAGTTTTTTACATATTCTGTGTACATTTTAAGAAAAGGCGCAAAATTCTTCATTATGTCTCCGATTCTAGGATTTGAATCCCAATTTTGCATTCTCTCTTGAAGTTGAGGTAACAAGAAATCATTGTGAAATTTATATATCGATTTGATATTAGAGAACATGTGTTGAACAGTCTCTGGAGGAAACATAGGATGTGCTCTATTCTCTTGATCGATTTTGAATTGGAATACTTGATCGATCAATCGTAAAACGTTAACATAATTTTTTTCAGTAATCAACAATTCTTCAGCAACTCGACGTGCATTTTTCCTTTTGGAATCCAAATAATTTGTATTATCAACCGATTTTAATTCTAGAATGGAGTCATCAGTATTATGACTCACGACTATCGCGGAATCTGTTTCCGATGATTTTGCTCCTTCCGATTCCTCTTCACTTTCGGATTCGCTTATCGCAAATGATTCCACTGCATATCGATGAGAATTTCTATCCGTAGTTAAATATCTACATAAAGAGAGATTTTTTAAAAAATATTTTCGTGAAATAAATTACAATCATTCCTAATTGATTAACATACCTACTATTCCTATATTCCAAAACATTGCGCGATATTCGTACGAATGGAACTTCCATCGAATTCTCTTCTCCTTCTTGAGTATCACCTTGATCCATTGAATTTTCAGTCGACATTACAAACGATCGAAATCGTGGAAAACCTCCAAAGGAAGCAATTTTTCGAAATGAATGTCCATCATAATTTTCCTGCCTCTCACTTTCCGCTATTATATCAGAATGGTTGAAATCTTTATCCTGGCATTCTTTTAACTCATTTAGATCAGCTTTTCTATCCATTACTTCGTCAGGTTCTAATTCAGTATAAAAGGTACTGTTTGATGTTTGTGTCCTTGATACAAACATTTTGAGTGGTCCGTTAAAATTCCTTTTATCTTTAAATTTTAAAATCGGCCTTGTTGTCCAAAGTGAAACATCTATCGATCGGTTCTGTTGCATTCTAAGCCTAAATTCATTAATTAAATAATTAACAATCATAATTTAAATTAATACAAGAAAACACATTATAAAATTACAAAATTATAAATACAATATAAAAAATTTTCTATTGTTTATTATTAATTACCTTTTCGCAATATAATCATTTTATTCAATAAATACATTGGACGCTGAATTAGTGGAATCCAGCGTCGATCAACAACCACATATTATACGTTCGTTAAACATGAGCGTATATGTATATTATTCCATGTTGATATGAATCAACGAATCTACCTGTATCGAATTTTCTCATTTTGTACGAAGCCAAAATAATGAAATTTTTCAGTGAAAAATCTCAGATAGTAGCTCGATGCAAACTAATTTTTGCATTAATTTATTAATAATGTACTATTCTTACATGCAACTATTATTATATTTTATATAGATATTCTTCAACAAAATTTCCTTACAACTTTGTATATAGATAAAAGACAGATTTTAATATTTTATCTATAACTCTTAATAATAATTAACAGATAAAAATGAACAAAATTAATAATTTTGATCTTTAATATTGGTTCAGTTTTTTGACCTGTTTATAATTAATAATATGGGTTAAGAAAACACACATAGACATTTCAGCCAGTACTTGGTTACACCTTAGAATGACATATGTGCCATCTACACGAATATATTCACATGCATATTCATGTATGCATATTCATGCGTAATGTACTTAAATGTAGATTAATCTCATATATTTTTATATGTAATTCTCTTAATTATATATTCATACAGTAAATATACTTATAAAATTCGTAAATTTAGCAATATACTTTCGTAAGAAGTAAAAAATGAATAACGTTTATATAATCTTTTTATACGAATACACAGTTACAATAGAAATATCCAATAGAGAGTAAGATTAAGCAAGTAATGGAGGATCGTTCAAAAACGAGTCGTTGCGCGGTTAAAGAATGTATATTCTCTATCTAGTATTGTTTCTTAAAATGATATGTTGATGAAAGATGCCGAAATTGTGATGAACAGACCGAATATAAGAGCTGAAAATTCCCCCCAAGCTCAAACTATGTAATTGCGTTAAAATCTTAGAAACATATAACTATAATTTGCGGAAGGTTATCGATTACGTCTCTTGGTTTAACACGATGTAGCCTCGAAGAAAAAGTATATGATCGTTGAAACCGCATATCTATCGGTGCGTAAAATTGTTAGGTTAATATAATGTATTAAATATTATCTTTATCTTGTTTAACATGTACTACCCATCAAGGGGTTTCGCGGGTATACGAGTTTATGGGTAATATTTCCCAAGATTCTTTGGTATCAAATTGCGAGGCTGCGCGAAACACCGAAAGTTGAATTTGCTATACGAGGAAGAAAGATAAAGAAAATAGGAGAGAGAAACAAAAGACGTTCGAATTTTATTCGATGTTACTTTATCATACATTATCGTAAATAATTGAAATTTTGTTTTATAATTTATATCTTTTTCGATTAACAAATGGCACATTGCTCGTATATGAATCTTATGTACCTTTCATTTCGCCACGATCATGGTGATCGCGATTGTCATCATTATAACCGCCTTTGTAAATATAATAATTAATATCGATTCTAAATATCGTTGATGACTATATATAATTATTGGTACAGAAAATGTTATTGATATAATGCTTTGCGCGTTATTTGTGTTAAAATCGTTACGCGGATATTCAATATAATCAATTGGTGGATGTTCCTGATTGCACGTGATATCTCTTCTAAATGTTTATACCTCGAAAAATTCGTGCAAGTATTCATTTTCGTCGGTAAAGATAACTTGGTACAATACACGCGAATCTTCAATGCATCGCAAGCAAGTTGCTGATGACCCCTGTTTTGAGACAGATGCTTACCTGCGGACACGAAACTAAGACACAAAATAATGACGTGGATCATCGGCGATCATCGCGAAACGTTGTTTGTTCGCAGCTCTGGATTTATAGAGAAATATGTCGACACAAGGCGCAGAACTTTCAAATCGTTTCGTGACTCGAGATGTGGAAATTATGTCGGATGAGACACAGGTAAATACCATTTTATTTTATTCAACGATTCGTTCAATTGAAACGGTATAATTTATTTTATTTCACAAGTTTATCTTTTGTCATTAATCATTTTATTTTGCAGAATAATCGTATGGATATATTGGAATGTCTATCCGTTTTAATTAATGAGAATAACTCTGCGAATGATCAAACAGAAGGATTAACATTGGATGAACATCTACTAAGCGATGGCACAACATTGACAGCAGTAACATTACCCGATGGAACGCAAGCATTCGTTGCCAATAATTTCAACGATAATGGTTAGAAATTAATAATTCAACGCAAAAGGACCCTAAAAAACTTAGTTATTCGTATCAATAACAAAACATTTAAATATATAGAATAATATTTAAATGTTTTCAGTATGTAGAGTTAGTCAAGTATTATAACTATTTATTTATAATTTCTGCAAATTTTTTATCTGTACTATTCTACGTTCGATTTAGATATGGATTTAAAAAGGCAAACAACATTAGAATTGGAGAACGGAGATACTATATTGCTTCGCAATGTAGCAGAACTTACCGAAGGTAAACCACTTCAATTGGAATTGGAACCAGCAACTTTAGTTCAAGCTCATCAAACTACCATAGAGAACGTTGAAAACTATCCACGTGTGGAATTTATCGATGGTAATGCTTATATGGTAGCTGGTCACATCGATGTTAGTAATGATTTGTGGGAAATCGAAGATGGTAAATTGAAGAAAAAGGATTCGAAAATTTTATTAAACAAATTATCCACATCGAGGATAAGACATCCTTGTCCAAGAGAGGGTTGTTCAAAAGTTTACAGTACGCCTCACCATCTCAAGGTAAAAATCGTTTCTGATACCAATTACAAATTGTAATGTAAATCAATTCAGATCCATTCACAATTAGCATTTCCTGTTCAATGTTATTTACATCGATAGATGTAAGTGGAAAATATTTTTAATGATATGAATTTCATTAACATAAGCATATTTGGAAACTTAAATAATAACAATATATATATATGAATATATATGAATCTGTTTGATTCTTATAGATTAAGATTTTTAAAGATTTAATTACGGTTAGTTAAAAATTATGATATTATGACAATATTTTGTTTTCTTATAATAATATCTAAAATAATGTCATAAAACCAGGTTCACGAACGATCTCATACCGGTCAACGACCATACAGATGCACGCATCCAAAATGTAAGAAGAGTTTCTCAACAGGATATAGTTTAAAAGCTCATTTACGCACGCATACAGGGGAAAAACCTTACAAATGTCCAAATGAAACATGCGATAAAAGTTTCAAAACATCCGGAGATTTATTAAAACATGTACGAACACATACCGGAGAACGTCCTTTCTTATGTCCGTTCAATGGTTGCGGTCGTTCTTTTACTACGAGCAATATTCGGAAAGTAAGAGAAAATTTTAAAATGATATAATGTTGTCAAGGAAAAATAAATAAACAAATAAATAAAATAAATAAACAAATAAATAAAATAACAGTTAATAGAAGAAATTATATTCTGTATGTATGTATGCCAGGTTCACGTGAGAACGCACACCGGCGAACGTCCATATAAATGTACACAACCTAAATGTGGCAAAGCATTCGCGAGCGCAACAAATTATAAAAATCATATACGAATTCATTCAGGTGAAAAACCATATGTATGCTCTATTGAAAATTGTGGAAGAAGATTTACAGAATATTCTAGTCTTTATAAGCATCATCTCGTTAGTAATTTTATCATTATTTGCAATTGCCGATGACGATTGATTTTAACTTTTCAATTTTATTTTTTTTCTTTTTAGGTTCATACGCAACAACGTCCGTTCGAATGTAAAGTTTGTTTTAGGAGATACAGACAAAGTAGTACTCTCGTAATGCACAAAAGAACTGCTCACGCGTTAATAGACAACGATGATAACGTTGATGTTCTTTGTAAAAATTCTATTCAAGAATCATCTAGTCGAAACAAAGATAAACAAAAAAGAAATATTACACGAGACAATGGTAATTCATCGTTAAAGGTAAGACATTTTGTATTTCGAATACATTTTAAGAACAATTTTCAAAAAAATGTTCCTTTTTTCCGTATATAACCGAAGATTACAGAGAAAGATGGGCAAATACAGATTTCTAAAGCAATCGACGATTTGAACGATAATGAAACGCAGATTTTATTAGTCGGTGATCCTTCGCATATCGCGGCGCTACAGGTTTGTTATCTTTATATATTTATTGTATATATCTTTATTTTTTTCCTCTTTACTTTATTTCAATTTGTTTTACCTCGTTAAATCCGATAGCAATATATCTGATAATATTTATTATATCTTATGTATTTACAGAAGATCGAACTAAATGGTGAATTCGACGAGCATGGTATCGATACTTCTTTCGAAGAATTAAATATAAAAATCGAAGATATAGAACTTGGATGGCATTGATTACTTCAAAATGAAGTATATTCAATGAATATTAATTGAAAACATAAATCATCTATTATATTCTTTTGTCTATTTTGACAATTTTGTCCGTTCTTTTTTTTTTTTTTTTTTTTATATATATTATATACATATTGTAATTCACTATCAATTTTCAACATCGAGAAGTAAAGATAACTTAGGCTTATTAAATTATTGGGAATGGTCATTGATGAAGCGTTTCGTTTATCGATGTAAAAAAAAAAAGTTTTATTCATTCGTTATTTAATAAAAAAATGTATCGTCGCGAAAATACATCTGATCATTATATATATATATATATATATATATATATATATATATATATATATATATAAATAAATAAATAAACAGGATTTTTAATCGTTTAATAATGGTTGCGATAGCAGAAAAGCTATCAAAAATTTCCTTTTTCATATTATTTCTATTTCTTTTATTTCTATCTATCGATTCTCTACTCACGTTTCTCTTATTGCAATACGTTTTTCAACTTATTGCAAGATTAATTATTTATATGTACGATGCATATTAATTTTTTTATCTCCTTTTATTTCTTCCGCATAAAATGTTATATATTTCGAACGACGAATATATAAAATTATAGAAATGTTATCTATATATAATAAATATATTACGATAATATATTACATTACATATAGAAAATACAAAAATATTTTGATTTTCTTTTTTTCTATATTTTTGAAATATGATTAATCTCGTTGAATTTTCTATAATATCACTAACATTTGATATGACATCATAAATACATATGCATTGTATACGTATAATATAAAAAACTTGCGATAAAATTGAACAAGAATTTGATCGTATATTTCGTTAAAGAACGAAACTTTGCGAGATGTGTAAATTATTTTCAAGCAGTTATGTACCGCGTTGACCGCGTACAGAGAAGAACATCAATTGTTATTAGCACGAATTTACTAACCAAATAACTATATTAACGTGTCCAGGTATGAAGTTCGAAGAGAGATCATTTTTCTACCAGTTACATACGAACATTGAATCGGAATTTAAGTCAAGACGCGATATTGCGAATCGCGTAATAGATTCAATCTTCTCTCTCTTTTTCTCACTCTCTCCCTCTCTTTCTTTTTCTTCTCTCTCTCTCTCTCTCTCTCTCTCTCATCCTTTTTGCCATCCCACTATATCACTGTTCCATTTTTTATCTTTTTCATTTATTTAATCTTAATATTTCTTGCTTGTTTCTTCCGTATATTCTTTCGACGTGCTTTCAGTAATTTTGTTCTAGTTTTTCTTAAACAACTTTAATTTCGTTTTAGAATTTATTGCGATAAGATAAAAGAATGATTTTTTTTAACTGATTTTACGAATCTAATTTTTTTCTTCTTTACATAAAGTTGTGGACCTTGGCGTTTAACATTCTTACGACATACGTTTGAGCAAGGGATCGTTTAAAGTCGTTTACTTCCGAAAGTAGTTCGAGCACGTGACTGATTGATCAACGAAGTGATCATTCTTCTGTCTTTCGTTCTTTCATTTAAAGAAAAATTTTAGAATGTGCGTAGTTATTCGACCAAGTTGCGTTATAACGGGTAAAACATATGAATATCGGTGGTTTGTTGAAAAAATGATTTTATCATTATTGTTCGATAAGTGTTAACTATTAAATCACGAGGGGATGGATCGTTTAATTTCTTTTTACCGTTATAAGGTAATAATTAATTTATTTGATAAAAATATAAAATATTTTTATTCACAGATATTAATTAGATAAAGCGTAATCTAACTTATATTAATTTTTACGTTCGTATCTATCGGCAAAATGATAAAAAAGTACTAGCAAATTGCGTAAAAACTAGAAAGTCGAAAAATCATCGAAGAAGAAATACTTTTTGCAGGTATATATATATATATATATACATATACGTATAATCTTGAAATTGCGATTAAATTTTATATGATTTAAAAAGATGAAAGAGGTGAAGGAGAAGGGGGGAAGGATAAACTAATGTGTAATATTTGAATGTTGTTCAAAATTTTTTTATGTTTCTTATTTGTAAAGATTGCAAACTTTTAATTGCGATAAGCAGCGATAAATAATTTCCAATGAATATTAAAGCTAAAACGAATAGCGTGTATAATTTTCATTTTGGAAATTATAAATTATTTTATATTATAATTACATTAAAATTCGATTAAAAAATCGAAGTTTGTAGCAAAAAATATACATCCGTACAAGGATATCAATAGATAATAAGAGTGCATAGAATAATGGAAATTTCAAAAACAGAGAGTTAATTAGAAGTGCAAACTATGAGGGAAAAGGCAAGGGATGAACGAGGATATATCGGGAGACGTTTTTAACGTAGCAGTTATCAGTATTAAAACGTGTTTGTACTCTTGAGATCGCAACTGTCGTGATACATTATACATATTTTACTTCATCAAGGTGCGTATTTTTATTATATTAGAAATCAAAGTAAGATGATCGTGTTTCTTCATTTCAATTGCGATTAAAATTATATCGTTATCGAACATAATTATATCGTTTAATTTTTGATAGTTTATTATTATCGAAAATATTTCGTTCTCGTTTCTACACGTTAATCGATGTTTACTCGATATCTGGTTTAGCGTTGTTTCAATATATAACAAAGATAAGTTCATGCATTCTTATATACAAACGATGAAATTTATTTAAAATAATATCAGATATATTAACATCTGGCATCTATTTCTCACAAATTTTCTCACGCGAATGAATAATTGAAAATTTAAAAAAAAAAAATTTCCTTTAATTCTATCTTCTACTTTTTTCTTCTTTTTACGTGTTGAGGAAATATATATTCAAATATAGATGTTACAGGCCAGTAAATATTACGCGTAAAAATGAAAAAAAAAAAAAAAAAAAAAGAGGAATAGAATACCAGGAAGTAAATAACAAACCATGTTGGAAACGTAATAAGTAGAAAAAATATATGTATTCTTTGCGCGATAAATCATGCGTTTGATCGATTTTTTCCATCGATCTTTCAACTAGCGCGATATATATTACGTTATACAAAGTACATTGTGGAAGTTACGTAAAGAGTATCGTCAAAGGGAACATTTTTGTCGCCAACTACGCGGTAACTGTGAAAATTGTAGTCACACGGTAAACGTCCCTAAGTCCAATTGCAATCATCGATCAGTATTTTCAAACAATGCGTTACATTCAAGAAAATATTTGGTTTAACGACTACCACTTTGGATAGTTTAAGTTACTTTGTTTCGAATCTTTTGTTTCGTTAGAATCATCATTCTTGCGACTGGTAAGAATTTAAATTCGTTCACGACTTCTTTTCTTCTTCTTCTTCTTCTTCTTCTTCTCATTCTTATTCCGAATTCGAAGAATATTCGTCTTATTGAACGGAAGAAATCTTTCGTACAACTGGAGTTTTTTTTTCTTTTACGTATCAACGCGACGCTACATTTCTTATTCTATAAATTCGTTTTTTGCGTTTCGATTTTTGCCTTTCGTAAATATTTAGTAATAAGAAAGAAGCGTCGTAGAAGTGGATGTTGATTTTGAAATAAATTGTGAAAATTTCGATATTTCAGAGAAGCAGGTAAATCTTTTATATTTTCGACGGAACGGCTATACGAGTATATTCTAATAATTACATCATTTGATATTCTTGTTCCAGGATATTCCGTGACTCGAAGGAAGAGAAGAAATTTGAAAGAAAAATGAAAAAATAATCGCATTACCTATCGATAAAATGGTTAGTTGTTGCCACTTAAAATCGTATCGGATATCTAACAGAGTCGTCATCGAGGGAGAAGAAGGTGACTTTTGAAGGTCGCGAAATCAGAGTCTAAAGAGTTATCACGCGATAATGTCGTAGTCTGCTTGACCGTCCATAATCTGTTTTTAGTGCAGTGGTAGTAAGAATCGCGACGACAATCCGCGAATCGGTCGCTCTATTGTATCATTATTATAAGAATTTTTCTTTCAAACAGCAGCATCATAATTTTCCAATTATCAAATAATAGAGACAATGTTTGAAACGGAAAGAAGAAATTTATGAAACTGGAACGAAAATTTGCATCGTTATTTTTATTAGAGATTTTTCGTTGTTGTTCCTGACACTCATTCTTATCCCATTTCAAACACGATCAGTTAAAGAATGTCGAAGAAGCAATGGTTGGTCCTGTTGATGCTGTTCTTGACATACTTGTTACTAGGTGCTTCCATTTTCTACCATATCGAGAGCCGCTTAGAGATCGACCGTATTGAAAAAGACAAACATGAACGCATCAAAATTAACGGTGAGCATAATGGAGCGTGTAATTAAACAAACAACACCCATAGTTTGAAATTTGTAAAATGCAGCCCAAAAAAATGTTCGATTCGATATATGTACGCATGTATTCGATACATATATAGCGATCTACGGACAAATCACCATTCAAATATAGTAAAATCGATGCGAATATCAATAAATACATATAATCTATGATCTATTATAACTCTTTCACCTATTGTTTATTTAAATAAGTTTAAAAAAAAACTCGTATTTCTCTCTCTCTCTCTCTCTCTCTCTCTCTCTCTCTCTCTCTCTCTACAATGAGCAATCGTGATAGAGAATAAATTCATTGAATCGGTTATTTCGAAGTTACGAAACGAATTGTATGCGAAATTATGTGGACCAACCACTCCTTGTTAAATTGTTCAGCAAATTTGTCGATTCCTCTCATAAACATCGATTACTTCGTAAACGTTTCTAAACTATTATTTCGATATTATCACAAAATCAATTATTTCTGCACTTCATCAACTCGGTAAACGCTGATAAATGGATATTAATAGTATTTGAAATTGATAGTATTTTTTAATTAAGGTACTATAATCACGATACATATATGTACACACATATACGACGGTTGAATAGATTTTTACTTCCGTTGTAAAGAAAGGATGACAACGATCAAAGTAAAATCTTTGATCGAACGTATAAATACGATATATATTTTCACGTTATCGAATGTTATCGGAAATACATGTTCTATCGAATTGAAATATCGAAAGAAATCTACACGAAATACTATACGTTTGAATCGAATTTAAAGAATTAATCAAGAACTTTACCTTCGCGCCAACTTTTTATCCGATATATTCTTTTGAACTGTATCGACGTGACTTGTTTCCACGGTGCGACTAGTTCGAAGCGAACGGAGACCATAAACGATAAACGAATAAACCGAAACGATAAGATAACATTTTCCCGGGAACAATATATAGTTTGAATTTGAACGAAGAGTATTATGCAGACTTCCGAAAGAGCTCGTTGTCGAACGAGCAAAGTTTCAATCTTATATATACACATATATGTACATTCGAAAAATTGGATTCGTCTTTTAAGTACGAATCGTGATTCGAAAACAAAATTCATTATACAAAATTATAACAAAATTCTCAATTTTTAACCGCGTTACAAATTATCTTAATTAATTTTCATATCATCTCGACGTTGTTTTTTTCAGCTTTGCTTCACACGCATTATGTACCGAATCTTAATCACGATCACGATGAAATTCTCGAGAACTTGACACGATACTGCGGAAAATCAGTTTACAATTATACCGAAGGCGATTATCCCCTTAAATGGGATTTTTATAATAGTTTTTATTTCGCTTATACCGTCGTCAGCACAATAGGTACGTACGTACTAATAAATTTTCAAAATATCGGTTAATCGTATCTAATTATAATTACGATTTAATACGATTTATGATTTATATCACGAATGAAATGTAACAAAAATTTTATAATTCTCATTGTTTAATCGTGTATCGAATATACACGATGTAATATATATAGGTTACGGGAATTTGGCTCCAACGAACAGGCTCAGTCGCATCCTGATGATATTTTATGGTCTGATAGGCATACCTATGAATGGAATTTTGTTGACACAATTGGGAGAATTTTTTGGCCGTGTATTCGTTAAAGCTCATCAAAAGTATAAATCTTATAAGCATGGCCGTGACAATTATTATCCTAGAAAATTAACAACGTTCGAAACGGGAAAAGCTGGATTGGCTGCACAAATATTTGCTCACTTGTTGCCAGGTTTCGTTATGTTCATCTTTTTCCCAGCATTTCTTTTCTCTCATTACGAGGGTTGGAGTTACGAAGAAGCTGTTTATTACGCTTTCGTCACGTTGACCACCATTGGTTTTGGAGATTACGTGGCAGGTGAGAAAACATTTTTTTATCTTATATAATCCATCAGAAGGAGAGAGAGAGAGAGAGAGAGAGAGAGAGAGAGAGAGAGAGAGAGAGAGAGAGAGAGAGAGAGAGAGAGAGATATGATCATTTTTTATCATTATTTGAATATACATATATTCGATAGGACAGGACAATAGCAAGGGTAGCGGGTTTTTCTTTATATTATACAAGATCTTTCTAATTTGTTGGATTTCCTTTGGACTGGGATATACTGTCATGATCATGACATTTATCACGCGAGGTATGCGAAGTAAGAAGATTACTAGAATAGAGCGTAAATTAGCTATCAATTTGAAACATACGCAAAGTAAAATATGGAATGAATTCAATAAGGAAATAAACTATTTACGCCGTGTTTTCAATGAGTTGCAGTTATCTAAAGTTAAGGTAAAACAAATTCTCCTATTCTTTATCTTGCTTTTCGATTCGTTCCGATGCATCCTTATTGTACGCGTATGTACGTATAAATGCAATTTATCAATTTAATATTTAATAATCGGTTTTTTCAATAATCGGCTTTCAGAGAATATACGTTGACGAATGCAATTACGAGATTCCACCGTCTAAATTTTGCCGTAGTAACAGTTTTCCCGATCTTCGAGATTTGTTGTATGCCTCAAAAGAGAAAGATGAGACGTATCAGAGACCTCGACGACGCGCCAATAGCGAAATGGTTCCAACGGTAAGTTAGTCGATTCGGCTGTGATACGATATCATCATATTGAAATCATCATTTTGAAGCTAAGATATATCTCGAATATAAAATTTTAATTACGAATATTTATTAGTTTTCGAGATATCGATGAAAATTTTTCTCGTTATTATACGTATACATACCGTGATTATGTGCGCGTCAATATACGATCGCCGTTTATCTATTATTTTGACAAATACATTGTGGTGACTGGTTAAACCGAGATTAATATCTCAATTTTATCATCGTAACTTTGATTATCGTAATTTCAATCATCCAATAATTGTTTTACATTTTATTTTTACATTCCACAAATTCCAATTGTTTCACGGATCGACACGGATTTTGAATGCAAAATTTAGTTTATAGATAGATAAGCGGTGATCGTATATCCATTCGTGTCACGTGTAAGATAATATTCAATATAAATACAATAGCGAAAGATTTTTATCAACATTATCGAAATTTTTTTATATTTGGATTCTTCTTTTCAAAATTTCAGTATTTTATTAGCCAATTCTTATCATCTTATTTTCTTTACTCGTTCCTTTCTTGTTCAATTTTAAATAAATAAGCGATCTCATATATATATATATATATATATATATATATATATATAATATTTTTTTTCGATCATCGATAGGAAAATCAAGTAACGCGCGTCGTTTCTGAAACCGATCTTCAAAGAATCGATAAAACAGCAACATTCGCAACTCATGCAATGGTTCAACCAGCAGAATTGTTGGCAAGATTGGTGAATATTCTTGGTTATATACCGCCAGCTACCGAAGATATGGGAGCCGATGGTTCAAATCAGACAACTTATATTGGCCAGGAACAAGTTGGATATCACAATGACAAACTTGAAGAGAATAAAGAGATTTTGGAAAGAGAATCGAATCACGCGTCCAATTCTAGGATCTGGACAATCGGGCATGAAAAGATACCGCGATTCGTAAGACCTCGTTCGAGAGCGGCCAGTGAAATTAGAATACAGGAAACGAAAAACGAGGATCGAAACATCGAACGAACTTGGTCCGGACCAACAGCGGCTAGAAAGATTCAGGAATTGATGAAATCCCGTGTAAACGAATCATCGGGCAAAGAACGTGACGTTAAAGATACCAAATTTTCTAAACTTCGGAATTTTGCATTAACAAAAAACGTTCCTAAGGCATTGATCTCGTCCGGCCCTTGGAAAAATCGTTTCTCGATAAGTTCGGAAAAAAAAATCTCCGAATTCGATCGCAATATTAACGGTAAAGACTTGGCAGGACAAGCATCTTTGTCGATCGACGATAGACGAGAATCGATCCCGACCAATTTAAATCCACGAAGATATTATTACACGCATACCGGTGCGGCTAACAATTTTAATAACAATGTTAATAATAATTTACTCGAAGAGACCAGTTTGGCCGATTTTTTGAGAGCTCTTACCGTTCTTCACGCTAGCGTTGCTACCAACAACGGTAATTGGACCTCTGCTACGAACGAAGATCAAATTCGTCGTGATCAACCTCGAAGAAAATTAGGCACTGCTTCTTTAACACCGCCAAAACTTCCTAGCTTGTTTACCTTATTTTCACCATCTCCACCCGTATCAACCACTCAAAGTAATCAAAATACTATTACGCAAGAATCTAATATAAACTGGAACGAAGATAAACTACCTTGGTTTCAAACAACAAGACGAGAATCGAGAAGAGGTAGTTTAGCGTTTGCTCATCCTACTATGGCTGCCAAATCGAGACGATTTTCTTTGAGACCTGTAGCAACACCTATCAGTCCACCGACGCCTCCAAAAAATGACTCGCCATTCTTATCGGTCAGTTCATTTCGAGAGAAAAAAAAAAAATTTATCGTTTTTTTTTTTTTAAAAATAATCTTTTATTTTGTTTTTTTTGTTTTTTATTTTCAGAAAACTAAGTCAACGTTTTTGTTCGAATCCCCTAAAGAACCTCTTATTCTAACAGAGAGAACACCAGGTTTTTCAACACCGATAAAATCAACCTCGAGCGATCGTCGTTTCTCGTTACGACCAACTCAAAATCCGAATGTTAATTTAAAAGGAGGTAACACTTCTAACGTTTCTACGCAAAAAGTTGCACCTCGTTGGAAAGCTGGTATATTGCAACGACAAATTGGTCAAATGAATCTTAGACGTCGAGCTAGAGCGTTCAGTTTGAGCGACGTTCATATCGAAGATCACGGAGAAAGAACCGAACCTTTTCATTTGTCATCCAATATTATTTATAAAAAAAATAATCACGATACAATTTGTAAAAATTCTAAAACCGATGAATTTGTACCATCGATCGAAAATTCGGGTCAGCTTACATCTTTGGTTTCCAATTCGGAACGATATTCACCACTTTCACAAGAAATTATTTCTACGAATTCTGTTCGTCTCGAGGAAAAGAATGTACGAATCATCGATCCACTTCAATCACATTCGATCGTACACACAATTCCTATCGAGAATGTCGATGATCGTTCGAACGAATGTATATCTAATTCTCGTTTAAGCGATCGAATAGAATCAACTTTATGCAACGATTCTCGAATAAGTACAAAAGAACGAGTATCATCGAATGATTCTTTCACTGATAATTCTATTTCTGAATATAATTTATTCGCTAATGTCGGAGCAGAATCACAAGAACCATTGATGGAAGTAAAAATAGAAGATCCCAGTACAAATATCATTTCTGATCCGTTTAAAATAGTTACATCCGATATTTCTTCGCATCATTCGTTAGATTCTCTTGCAGAGTTCAAAACCGAGAAGCATAAATCACACTTGCCTATCGATAAATCGTGACACATAGTTTTCGTTCATAAAACGCATTTATTAATCGGACGATAATCGGAACAATCGCAAATCGTATTCATTTTCGATATAATTAATTCTGGGATTCTCTTTCATCATTTTTTCGAGTGAAAAAAATAATAAATTTCGAACAGCACACGAGATACATCACAGAGATACGACAATACGAAGTACTTACTTACGTTGTATAAAAATTTAATCGCCCGTGACCATTCCCGGCATGTCACTTTCATAAAAATAAATAATAATATATATAAATTAATATAACTTTAAGAATTTAAAGAATTTAAAAATAAGTTGGATTCGAAGAAAAAAAATATATATAAAATAGGTAGATCGATTACTCTTTCTTTGCTATATCATCGATATACTAAAATTTTACGAGAAACGTTTTCTTTTTCGCTTTTGTTTTTTGTTTCACCTCTTCACTTCAAACCACTCGAAACGAAACAATCAAAAACGAAAATAAATTTTAAATTATCACGAAACATTGTTTTTGCGCGGAAGAATATTTGAAAGCTAGATATATAGTAATTGTTAATGATCATTGAAATAATACGAATTCGAACGCTCATACAAATACAATAAATTATGTATTATTATTACTTAGTTTACACAGAAGCTTTCCACACTTTTTTTGTTTTTTCTTTTATTATTTCGTACGTTGAACTTGAAACGAAGATATCGTGCAATATCGTTAAAAAAATGTGTGATTCTATATTTTACAAAAAATCAAACAATTGTCGATGGTATTATATCATTTAATTACTATATAAATTAAGAAACTTGTTCGAAAATAAGTCGTAATATATTTTCTATAATCTTTTCCTTATTTCATCGATTAAATGTGCACGCGGAATCGAAATTTCTACACGAGACACAACATCTCTTAACGTAACCTCTCCTTTCGCCAATTCTCCTTCACCAATTATTATAGCCAACGGTATACCACTTTCTTCACAGTGATGTAATTGCGCGAGCAATTTTACGTTTCTTTTGTAAGAATGTTCGGCTTTCACTCCAGCATCCCAAAGGATTGTCAAGATTTTCATTCTTTCTTCGTACAAATTTTTTTGTGCAGTTGCTACAAATACTTCAACTTCGTTGGTTCGCGTTTTCACGCTTTCATGATTTAATTTCGTTTCTAGAACGTTGAAAATACGTTCGACGCCCAATGACAAACCGACACAAGGAATCGATTTCTTTTTATCGAACATTCCTACCAAATTATCATAACGGCCACCGCCCGCGACGCTACCAACGCCAACTTCATCGCCTGGAAAAAGAAAAAAATTTTTAAAGGAATCATAAATAACATTCATCGATTTAACAAAATTCGTTCGATTCAAACGAAAATCTTACTGAAAACTTACCAGTCAATATCGCTTCGAAAATTACACCAGTGTAATAATCGAGTCCTCTGGCAAGACTAAGATCAAAAATTATTTTATCCGTCACTTGGAATATTTTGCAATACTTGAACAACAATTCAATGGATTCAAGACCATTTACCGCAGATTCGTGTTTCATTAATTCATTATCTTTTTTTAATTCGTATATCAATTCCATTCCACCAGATTGCGACACATAAGTGCCAATCTTATCAGCGCTCGATTCACTCAAACCTTTCTCTTCAACGATCTCACGTTTCACTTCCGACCACGAATTCTTATCCAATTTATCGATAGACGAGCACACAGCATGAAATTTATCATTTGGAACGCCACAAGTAGCAAATATACCATCCAATAACGATCTATGATTCAATTTGATCGTGTAAGGTCCCACATTCAAACACTGTAACGCTTCAGAAATGACGCGAATGCATTCCGCGTCTGGTATCATAGGATCGTATTGTCCAGCTATATCAAAATCCTTAGACCGAGAAGAAAAAGAAAAGAAAAATCAACGACATATTTCTCAATTCGATAAGATGATAAAGACAATACGCGACGTCTTACATTTCGCATCGTTAGACTTACACATTGATAGAATTCCCTGTATCTACCCCTTGTCGTGGATGGATTGTCCCTTCGATAAACTTTCGCTATATGATATCTCTTGATGGAAGAGATTTTTCTCATAGCCAAATATCTGGCAAAAGGTACGGTTAAATCATATCTAAGAGCTAAAATTTCTCCACCTTGATCCTTCAAATCGTAGATCAGTTTGGAATCCTCTCCATACTTTTCCGTTAAAACTTCCTAAAAAATTAATGATAAACGTTTACTTAAAATTAACAATTACAGATTATAATTTACAGTTCTTACATACTTTCAATTCAAATACAGGAGTATCTATAGTTTCCGCACCGTGCCTTTTGAACACAGTAACTATTTTATCCAATACCGCAAGCCGTAGCGCCATTTGTTCAGGACCATAATCCCTAGTACCTTTAGGCGTTTTAAGAACAAGTTTGGAAGGTATCTCGTTCTTATTTCCCAATTGAGCTTTCAACTCCGATAATTTGGTAACTTCCTCCGCAATCTACACAAAATAAAAATCAATCAATGTAGATTTAACAAAGAAATCTTGAATTATCATTTAAAGTGGGACATATTTAGTACGGTTTTTTTTTTTTTTATCGTTGTTCATCAAAGATAATTTCCTGTATAATTTGTCATACCTTTAGCCTCGAAAGCATCGATGCATGGCAATATTTTCGTGCAGGTAGGAAGGCGTTGGTCCACATCGAACACAACATCATAAATGATCCATCGATTTAAAAGAAGAACCAGAATGAAAGAGAAAAGTCCGCCTCAATGTTGATTATTAAACTAGCCGAAAGAACAAACAGTACCATATAAGTGAGCTAGCAAGCAAATGCTATAAATTACATGGTTCACGCAATATTGTTATTTTCAAATATGCAAGATCGAATATCGTTTCTCGAGCTAAAACATTTTACAGAGAGACGTTATTCGACGCAATATATATGGTAAGTGTCGATCGAAACAGAACCAATTTTATCAAGTATATATACGTATATATAATATATATATATATATTTATATAATTTATAGGTATTTTGCTTGCCAGTGAACAACCGCCTCACCTTTAAATCAATCACATTTCTGTCGAAGAGGCAAAGGTTCCTTAAGTGATCGACTTTTCTCACCAAAGAGGTAATCGACTCTTTCGGTTCGAGAAACATGTTACGTTCAATTTGGTCGAAGCTTTGAATATTTGTGAACCATCTTTTCAAATGTGGCCACTTGGAGAGTAGTTGATCATCGATAAAAGTGACGCAAAAATCAAAAAATTTCGTATCTTTTATGGTAGGAATCCAACCACACACGTAACTGACATCCGCAAAATCATGGTTAATGCTCTCTAATTGCGTTTCTAAGATCGAGAAATTCGTTGCATCCTAAAGGATAGAAACCGAATGTACTATAGTCTCTCTGATAGAGGTTAAGTACAGACAAAATATCGTTCATCACAGAAGAAACAGATACATTTATTCGCGAGAAAAAAATACAAATTTAAAGATAAATCGATCGTAAAAAACTATTCGTCACGAATAATAATTAAAACTATAAACGTTCGAATAATTCCCAAATGCAAAGAGCCACATGGAGGCAAAAAGCATCGATTTTACCAGAAGGTATCGTCAGAGGGCTTCAGTCGCATGAAGAAATTAATGGAGAAAAAAAAAAAAAAAAAAAAAGAACAATAATTTCCATAACGAATAAAAATAATGAATCATACCTGAACATCGTTGGCTTTGGCAGCTTTGAGTTTTCGTACAAGTTCTTCTTGTTCCTTCACCTGTTCCAACAATTTCCGTTCGATTTCGTCAGCCATAACGCGCGATTCGACCTTTCTCTTTCCAACTCGAAATCCAAACGCTTCACGCAATACGGCATCACTGAACCTTCCAGCAGGTTACATCCAACGATCGTACTCGAATTTACTACGGTCTGCTCACTCAACCTTTAAAATCCCGCTCTATTCACGATATTGACGCGTGTTCGTAAAAGTTATAGTGAAATTTTCTTTAGTTACATCCATATCCATTCTATTTTTCGAATATACACAAAATGATATGTAATAGATATCGATAAAATAATAATCATAATAATTTTTGCGACGAAAGAAAAAAATGCACAACGTAACTTACGGGAGGAAACGATGACTTTGCGAATTATTTCTTCATTATTTCGTTACAGTATTTATATTACGATTTATAGATTTCTCAATAAAAAATAAATCATTCAACGATTCATGCAATCTTCCTTTCAATATGTTTAAACGTTCTTGAAAAGTCACAATTTCTAAAATGTATAATATAAACGATCAAGAAAAACTGACTGGTCAATAATTGTTTTATTATCGTTCGCTGTATTATCGATCTCAGTCGATAACTTATCGACAATAGTGATTTTCCGTATGTTTAGTAGCAAAAGTTTTAAAATATCTATCCGTAGTAAGTAAATGCAAATAAGTAAAATTACGACAACAATTTTTGAATGATTCACTTTATTCTCATTTTAGATGATTATATTAAATGGAATGGAAACAATATATGAAAAAAACAAATACGATTACATGATTTTATATAAGAACGAAATTCAACAATACATTCATATCGATACTCTACTTTATTCTTTAACCTTTAAAGAAACGTGATCAATGCATTCAAGAAATGATATAAAAATTTTTATCTTATTTCTATTCTCTCCCGTTATTTATTACATTTTGTCCACATTTGCACATGATCACAGGACAAGACTACAGAATATCGATCGAACGTATTTTCATCGTTTCTTTTTCAAAACTATAATGCGTGGACGATGCCGCGCGAAATTATTAATTCCGTTTTACAATATTTTATATAAATATAATCTTGTATAATTGTATTTAACCGTATTTAACAATTTCTCGCAAATCGTGAAAGCGTTAATTCTTGAATATTCTTGAATATGCGAATGGATGTATAACCAATGGATATAGAGCGTATCACAGAGATAAGACATTCCAACGAATTCCGAGAATAAAAATAAAGTGAAAATTGCGTGGAGAATAAATAAATAAGCAAACGAAAGTTTTATATTTATATTCGGTTATTCGATTATTCTTTGCATCGAAGTTTTATTCGTTTTTTTAAATTTTTATTTTTTATATTCGAAATATCGACTAAATATCGATTAAATAATAATATTTTAATTTTAATTTTTGAATAATTCTTAATATTTGAAATGGAAAGGAAAAAGAAAAAAATATTTAAACCGAGAATGAAATAAAATCGAGAAAGGAATCGAACGATTCGAAAAATTTTTCTTATTCATCGATTTTAATTATTATATTTCTTTTTCTTTTTTATAAATCTCATTCCATCGATCAAAGAATTAATTTTTTTATGTTTCGACTCGTTTCGTTTTTATTTCATCATATCCTTGTATACGATAAATATTTTATCAATTTACGTATTTATAACTATAATTTTACAATTTTGGATACCTTATTCATTTAATAATTATTAATTAATAATTACACTTTAATATTTTATTATATTACATAACGACAAAGTCTTTATTCGGAGAGCAGAGAGGAATGTGTCCATTCCGCTCCGTATTCGGAAAATGAGTACGTTTAATCGATACGTATAAAATAATGATCGCGATTCACGTTCGTTATAATATTCGTAAAAATATTAATCTTTATTTCATTTCATTATTTTATCAATAAAATTATCATAAAATATTTTTTCCGTTTTTACGGTAAAAAGCTTATAAATATCGCATTTTACGTTTTTTTTAAAAATTCTAAATTATCGTATAATTGTATAATTAACATCATACTATTGTTGTTTCAGGCAAAAAGAAACGAAGGAAAAATGATAACGAGATAAATACGATTGGATAATTTCTTTTTTTTTATTTCCCTTTATCGTTTTTTTTTCAATTATTGTACATTTTTTTTCTCGAAAACATACTTATACGTTACACGATTATTCAAGTTATTTGCTTTTTTTTCTAATTTTTATTTCTTTTAAATTCGACTTATAATTAATACGATTTTTTTGATATATTAATATTTGAAATATAAGAGAAAAAGAAAAAAAATATATAAATTGAAAATGAAATTAAATAAAAAGTATCGAATGATTCGAAATTTTTGTTTTATTTATCGATTTCAATTATTACATCCTTCCCCTTTTTTTTTTAAATCTCATTTATCGTTTAGAAATTTTTTTTTTTTTTTTTAGATTCGATTCGTTTCGTTTTTTAATTTATCCTCGTACTCGATGAGTATTTGGTCCTCTTTTTTATTTATTTACGTATTTGTAATTATATCTTTATATATCGATACTTAATTTATTTAACAATCATTTACATTTTCTTAATATTTTATTATTTTAAGTATTTAATATATCGTATATCGGTAAAATCTTGATTCGGAGAGAAGAAGTAAATACGTCCGTTCCGTTTCGCGTTCGGAAACCGACTACGTTGAGTCGATACACGTACAATAACAATCGACGCAACGTCTTGCCGCGAATTACGTTCGCTATAATATTCGTAAAATTATTAATCGTTATTTCATTTTATTAATTTACGAATCCTTTTTCTTTATTTTACGTTATATTTATAGATTTTTTTTAATTTGAATATTTTTCGAATAGTTTAATTTTTTTTAAAGGTATCTTTTAGTAGATTTTTAAAAAATTTATCGTTTTTTTTAATTGTTTTTATAGTGTGAACAATAACGAAACACGAAATAATTTTAATTACTATAATTTTTTTTCGATATTTTGGTTGATATTTTTGATTTTTGTTTTACAATATATAAATATATAAATGTTTATCATTTATCATTGGATTACTTTAAATTTAGAAGAACTAGAGAAATATAATTTTTTTTTTTGAGTAGAGTGAAGATGGATAAATGGCCTGATATATTTAAATGCGGAGGAATTAATTGCGATTATAAAGGCGATAAGTGGCATTGACTGCATATTCTTGTTAATTTGTTTAACATTTGAAACATAATTATGAATCGATGAAGCGTCGAAAAAATATAAAAGTACAACCAGAGCATGATACTGAAGTTTTATTTTGATTATTTTTACAATATTCCTCTCCTAAAAAATTTTGCAATTCTACATTAAACGATCGTTTATCAAATCCACTTCACACGATCGTTTATCAATCCCTCTTCACACGGACGTTTATCAATTCCTCTTCACACGGTCGTTTATCAATTCCCTTTCACACGGTCATTTACCAATTCCTCCTCACACGGTCATTTATCAATTCCTCTTCACACTGTCATTTATCAATTCCTCTTCACACGCTAATTTATCAATTTCTCTTCACACGGTCATTTATCAATTCCTCTTCACAAGATAATTTATCAATTCCCTTTTACACGGTCATTTATCAATTCCTCTTTACACGGTCGTTTATCAATTCCCTTTCTCACGGTTGTTTATCAATTCCTCTTCACACGATAATTTATCAATTCCTCTTCACACGGTCATTTATCAAATCCTCCTCACACGGACCTTTATCAATTCCTCCTCACACGGACATTTACCAATTCCTATTCACACGGTCTTTTATCAATTCCTCTTCACACGATCATTTACCAATTCCTCCTCACACGGTCGTTTATCAATTCCTCTATACACGATAATTTATCAATTCCTCTTCAAACGGTCGTTTATCAATTCCCTTTCACACGGTCGTTTATCAATTCCTCTTCACACGGTCATTTATCAATTCCCTTTCACACGGTCATTAATCAATTCCTCTTCACACGATAATTTACCAATTCCTCCTCACACGGTCATTTATCAATTCCTCCTCACACGGACCTTTATCAATTCCTCTTCACACGGACATTTACCAATTCCTCCTCACACGGTCGTTTATCAATTCCTCTTCACACGGTCATTTACCAATTCCTCCTCACACGGTCGTTTATCAATTCCTCTATACACGATAATTTATCAATTCCTCTTCAAACGGTCGTTTATCAATTCCCTTTCACACGGTCGTTTATCAATTCCTCTTCACACGGTCATTTACCAATTCCTCCTCACACGGTCATTTATCAATTCCTCCTCACACGGTCGTTTATCAATTCCTCCTCACACGGTCGTTTATCAATTCCTCTTCCCACGGTCGTTTATCAATTCCTCTTTACACGGTCATTTACCAATTCCTCTTCACACGCTCCTTTATCAATTCCTCTTCACACGATAATTTACCAATTCCTCTTCACACGGTCGTTTATCAATTCCTCCTCACACGGTCGTTTATCAATTCCTCTTCCCACGGTCGTTTATCAATTCCTCTTCCCACGGTCGTTTATCAATTCCTCTTTACACGGTCATTTACCAATTCCTCTTCACACGCTCCTTTATCAATTCCTCTTCACACGATAATTTACCAATTCCTCTTCACACGGTCGTTTATCAATTCCCTTTCACACGGTCGTTTTTCAATTCCTCTTCACACGATAATTTACCAATACCTCTTCACACGGTCGTTTACCAATTCCTCCTCACACGATAATTTATCAAATCCTCTTCACAAGATAATATATCAATTCCTCTTCACACGATAATTTATCAATTCCTCTTCACACTGTCATTTATCAATTCCTCCTCACACGCTCCTTTATCAATTCCTCTTCACACGGTCGTTTATCAATTCCTCTTCACACGATAATTTATCAATTCCTCTTCACACGGTCATTTATCAAATCCTCCTCACACGGTCGTTTATCAATTCCTCCTCACACGGTCGTTTATCAATTCCTCTTCCCACGGTCGTTTATCAATTCCTCTTTACACGGTCATTTACCAATTCCTCTTCACACGCTCCTTTATCAATTCCTCTTCACACGGTAATTTATCAATTCCTCTTCACACGGTCGTTTATCAATTCCTCCTCACACGGTCGTTTATCAATTCCTCTTCCCACGGTCGTTTATCAATTCCTCTTCACACGGTCGTTTATCAATTCCTCTTTACACGGTCATTTATCAATTCCTCTTCACACGCTCCTTTATCAATTCCTCTTCACACGGTCATTTATCAATTCCTCTTCACACGGTCGTTTATCAATTCCTCTTCACACGGTCGTTTATCAATTCCTCTTCACACGATAATTTATCAATTCCCTTTCACACGGTCGTTTATCAATTCCTCTTCACACGATAATTTACCAATTCCTCTTCACACGGTCGTTTACCAATTCCTCCTCACACGATAATTTATCAAATCCTCTTCACAAGATAATATATCAATTCCTCTTCACACGGTCATTTATCAATTCCTCTTCACACTGTCATTTATCAATTCCTCCTCACACGCTCCTTTATCAATTCCTCTTCACACGGTCGTTTATCAATTCCTCTTCACACGATAATTTATCAATTCCTCTTCACACGGTCATTTATCAAATCCTCCTCACACGGACCTTTATCAATTCCTCCTCACACGGACATTTACCAATTCCTCTTCCCACGGTCGTTTATCAATTCCCTTTCACACGGTCGTTTATCAATTCCTCTTCACACGGTCATTTATCAATTCCCTTTCACACGGTCATTAATCAATTCCTCTTCACACGATAATTTACCAATTCCTCCTCACACGGTCGTTTATCAATTCCTCTATACACGATAATTTATCAATTCCTCTTCACACGATAATTTATCAATTCCTATTCACCCTCTCATTTATCAATTCCTCTTCACACGCTCCTTTATCAAATCCTCTTCACACGCTCCTTTATCAATTCCTCTTCACACGATAATTTACCAATTCCTCCTCACACGGTCGTTTATCAATTCCTCCTCACACGATAATTTACCAATTCCTCTTCACACGGTCGTTTATCAATTCCTCCTCACACGCTCCTTTATCAATTCCTCTTCCCACTGTCATTTATCAATACCTCCTCACACGCTCCTTTATCAATTCCTCTTCACACGGTCATTTATCAAATCCTTCTCACACGCACCTTTATCAATTCCTCTTCACACGGTCGTTTATCAATTCCTCTTCACACGGTCATTTATCAATTCCCTTTCACACGGTCATTAATCAATTCCTCTTCACACGATAATTTACCAATTCCTCCTCACACGGTCGTTTATCAATTCCTCTATACACGATAATTTATCAATTCCTCTTCAAACGGTCGTTTATCAATTCCCTTTCACACGGTCGTTTATCAATTCCTCTTCACACGGTCATTTACCAATTCCTCCTCACACGGTCATTTATCAATACCTCCTCACACGCTCCTTTATCAATTCCTCTTCACACGGTCGTTTATCAATTCCTCTTCACACGGTCATTTATCAAATCCTTCTCACACGCACCTTTATCAATTCCTCTTCACACGGTCGTTTATCAATTCCTCTTCACACGATAATTTATCAATTCCTATTCACCCTCTCATTTATCAATTCCTCCTCACACGCTCCTTTATCAAATCCTCTTCACATGATAATTTATCAATTCCCTTTCACACGGTCATTTATCAAATCCTACTCACACGGTCATTTATCAAATCCTTCTCACACTGTCGCTTATCAATTCCTCATCACACGGTCATTTACCAATTCCTCCTCACACGGTCATTTACCAATTCCTCCTCACACGGTCATTTATCAATTCCTCTTCACACGGTCATTTATCAATTCTTCTTTACACGGTCATTTATCGATTCCTCCTCACATGGCCATTTATCAATTCCCCTTCACACGATAATTTATCAAATCCTCCTCACACGCACCTTTATCAATTCCTCTTCACACGGTCATTTATTAATTCCTCCTCACACGCTCCTTTATCAATTCCTCCTCACACTGTCATTTATCAATTCCTCCTGACACGCTCCTTTAACAATTCCTCTTCACACGGTCATTTATCAATTCCTCTTCACACGCACCTTTAACAATTCCTCTTCACACGGTCATTTATCAATTCCTCTTCACACGATAATTTATCAATTCCTCTTCACACGATAATTTATCAAATCCTCCTCACACGCACCTTTATCAATTCCTCTTCACACGATAATTTATTAATTCCTCTTCACATGATAATTTACCAATTCCTCCTCACACGGTCATTTATCAATTCCTCCTCACGCGGTCGTTTATCAATTGCACTTTACACGGTCGTTTATCAATTCCCTTTTACACGGTCATTTATCAATTCTTTTTTACACGGTCATTTATCGATTCCTCCTCACATGGACATTTATCAATTCCTCCTCACACGATCATTTATCAATTCCTTCCTTTCACACGCCAATTCATTAATTCTATTCAAACGATCATTTTTCAAACCTCACATAACCTCCTATAACCTTAGAAACATAACCTAACTTATACCCACATAACCTGAAAAACATAACCTTTCCTGACCTAACCTCATCAAACCTATCTGACCAAAAAAATCTAACCTAACCTACCTTATCCTCACATAACCTAAAGAACATAACCTATCCTAACCTCACATAACCTAGAAAACATAACCTAACCTATCCTAACCTAACCTAACCTAACCTAACCTAAAAAATCTAACCTAATCTACCTTATCCTCACATAACCTAAAGAACATAACCTATCCTAACCTCACATAACCTAGAAAACATAACCTAACCAAACCTAACCTAACCTAACCTAACGTAAACAAACCTAACCTAACCTATCCTAACTTAACCTAACCTAACTTAACCTAACCCAACTTAACCTAAACTAACCTAACCTAACCTAAAAAATCTAACCTAACCTACCTTATCTTCACATAACCTAAAGAACATAACCTATCCTAACCTCACATAATCTAGAAAACGTAATCCAACCTAACCTAACCTAACCTAACCTAACCTAACCTAACCTAACCTAACCTAACCTAACCTAAAGAACATAACCTAACCTAACCTAACCTAAAAAATCTGACCTAACCTACCTTATCCTCACATAACCTAAAAAACATAACCTACCCTAACCTAACCTAACCTAACCTAACCTAACCTAACCTAACCTAACCTAACCTAACCTAACCTAACCTAACTTAAACTAACCTAACTTAACCTAACCTAACTTAACCTAACCTAACCTAACCTAACCTAAAGAATCTAACCTAACCTACCTTATCTTCACATAACCTAAAGAACATAACCTATCCTAACCTAACCTAACCTAACCTAACCTAACCTAACCTAAAAAATCTAACCTAACTTACCTTATCCTCACATAACCTAAAGAACATAACCCATCCTAACCTCACATAACCTAGAAAACATAACCTAACCTATCCTAACCTAACCTAACCTAACCTAACCAAACCTAACCTAAAAAATCTAACCTAACTTATTTTATCCTCACATAACCTAAAGAACATAACCCATCTTAACCTCACATAACCTAGAAAACATAACCTAACCTATCCTAACCTAACCTAACCTAACCTAACCTAAAAAATCTAACCTAACATACCTTATCCTCACATAACCTAAAGAACATAACCTATCCTAACCTCACATAACCTAGAAAACATAACCTAACCAAACCTAACCTAACCTAACCTAACCTAAACAAACCTAACCTAACCTAACCTAACTAACCTAACCTAACCTAACCTAAAAAATCTAACCTAACCTACCTTATCTTCACATAACCTAAAGAACATAACCTATCCTAACCTCACATAACCTAGAAAACATAATCTAACCTAACCTAACCTAACCTAACCTAACCTAACTTAACCTAACCTATAAAATCTAACCTAACCTAACCTAACCTAACCTAACCAAACCTAACCTAACCTAACCTAACCTAAAAAATCTAACCTAACCTACCTTATCCTCACATAACCTAAAGAAAATAACCTTCCCTAACCTCACATAACCTAACCTAACCTAACCTAACTAACCTAACCTAACTTAACCTAACCTAACCTAACCTAACCTAAAAAATCTAACCTAACCTACCTTATCCTCACATAACCTAAAAAACAACCTACCCTAACCTAACCTAACCTAACCTAACCTAACCTAACCTAAAAAATCTAACCTAACCTACCTTATCCTCACATAACCTAAAGAAAATAAGCTATCCTAACCTCACATAACCTAGAAAACATAACCTAACCTAACCTAACCTAACCTAAAAAATCTAACCTAACCTACCTTATCCTCACATAACCTGAAGAAAATAACCTATCCTAACCTCTCATAACTTAGAAAACATAGCCTAACCTAACCTAACCTAACCTAACCTAACTTAACCTAACCTAAAGAATCTAACCTAACCTACCTTATCCTCACATAACCTAAAGAATATAACCTACCCTAACCTCACATAACCTAGAAAACAACCTATCCTAACCTAATCTGCACCCACATTACCTAGAAAATATAACCTAGAAGACATAACCTAACCTAACCTAACCTAACTTAACCTATCCTAAAAAATCTAACCTAACCTACCTTATCCTCACATAACCTAAAGAACATAACCTACCCTAACCTCACATAACCTAGAAAACATAACCTATCCTAACCTAATCTGCACCCACATTACCTAGAAAATATAACCTAGAAAACATAACCTAACCTAACCTAACCTAACCTAACCTAACCTAAAAAATATAACCTAATCTATCTCATCCTATCATAACCTAAAGAAAAGAACATATCATAACCTCACATAACCTAGAAAACCTAACCTAACCTAACCTAACCTAACCTAACCTAACATAACCTAACCTAACCTAAAAAATCTAACCTAACCTAAAAGATCTAACCTAACCTACCTTATCCTTACATAACCTAAAGAACATAACCTATCCTAACCTCACATAACCTAGAAAACATAACCAAACCTATCCTAACTTAACCTAACCTAACCTAACCTAAAAAATCTAACCTAACCTACCTTATCCTCACATAACCTAAAGAACATAACCTATCCTAACCTCACATAACCTAGAAAACATAACCTAACCAAACCTAACCTAACCTAACCTAACCTAAACAAACCTAACCTAACCTAACCTAACTTAACCTAACCTAACTTAACCTAACCTAACTTAACCTAACCTAAAAAATCTAACCTAACCTACCTTATCTTCACATAACCTAAAGAACATAACCTATCCTAACCTCACATAATCTAGAAAACATAATCTAACCTAACCTAACTTAACCTAACCTAACCTAACCTAACCTAACCTAACCTAACCTAACCTAACCAAACCTAACCTATCCTAACCTAACCTAACCTAACCTAACCTAACCTTACCTAACCTACCCTAACCTAACCTAACCTAACCTAACCTAACCTAAAAAATCTAACCTAACCTACCTTATCCTCACAGAACCTAAAGAACATAACCCATCCTAACCTCACATAACCTAGAAAACATAACCTAACCTAACCTAACCTAACCTAACTTAACATAACCTAAAAAATCTAACCTAACCTACCTTATCCTCACATAACCTAAAGAACATAACCTACCCTAACCTCACATAACCTAGAAAACATAACCTATCCTAACCTAATCTGCACCCACATTACCTAGAAAATATAACCTAGAAAACATAACCTAACCTAACCTAACCTAACCTAACCTGACCTAAAAAATATAACCTAACCTAACTCATCCTATCATAACCTAAAGAACATAACCTATCCTAACCTCACATAACCTAGAAAACCTAACCTAACCTAACCTAACCTAACATAACATAACCTAACCTAACCTAACCTAACCTAACCTAACCTAACCTAACCTAACCTAAAACATCTAACCTAACCTATCTTATCCTCACATAACCTAAAGAACATAACCTATCCAAACCTCACATAACATAGAAAACATAACCTAACCTATCCTAACCTAACCTAACCTAACCTAACCTAAAAAATCTAACCTAACCTACCTTATCCTCACATAACCTAAAGAACATAACCTATCCTAACCTCACATAACCTAGAAAACATAACCTAACCAAACATAACCTAACCTAACCAAACTTAACCTAACCTAACTTAACCTAACCTAACTTAACCTAACCTAAACTAACCTAACCTAAAAAATCTAACCTAACCTACCTTATCTTCACATAACCTAAAGAACATAACCTATCCTAACCTCACATAATCTAGAATACATGATCTAACCTAACCTAACTTAACCTAACCTAACCTAACCTAACCTAACCTAACCTAACCTAACCTAACCTAACCTAACCTAACCTAACCTATCCTAAAAAATCTAACCTAACCTACCTTATCCTCACATAACCTAAAGAACATCACCCATCCTAACCTCACATAACCTAGAAAACATAACCTAACCTAACCTAACCTAACCTAACCTAAACAAACCTAACCTAACCTAACTTAACCTAACCTAACGTAACCTAACCTAACTTAACCTAACCTAACCTACCCTAACCTAAAAAATCTAACCTAACCTACCTTATCTTCACATAACCTAAAGAACATAACCTATCCTAACCTCACATAATCTAGAAAACATAATCTAACCTAACCTAACTTAACCTAACCTAACCTAACCTAACCTAACCTAACCTAACCTAACCTAACCCAACCTAACCTAACCTAACCTAACCTAACCTAATTTAACCTAACCTTACCTAACCTAACCTAACCTAACCTAACCTAACCTAAAAAATCTAACCTAACCTACCTTATCCTCACATAACCTAAAGAACATAACCCATCCTAACCTCACATAACCTAGAAAACATTACCTAACCTATCCTAACCTAACCTAACCTAACCTAACCTAAAAAATCTAACCTAACCTACCTTATCCTCACATAACCTAAAGAACATTACCTATCCTAACCTCACATAACCTAGAAAACATAACCTAGCCAAACCTAACCTAACCTAACCTAACCTAAACAAACCTAATCTAACCTAACCTAACTTAATCTAACCTAACTTAAACTAACCTATCCTAACCTAACCTAAAAAATCTAACCTAACCTACCTTATCTTCACATAACCTAAAGAACATAACCTATCCTAACCTAACCTAACCTAACCTAACCTAACCTAACCTAACCTAAAAAATCTAACCTAACCTACCTTATATTCACATAACCTAAAGAACATAACCTATCCTAGCCTCACATAACCTAGAAAACATAATCTAAACTAACCTAACCTAACCTAACCTAACCTAAAAAATCTAACCTAACCTACCTTATCCTCACATAACCTAAAGAAAATAACCTATCCTAACCTCACATAACCTAGAAAACATAACCTAACCTAACCTAACCTAACCTAACCTAACCTAACCTAAAAAATCTAACCTAACCTACCTTATCTTCACATAACCTAAAGAACATAACCTATCCTAACCTCACATAACCTAGAAAACCTAACCTAACCTAACCTAACATAACATAACCTAACCTAACCTAACCTAACCTAACCTAACCTAACCTAACCTAACCTAAAAAATCTAACCTAACCTACCTTATCCTCACATAACCTAAAGAACATAACCCATCCTAACCTCACATAACCTAAAAAACATAACCTAACCTATCCTAACCTAACTTAACCTAACCTAACCTAAAAAATCTAACCTAACCTACCTTATCCTCACATAACCTAAAGAACATAACCTATCCTAACCTCACATAACCTAGAAAACATAACCTAACCAAACATAACCTAACCTAACCTAACCTAACCTAACCTAACCTAAACAAACCTAACCTAACCTAACCTAACTTAACCTAACCTAACTTAACCTAACCTAACCTAACCTAAAAAATCTAACCTAACCTACCTTATCTTCACATAACCTAAAGAACATAACCTATCCTAACCTAACCAAACCTAACCTAACCTAACCTAACCTAACCTAAAAAATCTAACCTAACCTACCTTATCTTCACATAACCTAATGAACATAACCTATCCTAACCTCACATAACCTAGAAAACATAATCTAACCTAACCTAACCTAACCTAATCTAACCTAACTTAACCTAACCTATAAAATCTAACCTAACCTAACCTAACCTAACCTAACCCAACCTAACCTAACCTAACCTAACCTAACCAAACCTAACTTAACTTAACCTAACCTAAAAAATCTAACCTAACTTACCTTATCCTCACATAACCTAAAGAACATAACCTATCCTAACCTCACATAACCTAGAAAACATAACCTAACCAAACCTAACCTAACCTAACCTAACCTAAACAAACCTAACCTAACCTAACCTAACTTAACCTAACCTAACCTAACCTAAAAAATCTAACCTAACCTACCTTATCTTCACATAACCTAGAGAACATAACCTATCCTAACCTAACCTAACCTAACCTAACCTAACCTAACTTATCCTAACCTAACCTAACCTAAAAAATCTAACCTAACCTACCTTATCTTCACATAACCTAATGAACATAACCTATCCTAACCTCACATAACCTAGAAAACATAATCTAACCTAACCTAACCTAACCTAATCTAACCTAACTTAACCTAACCTAACCTAACCTAACCTAACCTAACCTAACCTAACCTAAAAAATCTAACCTATCCTACCTTATCTTCACATAACCTAATGAACCTAACCTACCTTATCCTCACATAACCTAAAGAACGTAACCTATCCTAACCTCACATAACCTGGAAAACATAACCTAACCTATCCTAACCTAACCTAACCTAACCTAACCTAAAAAGTCTAACCTAACCTACCTTATCCTCACATAACCTAAAGAACATAACCTATCCTAACCTCACATAACCTAGAAAACATAACCTAACCAAACTTAACCTAACCTAACCTAACCTAACAAACCTAACCTAACCTAACCTAACTTAACCTAACCTAACTTAACCTAGCCTAACTTAACCTAACCTAACCTAACCTAACCTAAAAAATCTAACCTAACCTATCTTATCTTCACATAACCTAAAGAAAATAACCTATCCTAACCTCACATAATCTAGAAAACATAACCTAACCTAACCTAACCTAACCTAACCTAACCTAACCTAACCTAACCTAACCTAACCTAACCTAACCTAACCTAACCAAACCTAACCAAACCTAACCTAACCTAACCTAACCTAACCTAACCTAACCTAACCGAACCTAACCTAACCTAACCTAACCTAACCTAACCTAACCTAACCTAACCTAACCTAACCTAACCTAACCTAACCTAACCTAACCTAAAAAATCTAACCTAACCTAACTTATCCTCACATAACCTAAAGAACATAACCCATCCTAACCTCACATAACCTAGAAAACATAACCTAACCTATCCTAACCTAACCTAACCTAACCTAACATAAAAAATCTAACCTAACCTACCTTATCCTCACATAACCTAAAGAAAATAACTTATCCTAACCTCACATAACCTAGAAAACATAACCTAACCTAACCTAACCTAACCTAATCTAACCTAACCTAAAAAATCTAACCTAACCTAACCTTATCTTCATATAACCTAAAGAACATAACCTATCCTAACCTCACATAACCTAGAAAACCTAACCTAACCTAACCTAACCTAACCTAACATAACCTAACCTAAAAAATCTAACCAAACCTAACCTTATCCTCACATAACCTAAAGAACATAACCCATCCTAACCTCACATAACCTAGAAAACATAACCTAACCTATCCTAACCTAACCTAACTTAACCTAACCTAAAAAATCTAACCTAACCTACCTTATCCTCACATAACCTAAAGAACATAACCTATCCTAACCTCACATAACCTAGAAAACATAACCTAACCAAACCTAACCTAACCTAACCTAACCTAAACAAACCTAACTTAACCTAACCTAACTTAACCTAACCTAACTTGACCTAACCTAACTTAACCTAACCTAACCTAACCTAACCTAAACATACCTAACCTAACCTAACCAAAACATACCTAACCTAACCTAACCTAACTTAACCTAACCTAACTTAACCTAACCTAACTTAACCTAACCTAACCTAACCTAACCTAAAAAATCTAACCTAACCTACCTTATCTTCACATAACCTAAAGAACATAACCTATCCTAACCTAACCTAGCCTAACCTAACCTAACCTAACCTGACCTAACCTAAAAAATCTAACCTAACCTACCTTAGCCTCACATAACCTAAAGAACATAACCCATCCTAACCTCACATAACCTAGAAAACATATCCTAACCTATCCTAACCTAACCTAACCTAACCTAACCTAACATAAAAAATCTAACCTAACCTACCTTATCCTCACATAACCTAAAGAAAATAACCAATCCTAACCTCACATAACCTAGAAAACATAACCTGACCTAACCTAACCTAACCTAATCTAACCTAACCTAAAAAATCTAACCTAACCAAACTTATCTTCACATAACCTAAAGAACATAACCTATCCTAACCTCACATAACCTAGAAAACCTAACCTAACCTAACCTAACCTAACCTAACATAACCTAACCTAACCTAACCCAACCTAACCTAACCTAACCTAACCTAACATAAAAAATCTAACCTAACCTACCTTATCCTCACATAACCTAAAGAACATAACCCATCCTAACCTCACATAACCTAGAAAACATAACTTAACCTATCCTAACCTAACCTAACCTAACCTAACCTAAAAAATCTAACCTAACCTACCTTATCCTCACATAACCTAAAGAACATAACCCATCCTAACCTCACATAACCTAGAAAACATAACCTAACCAAACCTAACCTAACCTAACCTAACCGAAACAAACCTAACCTAACCTAACCTAACTTAACCTAACCTAACTTAACCTAACCTAACCTTACCTAACCTAAAAAATCTAACATAACCTACCTTATTTTCACATAACCTAAAGAACATAACCTATCCTAACCTAACCTAACCTAACCTAACCTAACCTAACCTAACCTAACCTAAAAAATCTAACCTAACCTACCTCACATAACCTAAAGAACATAACCCATCCTAACCTCACATAACCTAGAAAACATAACCTAACCTATCCTAACCTAACCTAACCTAACCTAACATAAAAAATCTAACCTAAACTACCTTATCCTCACATAACCTAGAAAACATAACCTGACCTAACCTAACCTAACCTAATCTAACCTAACCTAAAAAATCTAACCTAACCAACCTTATCTTCACATAACCTAAAGAACATAACCTATCCTAACCTCACATAACCTAAAAAACCTTACCTAACCTAACCTAACCTAACCTAACATAACCTAACCTAAAAAATCTAACCAAACCTACCTTATCCTCACATAACCTAAAGAACATAACCTATCCTAACCTCACATAACCTAGAAAACATAATCTATCCTAACCTAACCTAACCTAATCTAACCTAACCTAAAAGATCTAACCTAACCAACCTTATCTTTACATAACCTAAAGAACATAACCTATCCTAACCTCACATAACCTAGAAAACCTAACCTAACCTAACCTAACCTAACCTAACAGAACCTAACCTAACCTAACCCAACCTAACCTAACCTAACCTAACATAACCTAAAAAATCTAACCTAACCTACCTTATCCTCACATAACCTAAAGAACATAACCCATCCTAACCTCACATAACCTAGAAAACATTACCTAACCTATCCTAACCTAACCTAAACTAACCTAACCTAAAAAATCTAACCTAACCTACCTTATCCTCACATAACCTAAAGAACATAACCTATCCTAATCTCACATAACCTAGAAAACATAACCTAACCAAACCTAACCTAACCTAACCTAAACAAACCTAACCTAACCTAACCTAACTTAACCTAACCTAACCTAACCTAACCTAAAAAATCTAACCTAACCTACCTTATCTTCACATAACCTAAAGAACATAACCTATCCTAAGCTAACCTAACCTAACCTAACCTAACCTAACCTAAAAAATCTAACCTAACCTACCTTATCTTCACATAACCTAAAGAATATAACCTATCCTAACCTAACCTAACCTAACCTAACCTAACCTAACCTAAAAAATCTAACCTAACCTACCTTATCTTCACATAACCTAAAGAACATAACCCTTCCTAACCTCACATAACCTAGAAAACCTAACCTAACCTAACCTAACCTAACCTAACCTAACTTAACCTAACCTATAAAATCTAACCTAACCTTACCTAACCTAACCTAACCTAACCTAACTTAACCTAACCTAACCTAACCTAACCTAACCTAACCAAACCTAACCTAAAAAATCTAACCTATCCTACCTTATCCTCACATAACCTAAAAAACATAACCAACCCTAACCTAACCTAACCTAACCAAACCTAACCTAACCTAAAAAATCTAACCTAACCTACCTTATCCTCACATAACCTAAAGAAAATAACATATCCTAACCTCACATAACCTAGAAAACATAACATAACCTAACCTAACCTTACCTAAAAAATCTAACCTAACCTACCTTATCCTCACATAACCTAAAAAACATAACCTACCCTAACCTAACCTAACCTAACCTAAAAAATCTAACCTAACCTACCTTATCCTCACATAACCTAAAGAACATAACCAATCCTAACCTCACATAACCTAGAAAACATAACCTAACCTATCCTAACCTAACCTAACCTAACCTAACATAAAAAATCTAACCTAACCTACCTTATCCTCACATAACCTAAAGAAAATAACCTATCCTAACCTCACATAACCTAGAAAACATAACCTGACCTAACCTAACCTAACCTAATCTAACCTAACCTAAAAAATCTAACCTAACCAACCTTATCTTCACATAACCTAAAGAACATAACCTAACCTAACCTCACATAACCTAAAAAACCTAACCTAACCTAACCTAACCTAACCTAACCTAACATAACCTAACCTAAAAAATCTAACCAAACCTACCTTATCCTCACATAACCTAAAGAACATAACCCATCCTAACCTCACATAACCTAGAAAACATAACCTAACCTATCCTAACCTAACCTATCCTAACCTAACCTAAAAAATCTAACCTAACCTACCTTATCCTCACATAACCTAAAGAACATAACCCATCCTAACCTCACATAACCTAGAAAAAGTAACCTAACCAAACCTAACCTAACCTAACCTAACCTAACATATAAAATCTAACCTAACCTACCTTATCCTCACATAACCTAAAGAAAATAACCTATCCTAACCTCACATAACCTAGAAAACATAACCTAACCTAACCTAACCTAACCTAATCTAACCTAACCTAAAAAATCTAACCTAACCAACCTTATCTTCACATAACCTAAAGAACATAACCTATCCTAACCTCACATAACCTAGAAAACCTAACCTAACCTAACCTAACCTAACCTAACATAACCTAACCTAACCTAACCCAACCTAACCTAACCAAACCTAACCTAACCTAAAAAATCTAACCTAACCTACCTTATCCTCACATAACCTAAAGAACATAACCCATCCTAACCTCACATAACCTAGAAAACATTACCTAACCTATCCTAAACTAACCTAAACTAACCTAACCTAAAAAATCTAACCTAACCTACCTTATCCTCACATAACCTAAAGAACATGACCTATCCTAACCTCACATAACCTAGAAAAAATAACCTAACCAAACCTAACCTAACCTAACCTAACCTAAACAAACCTAACCTAACCTAACCTAACTTAACCTAACCTAACTTAACCTAACCTAATCTAACCTAACCTAAAAAATCTAACCTAACCTACCTTATCTTCACATAACCTAAAGAACATAACCTATCCTAACCTAACCTAACCTAACCTAACCTAACCTAACCTAAAAAATCTAACCTAACCTACCTTATCTTCACATAACCTAAAGAACATAACCCTTCCTAACCTCACATAACCTAGAAAACCTAACCTAACCTAATCTAACCTAACCTAACTTAACCTAATCTATAAAATCTAATCTAACCTAACCTAACCTAACCTAACCTAACCTAACCTAACCTAACCTAACCTAAACTAAAAAATCTAACATAACCTACCTTATCCTCACATAACCTAAAAAACATAACCTACCCTAACCTAACCTAACCTAACCTAACCTAGCCTAACCTAAAAAATCTAACCTAACCTACCTTATCCTCACATAACCTAAAGAAAATAACCTATCCTAACCTCACATAACCTAGAAAACATAACCTAACCTAACCTAACCTAACCTAAAAAATCTAACCTAACCTACTTTATCCTCACATAACCTAAAGAAAATAACCTATCCTAACCTCACATAACCTAGAAAACATAACCTAACCAAACCTAACCTAACCTAACCTAACCTAAACAAACCTAACCTAACCTAACCTAACTTAACCTAACCTAACCTAACCTAACTTAACCTAACCTAACCTAACCTAACCTAAAAAATCCAACCTAACCTACCTTATCTTCACATAACCTAAAGAACATAACCCTTCCTAACCTCACATAACCTAGAAAACCTAACCTAACCTAACCTAACCTAACCTAACTTAACCTAACCTATAAAATCTAACCTAACCTTACCTAACCTAACCTAACCTAACCTAACTTAACCTAACCTAACCTAACCTAACCTAACCTAACCAAACCTAACCTAAAAAATCTAACCTAACCTACCTTATCCTCACATAACCTAACCTAACCTAACCTAACTTAACCTAACCTAACTTAACCTAACCTAACATAACCTAACCTAAAAAATCTAACCAAACCTACCTTATCCTCACATAACCTAAAGAACATAACCCATCCTAACCTCACATAACCTAGAAAACATAACCTAACCTATCCTAACCTAACCTAACCTAACCTAACCTAAAAAATCTAACCTAACCTACCTTATCCTCACATAACCTAAAGAACATAACCTATCCTAACCTCACATAACCTAGAAAACATAACCTAACCTATCCTAACCTAACCTAACCTAACCTAACATAAAAAATCTAACCTAACCTACATTATCCTCACATAACCTAAAGAAAATAACCTATCCTAACCTCACATAACCTAGAAAACATAATCTATCCTAACCTAACCTAACCTAATCTAACCTAACCTAAAAGATCTAACCTAACCAACCTTATCTTTACATAACCTAAAGAACATAACCTATCCTAACCTCACATAACCTAGAAAACCTAACCTAACCTAACCTAACCTAACCTAACAGAACCTAACCTAACCTAACCCAACCTAACCTAACCTAACCTAACATAACCTAAAAAATCTAACCTAACCTACCTTATCCTCACATAACCTAAAGAACATAACCCATCCTAACCTCACATAACCTAGAAAACATTACCTAACCTATCCTAACCTAACCTAAACTAACCTAACCTAAAAAATCTAACCTAACCTACCTTATCCTCACATAACCTAAAGAACATAACCTATCCTAATCTCACATAACCTAGAAAACATAACCTAACCAAACCTAACCTAACCTAACCTAAACAAACCTAACCTAACCTAACCTAACTTAACCTAACCTAACCTAACCTAACCTAAAAAATCTAACCTAACCTACCTTATCTTCACATAACCTAAAGAACATAACCTATCCTAAGCTAACCTAACCTAACCTAACCTAACCTAACCTAAAAAATCTAACCTAACCTACCTTATCTTCACATAACCTAAAGAATATAACCTATCCTAACCTAACCTAACCTAACCTAACCTAACCTAACCTAAAAAATCTAACCTAACCTACCTTATCTTCACATAACCTAAAGAACATAACCCTTCCTAACCTCACATAACCTAGAAAACCTAACCTAACCTAACCTAACCTAACCTAACCTAACTTAACCTAACCTATAAAATCTAACCTAACCTTACCTAACCTAACCTAACCTAACCTAACTTAACCTAACCTAACCTAACCTAACCTAACCTAACCAAACCTAACCTAAAAAATCTAACCTATCCTACCTTATCCTCACATAACCTAAAAAACATAACCAACCCTAACCTAACCTAACCTAACCAAACCTAACCTAACCTAAAAAATCTAACCTAACCTACCTTATCCTCACATAACCTAAAGAAAATAACATATCCTAACCTCACATAACCTAGAAAACATAACATAACCTAACCTAACCTTACCTAAAAAATCTAACCTAACCTACCTTATCCTCACATAACCTAAAAAACATAACCTACCCTAACCTAACCTAACCTAACCTAAAAAATCTAACCTAACCTACCTTATCCTCACATAACCTAAAGAACGTAACCAATCCTAACCTCACATAACCTAGAAAACATAACCTAACCTATCCTAACCTAACCTAACCTAACCTAACATAAAAAATCTAACCTAACCTACCTTATCCTCACATAACCTAAAGAAAATAACCTATCCTAACCTCACATAACCTAGAAAACATAACCTGACCTAACCTAACCTAACCTAATCTAACCTAACCTAAAAAATCTAACCTAACCAACCTTATCTTCACATAACCTAAAGAACATAACCTAACCTAACCTCACATAACCTAAAAAACCTAACCTAACCTAAACTAACCTAACCTAACCTAACATAACCTAACCTAAAAAATCTAACCAAACCTACCTTATCCTCACATAACCTAAAGAACATAACCCATCCTAACCTCACATAACCTAGAAAACATAACCTAACCTATCCTAACCTAACCTATCCTAACCTAACCTAAAAAATCTAACCTAACCTACCTTATCCTCACATAACCTAAAGAACATAACCCATCCTAACCTCACATAACCTAGAAAAAGTAACCTAACCAAACCTAACCTAACCTAACCTAACCTAACATATAAAATCTAACCTAACCTACCTTATCCTCACATAACCTAAAGAAAATAACCTATCCTAACCTCACATAACCTAGAAAACATAACCTAACCTAACCTAACCTAACCTAATCTAACCTAACCTAAAAAATCTAACCTAACCAACCTTATCTTCACATAACCTAAAGAACATAACCTATCCTAACCTCACATAACCTAGAAAACCTAACCTAACCTAACCTAACCTAACCTAACATAACCGAACCTAACCTAACCCAACCTAACCTAACCAAACCTAACCTAACCTAAAAAATCTAACCTAACCTACCTTATCCTCACATAACCTAAAGAACATAACCCATCCTAACCTCACATAACCTAGAAAACATTACCTAACCTATCCTAAACTAACCTAAACTAACCTAACCTAAAAAATCTAACCTAACCTACCTTATCCTCACATAACCTAAAGAACATGACCTATCCTAACCTCACATAACCTAGAAAAAATAACCTAACCAAACCTAACCTAACCTAACCTAACCTAAACAAACCTAACCTAACCTAACCTAACTTAACCTAACCTAACTTAACCTAACCTAATCTAACCTAACCTAAAAAATCTAACCTAACCTACCTTATCTTCACATAACCTAAAGAACATAACCTATCCTAACCTAACCTAACCTAACCTAACCTAACCTAACCTAAAAAATCTAACCTAACCTACCTTATCTTCACATAACCTAAAGAACATAACCCTTCCTAACCTCACATAACCTAGAAAACCTAACCTAACCTAATCTAACCTAACCTAACTTAACCTAATCTATAAAATCTAATCTAACCTAACCTAACCTAACCTAACCTAACCTAACCTAACCTAACCTAACCTAAACTAAAAAATCTAACATAACCTACCTTATCCTCACATAACCTAAAAAACATAACCTACCCTAACCTAACCTAACCTAACCTAACCTAGCCTAACCTAAAAAATCTAACCTAACCTACCTTATCCTCACATAACCTAAAGAAAATAACCTATCCTAACCTCACATAACCTAGAAAACATAACCTAACCTAACCTAACCTAACCTAAAAAATCTAACCTAACCTACTTTATCCTCACATAACCTAAAGAAAATAACCTATCCTAACCTCACATAACCTAGAAAACATAACCTAACCAAACCTAACCTAACCTAACCTAACCTAAACAAACCTAACCTAACCTAACCTAACTTAACCTAACCTAACCTAACCTAACCTAAAAAATCCAACCTAACCTACCTTATCTTCACATAACCTAAAGAACATAACCCTTCCTAACCTCACATAACCTAGAAAAACTAACCTAACCTAACCTAACCTAACCTAACTTAACCTAACCTATAAAATCTAACCTAACCTTACCTAACCTAACCTAACCTAACCTAACTTAACCTAACCTAACCTAACCTAACCTAACCTAACCTAACTTCACCTAACCTATAAAATCTAACCTAACCTACCTTATCCTCACATAACCTAAAAAACATAACCTACCCTAACCTAACCTAACCTAACCTAACCTAACCTAACCTAAAAAATCTAACCTAACCTACCTTATCCTCACATAACCTAAAGAAAATAACCTATCCTAACCTCAAATAACCTAGAAAACATAACATAACCTAACCTAACCTTACCTAAAAAATCTAACCTAACCTACCTTATCCTCACATAATCTAAAAAACATAACCTACCCTAACCTAACCTAACCTAACCTAAAAAATCTAACCTAACCTACCTTATCCTCACATAACCTAAAGAACATAACCAATCCTAACCTCACATAACCTAGAAAACATAACCTAACCTATCCTAACTTAACCTAACCTAACCTAACATAAAAAATCTAACCTAACCTACCTTATCCTCACATAACCTAAAGAAAATAACCTATCCTAACCTCACATAACCTAGAAAACATAACCTGACCTAACCTAACCTAACCTAATCTAACCTAACCTAAAAAATCTAACCTAACCAACCTTATCTTCACATAACCTAAAGAACATAAACTATCCTAACCTCACATAACCTAGAAAACCTAACCTAACCTAACCTAACCTAACCTAATCTAACCTAACCTAAAAAATCTAACCTAACCAACCTTATCTTCACATAACCTAAAGAACATAAAATATCCTAACCTCACATAACCTAGAAAACCTAACCTAACCTAACCTAACCTAACCTAACATAACCTAACCTAACCTAACCCAACCTAACCTAATCAAACCTAACCTAACCTAAAAAATCTAACCTAACCTACCTTATCCTCACATAACCTAAAGAACATAACCCATCCTAACCTCTCATAACCTAGAAAACATTACCTAACCTATCCTAACCTAACCTAAACTAACCTAACCTAAAAAATCTAACCTAACCTACCTTATCCTCACATAACCTAAAGAACATAACCCATCCTAACCTCTCAAAACCTAGAAAACATAACCTAACCTATCCTAACCTAACCTAACCTAACCTAAACAAACCTAACCTAACCTAACCTAATTTAACCTAACCTAACTTAACCTAACCTAATCTAACCTAACCTAAAAAATCTAACATAACCTACCTTATCTTCATATAACCTAAAGAACATAACCTATCCTAATCTAACCTAACCTAACCTAACCTAACTTAACCTAAAAAATCTAACCTAACCTACCTTATCTTCACATAACCTAAAGAACATAACCCTTCCTAACCTCACATAACCTAGAAAACCTAAACTAACCTAACCTAACCTAACCTAACTTAACCTAACCTATAAAATCTAATCTAACCTAACCTAACCTAACCTAACCTAACCTAACCTAACCTAACCTAACCTAACCTAACCTAACCTAACCTAACCTAACCTAACCTAACCTAACCTAACCTAACCTAACCTAAAAAATCTAACCTAACCTACCTTATCTTCACAAAACCTAAAAAACATAACCTACCCTAACCTAACCTAACCTAACCTAACCTAACCTAACCTAACCTAAAAAATCTAACCTAACCTACCTTATCTTCACAAAACCTAAAAAACATAACCTACCCTAACCTAACCTAACCTAACTTAACCTAACCTAACCTAACCTAACCTAACCTAAAAAATCAAACCTAACCTACCTTCTCCTCACATAACCTAAAGAAAATAACCTATCCTAACCTCACATAACCTAGAAAACATAACCTAACCTAACCTAACCTAACCTAAAAAATCTAACTTAACCTACCTTATCCTCACATAACCTAAAGAAAATAACCTATCCTAACCTCACATAACCTAGAAAACATAACCTAACCTAACCTAACATAACCTAAAAAATCTAACCTAACCTACCTTATCCTCACATAACCTAAAGAAAATAACCTATCCTAACCTCACATAACCTAGAAAACATGACCTGACCAAACCTAACCTAACCTAACCTAACCTAACCTAACTTAACCTAACCTAAAAAATTTAACCTAACCTACCTTATCCTCACATAACCTAAAGAACATAACCTACCCTAGCCTCACATAACCTAGAAAACAACCTATCCTAACCTAATCTGCACCCACATTACCTAGAAAATATAACCTAGAAAACCTAACCTAACCTTACCTAACCTAACCTAACCTAACCTAAAAAATATAACCTAACATACCTCATCCTATCATAACCTAAAGAACATAACCTATCCTAACCTCACATAACCTAGAAAACCTAACCTAACCTAACCTAACCAAACCTAACCTAACCTAACCTAACCTAACCTAACCTAACCTAACCTTAAAAATCTAACCTAACCTACCTTATCCTCACATAACCTAAAGAACATAACCTATCCTAACCTCACATAACCTAGAAAACATAACCTAACCAAACGTAACCTAACCTAACCTAACCTAAACAAACCTAACCTAACCTAACCAAACTTAACCTAACCTAACTTAACCTAATCTATCTTAACCTAACCTAACTTAACCTAACCTAACCTAACCTAACCTAAAAAATCTAACCTAACCTACCTTATCTTCACATAACCTAAAGAACATAACCTATCCTAACCTCACATAATCTAGAATGCATAACCTATCCTAACCTCACATAACCTAAAAAACCTAACCTAACCTAACCTTATCTAACATAACCTAACCTAAAAAATCTAACCTAACCTACCTTATCCTCACATAACCTAAAGAACATAACCCATCCTAACCTCACATAACCTAGAAAACATAACCTAACCTAACCTAACCTAACCTAACCTAAACAAACCTAACCTAACCTAACCTAACTTAACCTAACCTAACTTAACCTAACCTAACCTACCCTAACCTAAAAAATCTAACCTAACCTACCTTATCTTCACATAACCTAAAGAACATAACCTATCCTAACCTCACATAATCTAGAAAACATAATCTAACCTAACCTAACTTAACCTAACCTAACCTAACCTAACCTACCTTATCCTCACATAACCTAAAGAACATAACCCATCCTAACCTCACATAACCTAGAAAACATAACCTAACCTATCCTAACCTAACCTAACCTAACCTAACCTAAAATATCTAACCTTACCTACCTTATCCTCACATAACCTAAAGAACATTACCTATCCTAACCTCACATAACCTAGAAAACATAACCTAACCAAACCAAACCTAACCTAACCTAACTTAATCTAACCTAACTTAATCTAACCTATCCTAACCTAACCTAAAAAATTTAACCTAACCTACCTTATCTTCACATAACCTAAAGAACATAACCTATCCTAACCTAACCTAACCTAACCTAACCTAACCTAACCTAAAAAATCTAACCTAACCTACCTTATCTTCACATAACCTAAAGAACATAACCTATCCTAACCTCACATAACCTAGAAAACATAATCTAAACAAACCTAACCTAACCTAACCTAACCTAACCTAAAAAATCTAACCTAACCTACCTTATCCTCACACAACCTAAAGAAAATAACCTATCCTAACCTCACATAACCTAGAAAACGTAACCTAACATAACCTAACCTAACCTAACCTAACCTAACCTAAAAAATCTAACCTAACCTACCTTATCCTCACATAACCTAAAGAAAATAACCTATCCTAACCTCACATAACCTAGAAAACATAACCTAACCTAACCTAACCTAACCTAACCTAACCTAACTTAAAAAATCTAACCTAACCTACCTTATCTTCACATAACCTAAAGAACATAACCTATCCTAACCTCACATAACCTAGAAAACCTAACCTAACCTAACCTAACCTAACCTAACATAACATAACCTAACCTAACCCAACCTAACCTAAACTAACCTAACCTAACCTAACCTAACCTAACCAAACCTAACCTAACATAACCTAACCTAAAAAATCTAACCTAACCTACCTTATCCTCACATAACCTAAAGAACATAACCTTCCCTAACCTCACATAACCTAACCTAACCTAACTTAACCTAACCTAAAAAATCTAACCTAACCTACCTTATCCTCATATAACCTAAAGAACACAACCTAACCTAACCCAACCTAAAAAATCTAACCTAACCTACCTTATCCTCACTTAACCTAAAAAACATAACCTACCCTAACCTAACCTAACCTAACCTAACCTAACCTAACCTAAAAAATCTAACCTAACCTACCTTATCCTCACATAACCTAAAGAAAATAACCTATCCTAACCTCACATAACCTAGAAAACATAACCTTACCTAACCTAACCTAACCTAACCTAACCCAACTTAAAAAATCTAACCTAACCTACCTTATCTTGACATAACCTAAAGAACATAACCTATCCTAACCTCACATAACCTAGAAAACCTAACCTAACCTAACCTAACCTAACCTAACATAACCTAACCTAACCTAACCCAACCTAACCTAAACTAACCTAACCTAACCTAAAAAATCTAACCTAACCTACCTTATCCTCACATAACCTAAAGAACATAACCCATCCTAACCTCATATAACCTAGAAAACACAACCTAACCTATCCTATCCTAACCTATCCTAACCTAACCTAACCTAACCTAACCTAACCTAAAAAATCTAACCTAACCTACCTTATCCTCATATAACCTAAAGAACACAACCTAACCTAACCCAACCTAAAAAATCTAACCTAACCTACCTTATCCTCACTTAACCTAAAAAACATAACCTACCCTAACCTAACCTAACGTAACCTAACCTAACCTAACCTAAAAAATCTAACCTAACCTACCTTATCCTCACATAACCTAAAGAAAATAACCTATCCTAACCTCACATAACCTAGAAAACATAACCTAACCTAACCTAACCTAACCTAACCTAACTTAAAAAATCTAACCTAACCTACCTTATCTTCACATAACCTAAAGAACATAACCTATCCTAACCTCACATAACCTAGAAAACCTAACCTAATCTAACCTAACCTAACATAACCTAACCTAACCTAACCCAACCTAACCTAAACTAACCTAACCTAACCTAAAAAATCTAACCTAACCTACCTTACCCTCAAATAACCTAAAGAACATAACCCATCCTAACCTCACATAACCTAGAAAACATAACCTAACCTATCCTAACCTAACCTAACCTAACCTAAAAAATCAAACCTAACCTACCTTATCCTCACATAACCTAAAGAACATAACCTATCCTAACCACAGATAACCTAGAAAACATAACCTAACCAAACCTAACCTAACCTAACCTAACCAAATCAAACCTAACCTAACCTAACCTAACTTAACCTAACCTAACTTAACCTAACCTAACTTAACCTAACCTAAAAAATCTAACCTAACCTACCTTATCTTCACATAACCTAAAGAACATAACCTATCCTAACCTAATCTAACCTAACCTAACCTAACCTAACCTAAAAAATCTAACCTAACCTACCTTATCTTCACATAACCTAAAGAACATGACCTATCCTAACCTCACATAACCTAGAAAACATAATCTAACCTATCCTAACCTATCCTAACCTAACCTAACTTAACCTAACCTATAAATCTAACCTAACCTAACCTAACCTAACCTAACCTAACCTAACCTAACCAAACCTAACCTAACATAACCTAACCTAAAAAATCTAATCTAACCTACCTTATCCTCACATAACCTAAAGAACATAACCTTCCCTAACCTCACATAACCTAACCTAACCTAACTTAACCTAACCTAAAAAATCTAACCTAACCTACCTTATCCTCATATAACCTAAAGAACACAACCTAACTTAACCCAACCTAAAAAATCTAACCTAACCTACCTTATCCTCACTTAACCTAAAAAACATAACCTACCATAACCTAACCTAACCTAACCTAACCTAACCTAACCTGAAAAATCTAACCTAACCTACCTTATCTTCACATAACCTAAAGAACATAACCTATCCTAACCTCACATAACCTGGAAAACCTAACCTAACCTAACCTAACCTAACATAACCTAACCTAACCTAACCCAACCTAACCTAACCTAACCTAACCTAACCTAAAAAATCTAACCTAACCTACCTTATCCTCACATAACCTAAAGAACGTAACCCATCCTAACCTCACATAACCTAGAAAACATAACCTAACCTATCCTAACCTAACCTAACTTAACCTAACCTAAAAAATCTAACCTAACCTACCTTATCCTCACATAACCTAAAGAACATAACCTATCCTAACCTCTCATAACCTAGAAAACATAACCTAACCAAACCTAACCTAACCTAACCTAACCTAAACAAACCTAACCTAA